>NC_090325.1:146238905-146556524 GCF_035084215.1 Heptranchias perlo
TGGGGGGAGAAAGAAAGAAAGAAGATACAAGGTGCAACACGCACACGCCCCAAGTTCTCATCTTCTCGGAGTCTGCTCTCAAAGTCGCTTTGAGATCAGCATCGATATGGAAGGTTCTTGAAATGGGGGTCTCAGTCTCCCTCTTTCTGTGTGTGTCTCTTGCAGTGGATCTCCTATTTGTTTGTCTGCCTCTCCTTCCCATCTGTCACTATCTTCTGTCCCGTCTCCTTTCCTCCTCCATCTCTCCAATCCCTCATCTCTCTTTCTCTCTCCTGCTCTATCCACCAGCAACGATGTGCAACTAAGAGCAAACCCAGCAAGCTCTCACCTGAAGAACAAAATTCACTGGATTTTTTCAAATAGTGTTCATCCTGGTTATAATTGGTACAGTACTCAGAAAGGATAGTTTTCTTGGAGATACCGTTATATAGTGTTATTAATTAAAACTTTGCATTGAAGAGGTGGCATCATTCATGTTGAAGTATATTCAGTTTTTTTAATCCTGAGGAATTTACCCCATATTCTCAATGCCTTCAAAAATACTTAAGTACATGTGCTATAAATATTATATAAGAGAATGGATACTCATTAGCTGTGATGTAAAACATACGTGAACCGAATCACATAAACAAGTGCTTAAACAACAAGATGGTTATGCAGGTTCGTGGTGGTACTTTTAAAAAAATATTGGCATGTCTTTTTAAAAGCAGTATTTTGTGTGTCAAAACTCATCTCGGTCCACAAATTTTATACCATCATACAATGTCAGATTTTAGCCACATGATCAGCTGCCTGACAAAAAGCAGACATTCCAGTTAGACATTGAAGAAAACAATTCAAAAGGCATCTAGGCTCCCACAAGTATGGCCAATTCCATCCAGCAAGAATTGGCACCTTCAGGGTGTAAGGGAGGGACTGTTTTGAAAAGTGTCCCAGCTGGGCAGCCTGTAAATGTAACGGTTGCTGCAATATTGACGTTCTGCCCCAGAATGCAATGAGCAGTACTTTGACATATTGTAACAGAAAAGAATTTACATCTTTGAAGAAGTTTCATCACATTTAAAAAGGTCTGCAAGGAAGCGTTCATCAAAAAAGTCAATATTTTACAGCACAATCCTGTTCAGCAAATTAACAGTTCATCACAATAGGAATATTCACTCAAAAGGAACCAACAGACTGCACATGAACACACCAGTTAGCTCACAGTAGACGCGAGACCACCCTGCAATGCTATTCTTTGCTACATGATTGGAACCACCTGCAATTGCTGACTACCAATGCGACCTCGCAACCAACAGTTAACCAGTATGAAGGCAAATCATGTTCTATTTACAAAAACATTTAGACTTCTGAGATTCAATCACGAGTGCACTGCAATTTTCTCCCAATAGCGTCACAATAAGAACTGAATTCAGACCAGTGTACACCATCCACCACAAAAAATAACAGCACATTATGTAAAAAAAACAATGCAGCTTCTCTAATGGCATAGTGAGTTTATCCAGTGAGTAGCTGAGCCATACAAGCCAGCAAGAAGGTTCCAGGTTCAACATCAAACTTTGCTTCATTAGCTGACCAACGCCAGGGTGGTGGTAGGGGTGTTACAGTAGGCCTCAGTGCCCTGGTTAAGGCAGAGAAAATTATATCAGGGTTCCGAGCTCCGATTCCTATCTAGCGATCTCTGCTGTAAACCTGCACGCATGAATGTCATGGGAGGACAGGGTCAGGCTCAGTTGCGATGTTCTCCACTGTTGGATAACCTGGTAACATGCCCCATCAAGGTTCACGCGCGACCAACAACCAAATTGACTTGGTAATGGAGGGTGACAAGGATCATACCCAAAGTAGAGTTTCTCCCTTCTGAAGTTGTTGAATATCAGTGAGAAAAACAGGGCATATGCTGTGCTGCCATTATTCAAAGTTGTACAGATTTTCCAGATTCTGGTTACTAAACCGAACAGTCTGTATACCCATATTTCCTGCTCATCAGTATGCACCTCTCAAGTCTGCCCTCTCAAATAACCTGAACCTAGACAATCAATAACCCTCCAATTCCATGGCAACTACCAAATGAATAGGTCAATGAAGGACACATACCCAATAGAGCATTGGAAGGAAATCTACTGCAAGTTGTGCATTTAGAATATTCTTTTATATCTGGTTTAATTTCACAAACAAAAAGCAAGCTAGTTCTGGTAACTGTTTTGAAAGAGCGAGACACAATAATGAAAAATACCACTCGAGTTTGAAATTCATTTTGGATCCCTGGAATAAATCAAACATACATAATAGCATCCCTATATATCCAGAAAGCAATTTCAGAATATATGTTTAAAAATGTTTGATTTTTTAAATATCTCCCAGCCAGGGACAAAAACCTGCTATTGACATAACTGGAAGGCATCCTAACTGCTTGCAATAACACATTAGAGGGTTAAATATCTCCAATACCATTTTATGAATTAAGTCTTTTCTGGTGACAATGATGGTATAGTATTTTTGGACTGGATAATAGCAATAGCTGAAGTGTTTGTAACTAACCATGCACTCAATCGTAGTCTGAGGCTGTGCCAAGTACTACAATCATTTGTCCACTTATCACACAAATTACAAACACAGGTTAGCATTAAGTAATAAATACTGACTTATTTCCAGTAAGCAACTGGATTATCACTCGAAAAACTTGCAACAATTTCATCACGATTCTTAATCTTTTAGTGAGACATTACCATGCAAATAAATGACAAGATGCTCATCAGCTATCAACATCCACCATGACAACAGGTACCGTACTTGCAAATAGAAAATAGACCCAAACCTGAATAAATGCAAACAATGTTATCTTTGCTTCCCGTCCCCACGGCTCAACTGGTAAAGCAAGAATAAACCGAGCTACACAGGCCTGAGATCTCTGTCCTGAGTTAGCTGATAGAGCTAATTTTTGGCTCAGTGCCCTTGGGCTACTGAGGAGAAAATCAACCAGGCTCTCGCTCCTGACTGCTAGTCAATTACACCTACTGGAAGTGTGTGCAACTCGTGCCAAATGAGGACAGGATCAGGCTGAACTGTGAAGCCCCCATGGTAAAATAGTGTGCTGACACTCACTATCTAGGCTTACATTCAAAGAATGGCCACTTGGTTGAGATACTGATGGAAAACCAGTGCCTGCAGAACCATACCCAAGCAGAAGACGACACCTTCAGGAGAGAAAGGAATACATTGGCAAAAATAAATCTTCACTAATATGGAATATAAAGAAACGATAATATCGTGGAGTGATTTCAAAGCTATAAATCTAAATTTTCTAGCACGTAAGTTATAAATAATCTTGCATTGTGTTGTCATCAGAACTCTTTGATAAAAATACTTGTAACTCCTGTGCGTTTATGCATGTTAAATATATCAACTGTGAAAAATGATAATGGTAGTTGAATAACTAATACAATTTCATGAATATAATCCCACAGCAGGGCATAATCTGCATAGTCAGCAGTCAACTGCAAAAACACAACTACTTATACATAATATTGAAACAGAACCAAATTACCTAATTTTAAATAGTTGTCATTTCTTGGTAAACCTGAAGCCAAAGCCATCACAAATCACCAGCCCTACAGTGTCACCATCAATGTACATAAACAGCCCGGATGACACCAACAACTGACCCTGACACAAACAGAATGATACGATCAAGAGTCCCTCAACTGAGTTATATGGTATTGTACTTCATTCTCGGTTCTTCATCACTACTACTCAATTATCGTAATTTCTCTATCTTTCAGCTGTTAGCTGTTTTCCTCCATTATACCCCCCCCCCCTCCAATTATTTCCCTTCTGCCTTGAAGACGGTGACCCGTGCTGCAATAGTGTCCTGCAGGCACAGGCAGCCTACAGATACGTCAACTGTCTGGCCATTGTTCACACAGGCATCCAGACAATGAGTGTCAGCAGGCTATTTGACCACGAGGCCATAATAGCAAAGCTTGATCTTTTCCTCAATTCATGTTTAAACGCACATCTTGTCTGGTCGGGGGGTCACTGAGCCAACGATTAGTTATTGGGAGCACCACCCTGACTGATATTACCCATCTGGGACACGAAAGTCACTTGAAATATCTTCACCTGTCTAACTCAGAACAAACCTGGCATCGGACCTAGAAGCCTTCCTGGTCTGCATGGTTCATTAACACACCACATGGTGACCTTAAGTTTCTGCAAGAGTTCTCCTGCTGTAAACTTCTGTGGTTGATCAGCAGAACCCCCGGAGAACAGTGTAAATGGCAAAAGATCAGAAGAACCCCAAGCGGAAATTCATGAACCATGTATTTATCCACTGAGCTGTCAGGGAGCTCAATCTGATTATAGTTCTCTTTAAAAAATATTAAATTAAAGAACACAGCCACCACAGTGGATCACTACAGTTACCTTTCTCCACAAATGTCAACAGTATCCCTGTGCACTAATTCAATTATTTGCCAAACTGCTAACTCAGGGAACCGAAAGTGCAACTGGTAACTGTCTACCAAACTTAACATAACCATCAATGGTGCACTCAATCCCACTTGTTGAGATTTGACCAGCTCTTCCTCTAATGCTATATATATATATATATATATATATACACAGTATATCTTTCACCTTTAGTACCATCTAAGTCTTTTGTAATCACAGGTGATCGTGAAGCTATAAATAACAGCTTATAAACTGCAATAATCAAGACCAAAGTAATTACTCAACCAATACAAATTGAAATTCTGTAGGCACGTATTTAGGCCTATTACATAACCCGTGGCAATAATTATGACCAGCCCCTCCATCAACAAATAATTGTCACCAATTTAATACATTTCTTAATATTAGATTTTGCATAAACAAAGGGAAAGTGGTTTTACGTAGTCACAATTCTATGTACATTTTGTCGTCTGTAGTGTAATGGTGGTGTTGACCTTTACTACATAGTCAGTAACCAGAGCAGTAAAAGGAATCTTCGGGCAGATGTCATGCACAAGGCACGTTTACAACGCACGCCTATTGCCGCGCCTTTATTCACAATTTTACCAATTAAAATAATAGTTTGTCAGACCAAGTAACAGAAACTAGACTATTTGCTGCAAACTAAAGCACATGTTAGCCATTATTACCGGGCTCTATTAGCCGGTCCTCTAGCGGACACACGGTACAATGTAGTTTCGGTAGATATAAATATACAAACACAGACACAGAGCCTAAACATCGCACCGAAGGGTCAAATCAAAAACGATCTGCTGAATTGCAATTGCAGGGGAGAGAGAGAGAAAAGGAAGCAAAAGTCTTACAGATTTGGGAGAGTTTACATTCTCTGCAAGAGACTCGGTGAGAGTAAAATTTGAAATAGGAAAACAAAGATGTCGGTGCAGAGACACGGATCTAAACCCTGAACTTCAGGTGACCGACCGTGGCTTTGACACGGCGGCTTGCAAGACGTGAACCCGACTGAACTGGGAGGGGTGCGAGATTGCAAAAGAGGAGATCCTGGGCAGTTCTCAGCCCCTCAGGCAAACCTTTTCCCCCCAAAAATAGAGACACGCCGAGCAAATCAGATCCGTGCCACCCGGGCTTTAACTCAAAAGTTAACACGTTTAATAAGACGGAAAGACTCTGGGATTTGATGTGAGCGGCGCGGAGTGAATGAGAGGAGGAGAGGCTGCTGCCCAGTGCCCGCTCCCTGCTCCCAGCCCGCCCGCCCGCCGTGGCCTGCTCCGTCTGACCCTTCACTGCGGCCAAGGCCAGGGCCAGGGCCACGGCCTCCCCTCCTCTCGGCCGCCGCCCCAGCCAGTCCTCACTAACCCTCTCCCCCCCCCCCCCCCTTCAACCCTTGTTTAAAAACACACACCAGCATGAAACGAAACAGATCAATTTGAAAAAAAAAACTAAATAATAAAATGTAAACAGCCGACCCGAGACCCATCTCCCTCCCTCAGAATTATTATTCAAAAAAATCATAAATTACAACTTGTCCGGTTTTTTTTTTATAATTGAGAACATTAATGAAAAGGTGAAACAGTTTAAATTTCTCTCATCATCACCAACATGGCCGCCCGTTCGGTTCTTATTTTAAAATAAGAAACCCTCAGTGTCTTTGTCAGCTTTCACCTCTTTAACCCTAAACTGCGGCGGCGGCACCAACACACAGTCTCAGTCACAGCCACACACTTACGCGAATAAGGCAGGCGCTTCGGCTGCTCCTGCTTTCTCCTGGGCATTTTCCTTCCTCCCCTTCTCTCTCAACTCTCTTTTTAAACCATTTTCTCTTCACATTCTCCTCTTTTATGTTTTATATATATATATATTTGCAAATGCACACACACCAAAAAAAAACTATATATTTTTAAAAAAGTGTGCGTGTATACATGCCATGTAATGTATGCATGTAGTGTGTGTTTGTGTGTGTGTGTGTGTGTGCTGTGTTAGCCGGTGGAGGGGCTCGGAGCAGCACAGGATGCACCTGGCTGGCCCCGGTCTGTGTGTGTGTGAGAGTCAGGCAGTGAGTGTGAGGCTGTGCCGCTGTTACCAGGAGCTTTGCTCCAACCCTAACACTAATCTAGGGATCAAAGGGCAAGTGCAGGGACGGCAAGTAAAGGTGCCGCTCGGCTCGCAGGGATACATTCGAGACGAGCGCTACCCCTTTTTTCTTACAGTTGCAGACAGGAGCAAAAAATAAATAAAATGCATTTATCGTTGGCATATTGCAACTGAGATCAAATATATGAAATTATTTTAAAGCAACCGTTTGCCGCATAAAGTGCACCTTGGTTTCTCTTTTTTTTTTGGGGGGGGGTGGGTAATTCATTTTTGTTATGTGATTATAATCCGAAAATAAATCTAGACTTGTCAAGTGTCACTCACTTGCGGTGAAGCTTCCTTATTTTGGTTTAAAAACGGTAATATGTTTTGATATATCTGACTCTGGAAAAGAAACACAACTCCCTTGTGTTTGGAAAGGGTTTGCAATCTTTCACCGTTTTATCTCAATCATAAATCTCAATCATAACATTTTGTCAAGAGATTCCATTTCGTCAAAAAATGAGCAACTTCTAAACATACAAAATAATCGTATTATACAAGATACGTGCAAAAGTATGGACATACAGGATCCACTGCATTCGTGGACTAAGTTTCTTCGGCAACGTCAAGTTTCAAGCAACATGATGCAAGTATTTCATCTTAAATTGCAAAACATGTTAATACGTAAAGACTAATTATTTAATCGTTCAAAGCCATTTTACAATAAGTAGTCTAATCCCTGTTTTCCTCTGGCAAAATAATTTTGATGGGAACAGTCTTGTAACAGGTATCATGTTAGCTTGTTTATATATATCTGTTCGCTTCATATGGATATACTGGACAAAATAAATAATTAAAATGTAATCTGTTTTTCTGAACACAATCATTTTGATATTCAATAGTTTATATCTAATTAATTATATACTAAATAAAGGTTGAACTAATTAAATGGACGACTTTTTTCCAGGTTAATGCTGGTTTTCTTATAAAAGCATACATAAATTCATCAGCATGTGAGGGATATGTCCAAAATATGCAAAACTAACATATATCTTTCATCAGAATTGATGAAAGGTGATCGACCTGCAACGTTAGCTCTATTTCGCCCTCCACAGATACCGCCTGACCTGCTGAGTGTATTCGGTTTTATTTTAGATTTCCAGCATCTGCAGTATTTTGCTTTCGTAATATACATATCTGATTTTTGAGTAGAAAGCAAAGAAGAAACTTGCATTTATATGGTGGCTATTTTCATGTCTTCGAGATGTCTCAAACCACTTCACAACCAATGAATTACTCTTGCATTGTAAACAATTTTACAACACCAAGTTATAGTCCAACAATTTTTATTTGAAATCTACAAGCTTTCGGAGGCTTCCTCCTTCGTCAGGTAAATGTTCAGGAGCTCCTCGAAGCCTACGCATTTATACATATAGAACAATACATGGTGTTTACAGACTGCCCCTGCAACTGCCCGTTGCCAAGGCAATCACCGTGTTCAGACAGAGAGGTGTCACCTACAGAACCCCCAAATACACATTCAACAAAAAAACAAACAGGAAAAAAAAACAGAGAGAGGCAGAAACATCCGGAAGGCAGAGAAAGCCAGCAAATGACCCATTATATTAAAAACAGATAGCTTTTGTTCGCAGGTGGGGTAACGTGTAGCGTGACATGAACCCAAGATCCCGGTTGAGGCCGTCCTCATGGGTGCAGAACTTGGCTATCAATTTCTGCTCGACGATTTTGCGTTGTCGTGTGTCTCGAAGGCCGCCTTGGAGAACGCTTACCCGAAGATCGGTGACTGAATGTCCCTGACTGCTGAAGTGTTCCCCGACTGGGAGGGAACCCTCCTGTCTGGCGATTGTTGCGCGGTGTCCGTTCATCCGTTGTCGCAGTGTCTGCATGGTCTCGCCAATGTACCATGCTCCGGGGCATCCTTTCCTGCAACGTATGAGGTAGACAACGTTGGCCGAGTCACAGGAGTATGAACCATGCACCTGGTGGGTGGTGTCCTCTCGTGTGATGGTGGTATCTGTGTCGATGATCTGGCATGTCTTGCAGCGATTACCGTGGCAGGGTTGTGTGGTGTCGTGGACGCTGTTCTCCTGAAAGCTGGGTAATTTGCTGCGAACGATAGTCTGAGGCATTGTAGTCACTGTTGTTAGGTAAACAAACGTAACAGCATATTTACACACAGCAAATACCTATAAGCAGCAAATGACCTGTTTTGGTGGTGTTGGCTGAGAGACTTAATGGTGAGAGACTAGGAGCTGTGGAGGAGCAAATGGATTTGGGTGTCCATGTACACGAGTCACTAAAAGTTAGTGCACAGATACAAAAAGTAATCAAAAAGACTAAAGGAATGTCGGCCTTTACTTCAAGGGGGTTGGAATACAAATGTCCCCCATGTCTCTCCAGTCTTTCCTTATAACTCAGAAACTGACATCCTGGAAACTAGCTCCATAGATTATTTATTTTAGCCAATAGAGGCTCAGGCTGTTTAAGATTGTTCTTGAAGTTTTACCATGTTAAAGGCACTATATAAATGCAAGTTGTAGTCATTCTATTGAAGTGGCCAGTGCACTCATTTGATACTTTTAAAAACTTATTATTGAGCAATCCAGCTATTTGATGAAATAACTTAAGAAGATAGCAGAGCAGACACCACCAAAATGAATTATAGTCTACTCTTAATTCAAAGTTGCTTAATTCAAATTATCTGATTGTTCACAATTCCTACTTACTATGTTATTTGCATAGCTTAATTCAAATTATTGGATAATTCAATTTTTTAACATAAAATACGATTTTGAATTATTAGGAGCAGACTGTATCTCCGGTGTATCATATGGTTTAAAATTTTACTTATATATTTTCTCTAAATCCTGCAAGTACAACACTGACAGTGCAATGAAACGATTTGTAAGGAGTGGTAGGGCATGGGTTTTCCCAAGAGAATGAGGAACATAGGAATAGGAACATAGGAACAGGAATAGGCCATTCAGCCCCTCAAGCTTGTTCCACCATTCAGTCAGATCATGGTTGATCTGTATCTTAACTCCATTTACCCACCTTGCTTCCATATCCTTGCCTATCAAAAATCTATCAATCTCAGTTTTGACATTTTCAATTGACCTAGCCTGAACAATTTTTTGGGGAAGAGTTCCAGGTTTCCACTAACTCTTATGTGAACTGAGTTTGGATTAGCTCTAAATTTAAGGTTATGCCCCCTTGTTCTAGACTCCACCACCAGAGGAAATAGTTTCTCTCTATCTACCCTATCAAATCCTTGAATCATCTTAAACACCTCAATTATATCAGCCCTTAATCTTCTATACTTGAGAGAATACAAGCCTAGCCAATGCAACCTGTTGTCATAATTTAACCCTTTTAGCTCCAGTATCATTCTGGTGAATCTGTGCTGCACCCCCTCCAAGGCCAATGTATCCTTCCTAAGGTGCGGTGCCCAGAACTGAACACAGTAGTCCAGATGCAGTCTAACCAGAGCTTTATACAACTGTAGCATAACTTCTACCCCTTTGTATTCCAACCACCTTGAGATGGAGGCTAACATTCCATTAACCTTTTAAATTAGTTTTTGTACCTGTCCACTAGATTTTAGTGATTTCTATACATGGACCCCTAAATCTCTCTGCTCTTCCATAGTTCCTAGCTTCTCACCATTTAGAAAATACTCTGACCTATCTGTCTTAGGTCTAAAGTGGATGATGTCGCACTTCTCCACATTGAACTCCATCTGCCACAGTTTTGCCCAATCACTTAATCTAATCAATGTCCCTTTTGCAACTATATGCTCCCATCTACACCACTTACTGTGTCACCCATCTTAGTGTCATCAGCAAACTTGGATATATGGCTCTCTATTCCTTCATTTAAGTCATTTATAAATATAGTGAAAGCTGAGGCCCCAGTTCAGATCCCTGGGGGACACCACTAGTCACATCAGTGATCTCTGCCAAGACTGTGTGGGGAGGTACCAAGCAAGTAAGGTATTTACCCAGAAGGAAGGAAGATCTGAAAAGGCATGTCCATTCATGCATCTTCTAGTGGGCAGCAAATTAGAAGAAGACCTAAGAACAGGTCATCATGCCCTTGTATTGAGAGATAGTGTGTGACACTTTAACAAATAAGCTTAACTTACAAAAAAAAGTTTAAAATACAGATTTGATACAGGATACATTAAGTGGAAAGTATTAGATATTAATGCATTGAACATTTAAAAAACTAATCAAAGTTGACATAGAAGCTTAGATTTTCTGATCAGCTTATTTTAAATGGCTTTGTGCCAATGTTAAAATGTTGATAGAACAATCTAGGCTACTGTGATTAAGTAACACAACAACCCTAGTTCACAGTGAATTTTTGCACTTCTGAACTATTGAGATGAAAGAAAATGGATGAGTTAGCTGATCCCAACTGGGTAATTGGCCTCAGCAAATCAAGTTAGAGAAGGGAAAAGGACAATGATTTCTTTTCCTAACTGCTACCCAGTGGCCCCTGTTGGAAATACTGTGTGAATTGGACTCAGTGGTGATGACACCCCCTCCACCCCCGCCTCCACAGTCAAATAGCCTGCCAGCCCTGACTGTCAAGGCTCACAAAGGAACAAGGGATGCATGGGCAAGGTTACCAGTGGGTGACTAGTGTCCATGGAATTGGAAATCAGCAAAGAGAGGAGGAGGGAAAGGGAGAAAATTGATGTAGAGAATTGGTAAGAAAATGCAAAAGAAAATACATTTTCTCACAGGAAGATTGCAGTGATAAATTGTAGCTTGCTGAGTTTCAAAATTAAGTTTAAAAGGTAACTAATTTTTATTTATTTAGAAAAAAATTAAATCTTTATATGGAATGTATTTGAAAACACCTAGGTTTACAAGAAAGTCAAATGATTATGTGAATGGTGAAAAATGAAAACTTTTAGGACTATAATGCTACAATTATCACCCCAGCATTCTTGAGATGTCATTCTGTACCTGTAGAATTCTATAAAAATACAAGTTGTTATTGCTATTGAGAGGAGAGAAAACTGGCAAAAAAAACATATTAACAATTAAAATGACAAGGTTGCTGAAACATCCTGGATTAATGATTTATTGCTACTGATGTCAGTTCAGCTCCTTCACACTGTCAGACTGGTAACTCCTCCAAGCTAACTTCCCCAATATTCATCATTTAAATAAAAAAGAATATATATTTAAAAAAAAGAAATGAACAAAAAGACATTGAACCAAATTAAAATTCTTTGTAATTATTTGAAGTTTTTGAAAGGGTTCTGATGAGGAAACACATTCTTTAAGATCTATGGAGGAAGCTTTCTTCTATGCTCAATGTTTAATGAAATTGTAAACCCATATCAGGTATTCAAACGTAAGCCATTTGGAAAATCCAATTGTAGCTTTAACAGATGTTTACGTTTGAGTTACATTGCTGCCCTGTGATCTGATATGTAACCTTGGTATAGCATTATGGGAAAATTCGTGAACCTTTACATTTTAAACATGATCTATCTTCCACATACCTCTCAACCTACAAACATGAAAATCAGTGACACAGGCCCAAAATATCAGTGACAAATGAATAAGATAAAGGACCTTTATTTTATTATGCATAATTCTATGAATATTAAAATACCCTAATATTTTAATTTTTGTATTATTATTTATGTGCTTTAATAAGTTTGATTCATTGTTATGTTTTCCATAAATCCAAACACAAATTAAGGGAGTTTTGGTCTGGTATGTGCTTAATTTGTTTCACATCCTTATATTTCTCAGTTAAATATATGAACACCTAAAGTAGGTATTCTTTTTTTTATTCGTTCATGGGATGTGGGCGTCGCTGGCGAGGCCGGCATTTATTGCCCATCCCTAATTGCCCTTGAGAAGGTGGTGGTGAGCCGCCTTCTTGAACCGCTGCAGTCCGTGTGGTGATGGTTCTCCCACAGTGCTGTTAGGAAGGGAGTTCCAGGATTTTGACCCAGCGACGATGAAGGAACGGCGATATATTTCCAAGTCGGGATGGTGTGTGACTTGGAGGGGAACGTGCAGGTGGTGTTGTTCCCATGTGCCTGCTGCTCTTGTCCTTCTAGGTGGTAGAGGTCGCGGGTTTGGGAGGTGCTGTCGAAGAAGCCTTGGCGAGTTGCTGCAGTGCATCCTGTAGATGGTACACACTGCAGCCACTGTGCACCGGTGGTGAAGGGAGTGAATGTTTAGGGTGGTGGATGGGGTGCCAATCAAGCGGGCTGCTTTGTCCTGGATGGTGTCGAGCTTCTTGAGTGTTGTTGGAGCTGCACTCATCCAAGCAAGTGGAGAGTATTCCATCACACTCCTGACTTGTGCCTTGTAGATGGTGGAAAGGCTTTGGGGAGTCAGGAGGTGAGTCACTCGCCACAGAATACCCAGCCTCTGACCTGCTCTCGTTGCCACAGTATTTATATGGCTGGTCCAGTTAATTTTCTTTTAAAACGTGTATGTTAGAAATTACAAAGTAAACTTTGACAAACACATCTACAATGTGGCTACATAGAGACCTGAAGAGGTATTCTTACCCCATTATTGTGTTTTGATGGCACATACGTTGAACCTTAATCAAATACAATAAAGTGTTTATCCACAGATTGCCAGCATCTACAGTATTCTGCTTTTGTTAAAATGTTAATCCCTCTGATTGAGAAGTGTGAAAAAAGAAATTAAATGCTTAAGATTTGCTTCATGCCTCAACTTCTGTAACTCTGAAAAGAAGTCTATAGGACTTATAATTTTAGGCTTGGAGAACATTTTAAAATTCTGCAATGCCACTCCAAAGTCAGGAGAGTAGAACAGGACTGAAATTCAGCCACAAAACTGGGTCACCTCAACTAAAAAGAAACAGTCAAGAGGTATGCCCTAGGTTATGTATATATTAATAGTTATATGGTGGGAATAGATTGCTCCTATTTACAATAATTAAAAGTACACACAAATTGATTATGTCACCCCAAACTAATACATTAAACATTTGTGTACCAGGATGAAATAATCTTAAATTCTCTTGACAGGATTTCATTCCCATTGCATCAGCAATAAATAGTGCTATTTTCATGATTGTATCGTCACTAAATAGTGCTAGTGCCATGATATATGGCAGTAATGTTATTTAGTGGTATGCAATACAGAACGAGATGTTAATCCCATTCAGCTTTGCTGCAGGATTTTTATGCCACATTCCTTGTAACAATTCTATGTATTTGCTTGTTTTCCATACTCAAGGATCAGATGTTGCACTTTGCCTTGATGCTAAGTCAGATTGGTTTGCTGATTTCAATTGCAGATAGTTGCATTTATGTAAATAGCAGGGGTTTCCCAAAAATTGAAAGAAATTGTCTTTTTATTATGATTATCTTGTTACATTTAGCTAACAACCCTGGTTGCTTGGAAATGTGAATTATATGGACCTGTTTTTCTTCTGTATGTGTATGACTTGTATTTGAATTTAAGTGAATTTAAATAGGAAGCACTGTTTGTCTGATCAGGAAACTACCAACAAGCCATTTTTATGCAAATCAGAAAACATGAGTTATTATTTGACTTGTCCTTGGAAAGGCGGCAAAAGACATTTCCCACAACGGGAGACTTTGGCAAATAATGGGTTATGAACTAAACTATTATCAGTTCATGAATTCTTTCTAAAATTCTGGTATATAATTAAAGAAAAGCAACTCCTTATGGCTCCCAACCTAAGCGACAATTTGTGATGTGATACAAGATGATGAAACGTATTTAATTTGATGTTCAGAGACAGAACTTTGTTTCACGATCAAGTGTTTTATATTTCTTTTGCAGTCATTATTACGAAAGGTAGACTTGCTTTCTGTATGTATGTTTAGAATTAGCAGCAATTTTACAAGTCTGTGCTCCTGGCACAGAACCTCACCTACCAGGAGCGCATTTCAGGAATGTGGGCACATGCCCCCAATTTCCCCCCCCCACTCAATTTTTTTGTCCATTACAATAATGTCTGGAAATTCTTGGGGAGTATACACCTGCGAACACAGAGGGCAAGGCTCATAAATTTATCCCTTTGTATTTTTGGTATTTGCTAATTATTTTGCTTTGCACTAACATTTAATTGTAAATATTTTGGGGGTGAATTTTCTCGGGGCTTCTCCTGCTCTGCAGCTGTACCTTTGTTGGAAGTTCAGTGGAAACCTTGTTTTTGTTCATAACTGGGGTTTCCACCGAAGTTTATGGCGTGGAATGGGTGTAACCCTGAGAATATTCACCCCCACTGTTGCTTTAGTCTAAAAAAAACACTGGTCTGTGTTTAATATCCACCATTTTGTAGAGTGTTCAGTGGCATTGCTCTTGGCAGATTACAGTAAGGTGGACACTGTTAGACCTTATGGTATGCACCTCTGTGACAGCAGATTACAGAAAAGGTACAGCTTCTGAATTGTAGGTGATAAGCTTCACTTATGAGAACCACTGTTAGATTGTTGAATGAGAAGATGGCTCTATTCAATCTGAAATTCTAACAATTGGTGGAAGCATGGTGAAATATATTGCTCATAGGCCAAGCAGACCAATAAAAGTTTAAATTAGACCAACAACACATTTGGAAATGACTATAAGGTCAGAAAACAAGATAGAGTGGGCTGAGCTGCAGGCAGAAAAGATTTTAGAACTTGCTAGACTGTAGAGGGATGAAAGAGCATCCCAGTGCAAGCAGTAGAAGAAAGACTCGCAGCACAGCCATAAGGATGCTGAGAAAGGACGCCAGTTTCGTTGTGAGATGGATTTGCAGAAACTGGCAGCTGATGAAGAGAAGCAGTGACAGCATCAAGGTAGGTGGGGATATAATATCAACTTATCATCTGTTACAGAATAAATTTATTAAATCAAATTTAATTCCAAATTGTAAGGATGAAGATGACATAGGTAGTTTCTTAAGAATCTTTTAACTGCTAGTGTACCAACACAATTAGGTCAAATGGGTAGAGAAGCTGGTGCTGTCACTCAGTGGTATGTACACTTATTGCACTTCCTTATGTAGATTTTGGAGTAGATTTTAGGAATTTCTGCTCCTTCCGCCCAGCGGGCATATTGAAAATCAGGTGTGGGCCCCATGGCGTTTTCTGTCCATTTACTGTATCAAATGTAAATTACAATGTAGTGAACTGAGCAATTTGTATTTATTTTAACCTCACTCCAGAAGCATTTGACATAAATTTAAAACATTGTGTAAAGTCCATGATTGTAATTGTAAAGAACTGGGTACAAAAATGCAAGTCACCTGGAAACTGGTTGGAGGGAAGAAAAGGTAATGGCCTAGAAATTCAATCATTAATCACATATTGGTACATCTGTATCTGGTCCAGGATCATCAGTACCAGAAAAGAAGAACTGTCCGCATTCATGGCATTTTAGGATCAAAGGAGTTACCATCAGCAGAGGTATTCACGATTGTTTTGGATGAGTGCATGCATGGTAAGAGTTAGAGCAACGTTACTGTACAATATGCTATTGTGAAATTATTCAGATCTTAATCTAAAGATGGACTATGTAGCCACTCAAAAGTTATGCGAGAGCTAAAAGATTATAACAAGGTTGGTGCAGCATCAGCCACTTGACTGTGGTGAATTCTGACTGTGTTGTACTGAAGCAATGGCTTCCCCAATCCAAATGCAGGAAGAGGCAATGACAACTGGGGAGAAAAAAATCAGCTGCGGTTGGCCAGAATATTATGGAGGTATAAAGAGGAGTAGAGAATCATTTGCAAAATGTCACTCAGAGTCTAACCGTCTAATGGAGCCTGGAAATTTGAGCCAAGTGATTGAAGCAGATTCAATCGTGGCTTTCAAAAAGGAATTGGATAAATACTTGAAGAGAAAGAGTTTGCAGGGCTATGGGGAAAGAGCGGGGGAGTGGGACTAACCGGATTACTCTTACAAAGAGCCAGCACGCGCTCGATGGGCCAAATGGCCTCCTCCTGTGCTGTAACCATTCTATGATTCTATGATTCTTTGAAGTGGATCTGGCAGAGGTTCAGTGAACTGACCCATCATTAGCAGCAATGCAAGGTCACACCAATTGCGCAGACCACATGGCAAGACTGAGGCAGTGAACATGTTCAGGTACAAGGGAGAGTTTGTTACGATTCAGGCTATTTCCCAACAATCTTTACTCATGCTCACTGCATAAGGCATCTTCCAAAGTACACCTCTTACAACACTTAACTGTATGCATGTAATGAATGGGATTTAGCATGCTTCAGGGCAAACAATTTACTCTTTCACTACAGGGCTTTACTGAATATTGTTTGCATTGCCCACCATATGCTCCTGATCTCTCTGAGAGGTGGAACAAAACAGGCTGGTAGACCAAAAATGCAGGCTAACTATGAAATGTTTATTATAAGAAAAGAATATACACAGAAGCAAGTAAAATCAGCAATTAAGAAAATATCAATACAATACTTAACTTTCCATGGTGCCAGTTTTCCGAGTCCAAAATAATGAATCATTTCAAGATTGTATTAGAGTGCTTTTTACAGAGTCCTTTACGTGGGCTTTTTATGTAAGTGCACACCTTTACATTCATGGAGCTCTGTCTCACCTCAGGGATACAGCAACACAGTTCGTCTCTCTGAATTAGACAATTGGTGAAAACTTTCATTTGTATTTCAGCCTGAGGGGCCTTTGGATGCAGAACTGTCGTTCAAAACTGATTAAACAAACAATGGAGTATCTGGAGTGTTAGACACATCTGATGAGTAAATTTTGTACCTCATCTGGGGCCCGCTTACCCAGGAACTGCTGGATGTTTATCACATGCTCTTAAATAATTAATTACCAGATCAAACAATCTAGTATCCTTTCTCACAGACAATCTGGCCCCGTTCTCAGCATGTGGTCTTGTGAAAAAAGATAGTTTCTGCTTTAAGCCAAGTTAGTTTTAAATCATTCAAATTTTCCCATATATAATTAAAGCTATAAAAGAAATACACATAGAATACCACAATTTTATAATTGTCAGCAGGAGGAGCTCAGTGTCTGTTAGGTTTTTGGTTCTTACCTTATATCTTTGCTTGGGCTCATCATCAGTGGCAGTCCCATAAGCGGATCTCATGTCCTCTGCGAAGCGGAGTGCACCTTCACCTGTTCAAAACCTGGATAACTATAGTAAACAATTTTACAACACCAAGTTATAGTCCAGCAATTTTATTTTAAATTCACAAGCTTTCGGAGGCTTCCTCCTTCGTCAGGTGAACGATGTGAAAATGAAATCCTCGAAATGAAATCGCATTTATAATTCACAGAACAATGCTTGGTGAGTACAGACAGTTTTTTCAACTGCCTGTTGCCAAGGCAATCAGTGTGCAGACAGACAGGTGTTACCTGCCAGGTCTCAGAATATACAAATCACCAAAAAAAAAACAACAAACAAAAAAAAAACAGAGATAGAGAGGTAGAAACATAGATAATGACAGCAACTGACCCGTTATATTAAAAACAGATAACATTTGTTCGCTGGTGGAGTAACGTGTAGCGTGACACGTTACCCCACCAGCGAACAAATGTTATCTGTTTTTAATATAACGGGTCAGTTGCTGTCTTTTCTATGTTTCTACCTCTCTATCTCTGTTTTTTTTTTGTTTGTTGTTTTTTTTTGGTGATTTGTATATTCTGAGACCTGGCAGGTAACACCTGTCTGTCTGCACACTGATTGCCTTGGCAATGGGCAGTTGAAAAAACTGTCTGTACTCACCAAGCATTGTTCTGTGAATTATAAATGCGATTTCATTTCGAGGATTTCATTTTCACATCGTTCACCTGACGAAGGAGGAAGCCTCCGAAAGCTTGTGAATTTAAAATAAAATTGCTGGACTATAACTTGGTGTTGTAAAATTGTTTACAATTGTCAACCCCAGTCCATCACCGGCATCTCCACATCATGGATAACTATAGCAAGACCTAAGGGTTGAACGGAGAACATGTGCTCATATGGTCTCCTCATCTTTGGAATATGAAAAAATAGGCACTCTATCAAACCATGCTCAGTCTCTAAACCATTTCACAAAATATTGTGAACATTAAACAGGTAAATGAACAGCGTTCAGTATATTTACAGTGAAGATAAATGTTACTATTTTCCTCAAAATGACAATAGCAACAAAGATACTTCTACAGTGCTAACAACTGACATTAAACCAATTCTTTAAACACAGTTGCATACTGCATAGGTGACTGCCTTCTGACTAACTTTATCACTGCTGGCTTCTGACTGACTGCAGTCGTCATGCAATGCCATCCAAAGATAAAGCTCCAAATTCATTAGAAAAAATCACGGAACAAAGAAATATAAAAAACTACAGGGCAGATTTTTGTCTTCAGCACCTAGGCATAATCTGGAGGGGTGGATCACACACTATAGAGCCTACCTGATTTTCATTCCACTGTAATCAATGGAAAGAAAATGAAGCAAGTTTTATAAAGGGTGTGTGATCTGCCCCACTAGATACCACCCAAGCTGTGAAAACGAACATCTACCCTGACATCTTCCCTAGATGGAGTGGATAGGAAGGACCTATTTCCCTTAGCAGAGAGGTCAATAACCAGGGGATATAGATTTAAAGTAATTGGTAGAAGGATTAGAGGGGAGCTGAGGAGAAATTTTTTCACCCAGATGGTGGTGGGGGTCTGGAACTCACTGCCTGAAAGGGTTGTAGAGGCAGAAACCCTCATCACATTTAAAAAGTACTTGGATATGCACTTGAAGTGCCATAACCTACAGGGCTACGGAACAAGTGCTGGAAATGGGATTAGGCTAGGTAGCTCCTATTCGACCGGCACAGACATGATGGGCCAAATGGCCTCCTCCTGCGCTATAAATTTCAATGATTCTGTGATAACTAGATTTACACAAATACAGCTACCAAACAAACATATACTGTAAACAACCCGCAGGAAGCTTGTGTCTGAATGAAATGGCTTGACCCATTGATCTGTTCCAAAAACTTTAATTGATGTGTTAGACAGGTTCCCATTGAAGGTCATTACTAGCACTCAACACACACATATCAAAGCCTTCCTGAACAATGTCAACCTGATGTGTATATCTCAGCCAGTCCGTCGTGTGTATTCTCTGTAGCCTGCAGGAACACCAAGCATGAGTCAATTTTAATCCTGTGTGTGCTGTGACCATCAAGAAAAAAATCCAATAAATAATCACTTAAATACCATTGAAAAAATACTTCATTTTTGACACAGCTTCCATCACGCCTCCTTCCTCTCAGGGAAGCAGTTACTCGTTAGCGCCCCTTACATGGAACTGATGTGAACTGGCAGAGTGCTGGCACAGCCACGATGGACCAAATGGCCTCCTTCTGTGCTGTATGATTTTATGAACTGTTAGGTGGACTGCCCAGAACGGTGCTGAAAAGCATCTAATTCCAGTACTCCACATTGTTCAGGAAGGCCTTGAAATGCGTGTGTTGCATGGCATCTTCTCTGCACTTTTCCCATAGTACGTCCTGCATATTATGCTTATTGTGATTTCTTGTACAGTGTGGCAGTTTTAATCCTGGCTGGCATTGCATTGTCCATGTTTGCTCTTTGGCCATATAGCTTGCATAGTCAGATTTGTCTGGCAACAATGGCTGAAAGCTATGCAAGGGCTTTCAATCCAGTTGTTGCTGTCTGCAAAGCTGTCTCTAGCTGAATCAGTCACATGCCCCTGAGACACTTATTCTTCTCCCCCTTTACCCCTTTCTTGAGCAGGAAAGGCATACAAGGCTACTTAATTTTAGATTAAATGTGGAATTAAACTGTTGCTATGCTACATAAGGGTCCTAATAATCAGTTCTCTGGATGAAAGGGCCCTGGGAGCTGAAAGCCAGTGCTCACCACCTGCCTCTACACAAGACCCCACATAAAGTTAGTGTGCTGAACTCCTCCCAGTCCAGCTTGACACACACTACCCAGGCGCCCCTCAACACAGTCACACTCTGATGGTGACTTGATGCTCCTCCCTTTGCTGGAAGATAATACAGCAGTCTCCTGCCTCTAGACAGTCTGCCCCCCTAACCTTGTTCAAGTTGGTGAAGCCTCATAAAATTATGATCACTACCACCAAACTGATGTGAACTGGCAGAGTGCCGGCACAGCTACGCTGTTTCCAGTCCACTTTTGCTAAATCACATCTCAGCTTAGTAAAATTGGCCTTTCCCCAGTAGAGAACTTTTATTCTTGTTCTATCTTTGTCCTTTTCCATAACTATGTTAAATCTAACCGAATTATGATCACTACCACCAAAATGCTCTCCCACTGCCACCTGCTCAGCTTCATTCCCTAAAACTAAATCCAGAACTACCCCCTCTCTTGTTGGGCTTGCTACGTAAAAAAGTTCTCCTGAATGCAATTTAAGAATTTTGCGTCCTCAATACCTTTTACAATGATTGTATCCCAGTTAATATTAGGCTAGTTGAAATCCCCTACTATTACTGCCCTATTGTTTTTGCACTTCTCAGAAATTTGCCTACATATTTGCTCTTCTATTTCCCCTTGACTGTTTGAGGGTCTATAGTACTCTCCCAGCACTGTGATTGTCCCTTTTTTGTTCTTTGGCTCAATCCATATGGCCTCATTTGATGATCCTTCTAACATATCATCCCTCCTCACAGCTGTAATTGTTTCTTTAATCAATATTGCTACCTCCTTCCTTTTTTATCCCCATCTCTATTTCGTCTGAAAACCTTGTAATCAGAAATGTTGAGCTGCCATTCCTGCCCCTATTTCAGCAATAGCTATGATATCATACTTCCATGTGTCTATCTGTGCCCTCAGCTCATCTGCCTTATTCACTATACTCCTTGCATTGAGGTGTATACCATTAAGCGCTGCCAAACTCCTTCATTGTCTATTTTCTAACCTTTGTTTCCTCTGCCTTCTAAACTCACTTACTCATTTTCTGCCTTCTACTTCCAACTCGGTTTCTCTCCCTCCTGAATCTATGTTCAGGTTCCCATCCCCCTGCCAAGTTAGTTTAAATTCTCCCCAACAGCACTAGCAAACCTCCCCACGAGGATATTGGTCCCGGCCCTGTTGAGGTGCAACCCGTCCGGCCTGTACAGGTCCCACCTCTCCCAGAACCGGTCTCAATGCCCCAGGAATCTAAAGCCCTCCCTCCTGCACCATCTCTCCAGCCACGCATTCATCTGCACTATCCTCCTATTTCTATATTCACTAGCATGTGGCACTGGGAGTAATCCAAAGATTGCTACCTTTGAGGTCCTGCTTATTAATTTCTTTCCTAGTTCCTTAAAATGTGCCTGCAGGACCTCATCCCTCTTGCTACCCATGTCATTGGTACCGATACGGACCACGACCTCTGGCTGTTCACCCTTCCCCCCTGAGAATGTTCTGCAACCACTCAGTGACAGCCTTGACCCTGGCACCAGTGAGGCAACATACCATCTTGGAATCACGCCTACGGCAGCAGAAACGCCTGTATGTTCCCCTAACTATTGAATCCCCTATCACTATTGCTCTCCTGACCTTTCTCCTCCCTCCCTGTACAGCTGAGCCACCCATAGTGCTGTGGACTTGGCTCTGGTTGCACTCCCCAGAGGAACCCTCTCCTTCACTAGTATTCAGTACTCAGCCTTTTTGACAGCACTGTTAGCATCTGCTGAGCTCGAGCACTCAGATTTTGCTTAGGAATGACTCTTCCAGCTCTAGCTTCCTCACCATTAAGTTGACCACAAAGTCCTCATCATTTAAATCATTACATAACAAAACATCAAATGGCACTGATATTGAAAATCCTATTTCTTTTGAACCTATCCAAGTTGGATACTCTAGCCATGCTTTGCACCCCCTCCCTCCAAAAAAACTATGAATGCACGCATTCTTGCCTTTTGAATACTGATTGCCCTGTGCCCAACGTAGTGACTATACCTTGTATCACAAAAGTCTCTGTCGGTCACTCATTCACCGTGATTGGGCGTAGATATGACAGCAGATTCTCAGCAGTCTCATATCTCACTGCAGCATTTGGTCTCCCCAGTGATGCTCTGAATGCCTTTTCAGATCAGCAACGGATTGCTTTGAGTCCTACCGACTGCATCTGTAACGTTTAACTTCCCTTGCATTGCTTCTTTGTGATCTGCTTGACGATATCAACACGAGCTCACAGAGTGCAGGATAAGTAATTGGCTCAGTCAGTTGCCTGCTGCTCAGTTGGTGAGAAACACCTACCTACTCACCTGCTCATTGGTTCTTCAGCTGTGGAAATACTGCAAAACGATCAACTCGTTTGGCCACCTAACTTGTGGTCTACAGCTCTTTGTCTGGTGAACATAACTGTAAATCTTTTGGAAATACTTCCAGAAAATTATTTTTTAACATTACTTGATGAACTTCTTTATAATCCATTACATTTTCCCTCTCTAACCATAATGCCAAAATATCAATTTCTATCGCCAGTTCTCTGTAAATACAGTCCTAAGCTTTCCATAATTTAAAAAATTTCTGCCTGTATGTTTCAAACGTCACCTTAAGCAGTGAAAATTGATCATATTACAGTATCATAATCCACAAGTAAAAACACAGTAAGCACTAATTGATAGTACCAGCTTTTCTGCCCAAATTTATAGCAATTCAGAAGCACTTATGAATCCATCCATATCATCTTTTTCTTTAAAATTTAGAATAAGATTAGATTTAGTACACATATTCTGCTGAGAATTATGGGCTAGATCAATTGGAATCCCACTCACAGGTGTTACTATCGATAAACCCTCTGCCAGTTCAAGTGCACATTGATGTTGCTTCTCCTTTTCCTCCATCTTGTGCTTGCATCGAGCCTCCTCATGCTGGCACTGATACACGTTTTCTTCAGTTTCACATCTGCACTGATGCTCCACCAATCCTCCTTGTGCTTGTGTTGCTTCCTTGTCATGCTTGCACTGCTCTTTCGCCACCTCCAGTTTAAGCATTTCTAATTGGTGTGCATGGGCTTTGTCATCCTTTCCTGCTCCATTTGAAATACTCTTTCTTTTCTTTGATGCTTGGCCAGTTTTAGCTTCCAATCTCACTATTATATAACCAGATTATATAATGGGGTTATACCTGATATAATATGGATTGGTTTACTGCTGATCTCTCCAATAGGTTTTTGTGTACGTTTTCCGCCCTACAGGCTGGTCTCGGATGGGAGAGCAGCCAGGGAGAGGTTGTGAAAAGGTAAGTGTTAGGTGGGGGTGGGGGTCATCAGGGAGGGGTCGGGGGGTCATCGCAGGGGTCAGAAATCATGGGGGAGTCAGAGATCGTGGGGGGGGGTCGGAGATCGAGGGGGGATTCGGAGATCGTGGTGGGGGGAAGTGTCGGTCGATCGCGTTTGTAGGGTCGCTGCAGGTAAGCTAGTTGGGCCTGGGGAAAGCACTCCTGCTCCTCCGGGCCCAAAAGCTGTGCTATAAAGGCGCTTACCTGCAGTTTCGGGCCTTCTCGCCTCCTCTCCCATGGCATGAGGTAGAAGGCCCAGGAATCCCAGCCCCCAGGGGTTAAAAACAAAAAATCTCTAAAAACGGAGGCCCACAGCCTCCTTGAAAGCTTTTACTGACCGACTCGCCTCCTGAGAGCAGGTTGGTCGCCTGCACCTCGTCCCGCCTCCGTTAAAACTGGAAGTGGGCAGGTTGGAGGTGGGTTGGGGGCGGTTTTAGATTTAAAAAATTTTTTACTGCCTCCCCGCCCCCAACCCACCTGTTTTTCCAATTTAAAATCATACCCCATATATTTCATACTAAATTACATATTAAAGAAAGGAGTATATATAGAAACCACTTAGATCAGCAGATAAGAAAATATCAGTACAGTATATAATGTTCACCAGTACATCAAGCAGTTTTCTAAGTTCGAAGTAACAAATAGTTTCACAGTTATTAAAGTCCTTCACATAAGCTTTTTACATAAGCATAAACCTTTACACTTAGGAGTTTTGTCTCACCACAGAGACCTGGCAATATGATTGGTCTGAGTAAACTAGAAAACTGGCTAAAGCTTTCATATTTATCTCAGTCAGAGAAGCCGTGGATACAGAACTGTCATTCAACAACAACTTGCATTTATAAAATATTCCAAGATGCTTTATAGACGGGAAAGAATAAATAGAAACAGATAAGGGAACAGATACCAAGCCATGGAGAGATAAATTAGGAAGGCTGACCAAAAATTTGTGGAAATGATGGTTTTTGAGATTTTTTTTAAAGCTGATGGGAGAAGAGGAGAGGCAGAGGGTTTTAAGGACTGAGTTCCCTTGGTGGTTGAAGGCTCTGCTACCAATGGTGGGATAACGAGCAGGGGGATGCACAAAAGGCCACACGGACTGCAGCGGTTCAAGAAGGCAGCTCACCACCACCTTCTCAAGGGCAATTAGGGATGGGCAATAAATGCCAGCCTCGCCAGCGATGCCCACATCCCATGAACGAATTTAAAAAAACTCAGTGGAGCGTGCAGGAGTGGATATAAGGCTGGAGCAGATTGCAGAGATAGTGTGGAGCAAAACCACGGAGCAGGATAATGGTATTAGACTAGGTGGGATATTAAAGGGTATGGGGAGTGAGCAGGAGAGTGGTATTAGACTAGATGGGATATGACAGGGTATGGGGAGTGAGCAGGAGAGTGGAATTAGACTGTGGGATATTAAAAGGTATGGGGAGTGAGGAGAGTGGGATAAGACTGGGTGGGATATTAAAGGGTATGTGGAGGCAGCAAGAGAGTGGGATTAGACTGGGTGGCATATTAAGGGGTATGGGGAGTGAGCAGAAGAGTGGGATTAGACTGGGTGGCTTGTGAGAAAAGCATCTGCACAGGCTTGATGGGTCGAATGGCCTGTTACGTGGTGCAGCACCTGTTCTATGATTTGAAGAAAAGGACAAAAAGCTTAAACTTAATGTGCGGGACCAGGAGCCAATGTAGGTCCATGATGACTGGGGGTGAGGGACAAGCGGGACTCAATGTGGGGCACGATACAGGCAGATCCAGAATGTAGAGGTACCTGAGCAAATGGTTGCATGTCTTACATACCCAAAATTACTAAATACTGGAGACACTGCATCACTTGCCCCTTATATGATTAATTACTGAATCAAACAATTTGGTCACCTTTTCTTGCAGAAATCCAGACCTTATTTTCAGCTGGTAGTCTCATGAGGAAAGACAGTTTCCATTTTAAGCTTTGTTAGTTTAAAATCATTCACATTCTCCTCTATGTGACTAAGTTATAAAAGAAAAAATGTAACACTGCAATTTTATAATTTGCTTAGTTTCTCCATCATAGAATTTAAAACAAACTGATGGCAAGTAATTGGAAGAGTTCCAGCAGATAGAGGTATCTCAGGTATATCATAGCCAATTATTAAAGGTAGCCAACAACATTTCATTCACTAGATACCATGGACAAAAGAGCTGAATTCCAGAGGTGAGGTGAGAGTGACAGCCCTTGACATCAAGGCAGCATTTGACCGAGTGTGGCACAAAGGAGCCCTAGTAAAATTGAAGTCACTGGGAATCAGGGGGAAAACTCTCCAGTGGCTGGAGTCATACCTCGCAGAAAGGAAGATGGTAGTGGTTGTTGGAGGCCAATCATCTCAGCCCCAGGACATTGCTGCAGGAGTTCCTCAGGGCAGTGTCCTAGGCCCAACCATCTTCAGCTGCTTCATCAATGACCTTCCCTCCATCATAAGGTCAGAGTGGGGATGTTCGCTGATGATTGCACAGTGTTCCATTCACAACCCCTCAAATAATGAAGAAGTCCGAGCCCGCATGCAGCAAGACCTGGACAAATCCAGGCTTGGGCTGATAAGTGGCAAGTAACATTCACGCCAGACAAGTGCCAGGCATGACCATCTCCAACATGAGAGAGTCTAACCACCTCCCCTTGACATTCAACGGCATTACCATCGCCGAATCCCCCACCATCAACATCCTGGGGGTCACCATTGACCAGAAATTTAACTGGACCAGCCATATAAATACTGTGGCTACAAGAGCAGGTCAGAGGCTGGGTATTCTGCAGCGGGTGACTCACCTCCTGACTCCCCAAAGCCTTTCCACCATCTACAAGGCACAAGTCAGGAGTGTGATGGAATATTCTCCACTTGCTTGGATGAGTGCAGCTCCATAAAACACTCAAGAAGCTCGACACCATCCAGGACAAAGCAGCCCACTTGATTGGCACCCCATCCACCACCCTAAACATTCACTCCCTTCACCACCGGTGCACAGTGGCTGCAATGTGTACCATCCACAGGATGCATTGCAGCAACTTGCCAAGGCTTCTTCAACAGCACCTCCCAAACCCGTGACCTCTACCACCTAGAAGGACAAGAGCAGCAGGTACATGGGAACAACACCACCTGCACGTTCCTCTCCAAGTCACACACCATCTCGACTTGGAAATATATCGTCGCTGGGTCAAAATCCTGGAACTCCCTTCCTAACAGCACTGTGGGAGAACCTTCACCACACGAACTGCAGCAGTTCAAGAAGGCGGCTCACCACCACCATCTCAAGGGCAATTAGGGATGGGCAATAAATGCCGGCCTTGCCGGCGACACCCACATCCCATGAATGAATTAAAAAAGAAAGGAATAGAGCCCACAAAACATCAGTTTCTATTACATTTTTATTGGTTGATTATTTTCAAGGTGGAATGTATCCAAAGATCACTGCCTGACAGGATTAACTCAAGGAAATTGTTTAATAAACTTGAGATTTGTTCTAGGTTTTCAAAGCAGGATCCCTTGATTTTAAGGAGTCTAAGAAGTATCCCAGGGATCTGAAAAGTAATTAGATTTCTGTCAATCTGCCATCAGATTTCTGTATTGTTTGGCTAGAAATTGATTCGGGCCAGCCTGCCAGTGCAAACTGGAGGCAGAGATTGATCCCTGCGTCAGGACATGTAGGCCCAGCCCTACCCAATATTGGGCCTCAGAGCTCATTTACATCAGACCGGCGAACTGCAGACGCCTGCTGAACATCCTCAGGCAGCTTGCCGGCGAAGAGGATTTCAATTTAAGGCCGCCGTATTGTAGACAGCGACTCTCAGGTAGGTCTTTGGAGAAGGGGGAAGCAATCGGGAGGGAGGTGGTGACTGAAAGAAGAGGAGAAGTGATCAGGAAGAGGAGAAGTGATCAGGAGGATGAGAACGACTGGGAGAAGGGAGGAAGTGATTGGGAGGGAGGCAGCAATTAGGAAGGGGTGGGGGGAAAGCAGAGGCCGGCAGTGGTCCGTGGTTTTAATGTGGAGCCAGGAAGAGCACTCCTGCTCCACCCGTCTCCACATTCACATAAGTAGTTTTCAAAACTTACCTTTTTGGTGGCAGTTCCTTTAAGGACTGCTGGTTAGGATGCATGTTGACCTGGTTTTCCTGAACATAGCCCAATTTTACAAAGGGGGCCTTGAACAGGCATTAGGCCCCTTATTTGTAAATGCAAAGGGCCTAATGCCTGATTCAGGTGCAGGCCCCGGGTACCTCTGTTGATGCCTATACCAATATGGTGGGCGGCGCACTTCTGGCATGGAACCTGCGTGCACACACTCGCCTGACACATTGGATTCTTTGGCACCTGTTTTACACTTGTAAAAGGGGCGCAGCGTCATTGAATTTCTCAGCCATTATTTCTATTGCTGCATACCATTAAATGTTTTCTGATTTGAAAGCACTGATCTCCTTTGGGTACCTAATACTGTCCCTTGAAATGTAGGATAGGGGATACAAGGGAATGTGTCAGTATTTGCCCGTGATCCCGTGGAGTGTGACAATATTTGCAGGGGACTTTTGGGAGTGTGTCAGTATTTGCAGGTGTGCTTGGGACAAACAAATAGCTTACAGGGGGCCCCCAAGTGTGTAAATATCTGCAAAGTCCTCCTCACAGAAAATTTTGAAAATCACTGATATTGGTGGACTATACTTCCAGATATTTGGACATGGTAGCACTAATGTCAGTCAATGCAGAAATAGTTGCTTGTAATGTTTCATTTGTCTGATTTCCAGAAAATTCTGTCCAGGCAGGTGCAAACTTTATGTCCCAATTTATCATGTATAATGAATGCCGAATTTGTAGACCATTTGTATTGATTAGAGAGCTTTGATCAAGGAAATCCCTTTATGAGAACAAAAATAGTAAGTTAAGGAATTACTTGAATACCTAGGCCATGCACAAAGATTCTAAAATTCTACTATGATTGAAATGAAAAGCCCCAAGAATACCAAAGAGGCCTGAAAGTTCTAGTTCTGCTGTCAATGGGGCAATACATATTACAGGTCCATTGGGAAGCTCCTTACATGGTGGTGAACATCCAAAATAACGTGGATAACATGGTCAAGATCCATCTCGGGGGTATGAGCATCACACGTATTATGTTAACATGTCAAAACTTTGCTTTGGCCTTATGTGCTCTGTCTGCCTTGGAGGAGGGTAACATAAAGAGAAAGAAAATTCTTTGGTGGAGAAAATGATTTAGCTCAACATCCAGTACCTGAACTGAAACAGCAGGGTTCCAGAGTTATTACATGATCTTCAGTCACTATTTTTAGGTAAACCCAGTTATAAATGATAGTTCTTGCATGTGGAAATAACAGGTACCCTTATCTAGTCTCTTATAATGTACAAGGAACATAAAGGAAAAGAAGGGCAGGGAATGCTAAATTTGGAAGTCTTTCAAAAAACTTGTGGTGCTCATTCAGAAGAAGGGTGAGTTTACAAGGTGCTGTGTAGATTACAGGAGATTGAATGATTCAAAATGATCCCTGGCTGCCAAAGTTACTCTGTTACTTGGAGCTAAAAGATGTGAAAGAGCAGTCTGGTTTGAATGATCTTTTGATGTTCAGTTTGTCCCTGTGGGAATCTACTTGGCATTTGTATGTCTACTTACCTTCTCTTTTTGATAGCGTGGCTAAGATCAGGAACTCTTATTGTGAGGAATCACTGGTATGAATCAGTGTCCAACCTACTCTGACAAAGGACATCAGTGCAGCAAAAGGCTGTGTTACCATGCTGGATTTAAATAATCATCCAAAGCAGGTAGTTTTGTTTTACCATTAAATAAAATACAAATACCATGACAATAAGGGGGTGAAATTGGTCTTGGGCGGTAGTGTAGAACTGGCGATAGTGAATCGGCCGCCTGTTTCACACCCCATGCGATTTTCTTTTCCATTGACGCCTTAGGCCAATTTCACCTTCCAAGAATCAGTATTAGCATAAATGCTAAGGTCATTGCTACAAGGAGGTTTGAAATTGTGCACTCTGTTTCTGATAAATGCACACTTAGATTAGTATCAGTGCCCCTCTGACGGTTCAGTTGATAAGTTTCCTGCTCAGTGTGAAACTGAGCCATATAAACTAAGAAAGTCTGCGATTTGATCCCCGGTCTATACTGAATTACAATTGGCCTCAGCACTCCAGGGTTCTTGTTACTGTCGCAATTTCAGTGATCTCTGCTGAAAAGTACATGCATGTGGATATCAGATCAGGAAAGGACTGAGCTGAGCTCTGATTCCCCTTCCTCCTATATAGTCTGCTGACATTCATTGTCCAGGTTCACATGTGAATATCGACCACTTGACAAGGTAATGGGGCAGCCAGTGCTGTGGAACCATACACCATCATCAGTCAACACCTTCTGGAGAGGAGAAAATTGGAGGGGAAAATAAAATATAAATTAAACAAAAAACAAAAGTTAGTATCAGTGCTCTCTTCCTATATTATAATGCGGCTATTCTGGATGGCTATTATTGGAAATATATGTGTGACTTATTCAATAAATGTAAAGACAGCATTGACTTACAATATGCCTAGGTGAGTGCTGATGAAGCAACTGATCGTATCAATTATAGTGCAAGCCTCTTATAATGGACTGATCTGTGCTGACCCAATTTGTCCAGTTTAACTAGTGTCTCTTCTAACCAGGGAAAGGACTACTATTCTGAATATTTAAAAATGCCTTTTAAATGCAGACATTAGATGCTTTTTGGTTTTTTGATAGGTCAGCTGAATAACTTCTGATGCAGAGTTTTTAGTCATGAACTCTGATTGAGCAAACTGCAGATTAATGGCTGTAGACTCGGAATTAGACCTCAAACTCCACAGAAATAACTTATACCTTTTCGGCAGCACCACAGAGAGAAAAATGATTCTCAAAATGGTCAAACTGGCAATTTACCTATATTTCTTGCCAAATGCATTCAAGTTAAGTAAAAAACATGGATAAACCTTTATAACGAAACTTGCATTTAGTTTGGGAAAACTGTTCTTCTCTGGTTTATCTATTTGCCTGAGAAGCATCTGCTGTAAGTGGAGTATACGACAGGAGAAATTTTCCTTTTCCCTTTGCTGGAGAGCAGTCCACTCACAGGTGTAGAAAAAAAGGCTCTTAATCTGAGACTATAGCCATTAATCTGTGGTTTGCTCAATCAGTTTATGACTAAATATTCCATATTAGAAGTCATCCAGCTGACTGATAAAAATCCAGGGGACCAAAGGTGCAATTGAAGAAAAGGCTTGGATGGACTTGAGTTTTATAGAGAGTTAAGAGCATTTGAGGGAAATTAAGTGTTTGGCATGCTTTAGAAATGGAGGAGAGACAAGAGTTCCATTTGAGGTCAAAGGAAACAGTGAGGTCAAGAACGTCAATAGATAGGCTAATGTTCTACCGATCAGACTTACACCAGATTTATGGGCAGAATCATGGAACACTCCGCGCTAAAGGTAAATTAAATTTCTGCCCAGGTGGCTGGACTGAGCCTCCAATCTGTATGTTGACACATTCATACAACTTGTGATTAGAATTGTTAAGTCAAAACAAGTTATTTTAATCTTATATAAATGATTGGTGAGACCCAAGCTTCAGAATATTGTGTGCTTTTATAGACACCCTACTTTTGAAAAGACCTTGATACATTTGAGATGGTTAGGAAAGAGCAATAAGAATTTAAAGTTCTAGAAATTACACTTACCATGTGAAAAATGTCAGAATTTGTTGGTAATGTCAATAGTTATTTGTAGTAATTACCTAGTTCAGTCCAATTTTGCTTACAGTGCTCATAATATGATTTTTACTGTTATTGGTCATGAAAATCTGAGCCAACAAGCTATAATAAGGTGCCTTAACTATCTTCTAATGCACTAATGAAGCATTAGTATTTAATGCCATTACAAAGACTAAAGAATGAGCAATACTGTTTGGAACGGAAAGTGCTAGACAACAGCACAGAAGTGTATGTCACTGATGAATCTCTTTACGCTTAAGCAGCAGTCATGGAGCACTGAATGGACATATTCAGGGTACCCGGCCATATCATGTTGTTACAGTTGAGAAAAGTCTAAAAAATGTTTTCTGACTTAAAGAAATAAACCAAGGTAGGCCATGACCATTGATGCAACTGAAGAAAGTTTACCATATAGAGCATATGTGGGCCATGACAGCTGTCAAAGGGTCATGATTGATTAGCTAGATTTCCAGGAAGTATCCATTACAGGTAACTGTTAACAAGCTGAAGTCAGGTCAGTGCAAATATCATCAGTAGTGCACAGATGTAGGTAGAATGTGAAGGAAAGCATAATTGTTCCCGATGAGAACTACTGGCATGCAGTGTCTATAACCATATATGTAAACTATGTATACCTTGCAAGGGTGTGCCTGGCTTTCAAACTGCAAAAAGCTACTTAGCGGAGGAAACTGGACACAATCCTGTTGGTAATGAAATGAGTTAAGGATAAGGACACCAGAGCAGCCATGCTGGAACAGACACAAGACTGAAGCCATGCATACCCATGGAGTTGCTGGCTTTCAAAACAAAAGAGTAACAAAGCACTGGAGATAGCATCAGCCAACACTAACCCCCAAGAAGAGACTGTAATGAACATTATAGATGCTGAGGCCTTTGAATGGAGAGAGGAATGATTCCTCACTCCATTTGTAGAGCCCTTGGGGCCGATTTTCGGGTGAAGGAGCGGCTGGGTCAGGGGCAGGGGCTCCAACCTGCTGACTTCCAGGTTCCCCAGTGACGTGTCTGGGTGCGCGCGTGCCTCCCGAATACAGGAGTCCCGCTGGCAATTAAAGCCAGCAGGTTGATCATTTGTATAGTTTGTCAGATAGTTGAAGTACTTGAACTACTTGATTGACTAGATATTTTGGCAGAGGTGTGATTTTGAAGGATCCTCAGCGTGTTTCCCGTGCTGTGAGAAATACTCCCTTGTTGTAATAGACATGTTTCAGCCAGCAGCCAGTGGGAGATGCAAAGGATTATTTGACAAGTGGGGAGAAAATGTCATTTATTGCAGCAGGCTCTGTCACTTCAGACAAAGTTTTGGCTGCAAGACCTTTGTGTTTTCACCCAAAATTCTTACTTTCCACCCAAAACTCTGCTGTGCAAACATATTTACCTACTTTGCGGACCCCCTCAAACTCATACCATCAGGATGGGGAGCGCCATAGCTGAATTCATCACTTCATCTGAGGACGAGCAACATCACCAGCCTCGCCAGGCACGGCATCCACCTCCGCCACGTGGAGCTCCACAACACAGTGCTGCGCCACAGGCACCTGCACAAGCGCACGGAGGGCAACAACAGAGAGAGAGAGACGTCACAGGAGGCACTACCCTCACAACAGGGTCTACAGACCGAGGCTCAGCTTCCTGGACCTCTCTGAGGAGCAGTGCATACGGAGGCTCAGAGTCAGTCGCCAGGTAGTCGCAGACATCTGCAGCTTCCTTCATGCCGAGCTGCTCCCGGCTGGGCCGAGCAGCATCTCCTTACCTGTTGCTGTCAAAGTCACCACTGCCCTCAACTTCTTTGCTTTCAGATCATTCCAGGGTGCCACTGGGGACATCACGGGGTCTCTCAGTCGTCTACACACATGTCTGTGGGTACAGTAGCATAGTGGTTATGTTACTGGACTAGTAATCCAGAGGCCTGGACTAGTAATCCAGACGCCTGGACTAATAATCCAGAGTGATCAGTTCAAATCCCGCCACGGCAGCTGGGGAATTTAAATTCAATTAATTAAATAAAATCTGAAATTAAAATACTAGCATCAGTAATGGTGGCCATGAAACTACCGGATTGTTGTAAAAACCCATCTGGTTCACTAATGTCCTTTAGGGAAGGAAACCTGCTGTCCTTACCCGGTCTGGCCTATATGTGACTCCAGACCCACAACAATGTGGTTGATTCTTAATTGCCCTCTGAAATGGCCTAGCAAGCCACTCAGTTGTAAAATCTCGCTAAAAAAAGTCATAATAAGAATAAAACCGGACAGACCACCCGGCATCGGACACGACAAAGGCAAACCAAGCCCAGTCGACCCTGCAAAGTCCTCCTCACTAACATCTGGGGACTTGTGCCAAAATTGGGAGAGCTGTCCCACAGACAAGTCAAGCAACAGCCTGACATAGCCATACTCACAGAATCATACCTTTCAGCCAACGTCCCAGAGGTGGTGGTACAGTGATATACAGTCAGGAGGGAATGGCCCTGGGAGTCCTCAACATTGACTCTGGACCCCACAAAATCTCATGGCATCAGGTCAAACATGGGCAAGGAAACCTCCTGCTGATTACCACCTACCGCCCTCCCTCAGCTGATGAATCAGTCCTCCTCCAAGTTGAGCACCACTTGGAAGAAGCACTGAGGGTGGCAAGGGCACAGAATGTACTCTGGATGGGGGACTTCAATGTCCATCACCAAGAGTGGCTCGGTAGCACCACTACTGACCGAGCTGGCCGAGTCCTGAAAGACATAGATGCCAGACTGGGCCTGCAGCAGGTGGTGAGCGAACCAACATGAGGAAAAAACTTACTTGACCTCGTCCTCACCAATCTACCTGTTGGAAATGCATCTGTCCATGATAGTATTGGTAGGAGTGACCTCGTGGAGACGAAGTCCCGTCCTCGCACTGAGGATACCATCCAACATGTTGTGTGGCACTACCACCGTGCTAAATGGGACAGATTCAGAACAGATCTAGCAGCTTAAAACTGGGCATCCATGAGGCGCTGTGGGCCATCAGCAGCAGCAGAATTGTATTCCAGCACAATCTGTAACCTCATGGCCTGGCATATTCCTCACTCTACCATTACCAACAAGCCAGGGGATCAACCCTGGTTCAATGAGGAGTGTAGAAGAGAATGCCAGGAGCAGCACCAGGCGTACCTAAAAATGAGGTGCCAACCTGGTGAAGCTACAACTCAGGACGACATGCGTGCTAAACAGCGGAAGCAACATGATATAGACAGAGCTAAGCGATTCCACAACCAACGGATAAGATCAAAGCTCTGCAGTCCTGCCACATCCAGTCGTGAATGGTGGTGGACAGTTAAACAACTAACGGGAGGAGAAGGCTCTGCAAACATCCCCATTCTCAATGATGGCAGAGTCCAACATGTGAGTGCAAAAGACAAGGCTGAAGCGTTTGCAACCATCTTCAGCCAGAAGTGCCGAGTGGACGATCCATCTCGGCCTCCTCCCGATATCCCCACCATCACAGAAGCCAGTCTTCAGCCAATTCGATTCACTCCACATGATATCAAGAAACGGCTGAGTGCACTGGATACAGCAAAGGCTATGGGCCCCAACAACATCCCAGCTGTAGTGCTGAAGTCTTGTGCTCCAGAACTAGCTGCGCCTCTAGCCAAGCTGTTCCAGTACAGCTACAACACTGGCATTTACCCGACAATGTGGAAAATTGCCCAGGTATGTCCTGTCTACAAAAAGCAGGACAAATCCAATCCGGCCAATTAACGCCCCATCAGTCTACTCTCAATCATCAGCAAAGTGATGGAAGGTGTCGTCGACAGTGCTATCAAGTGGCACTTACTCACCAATAACCTGCTCACCGATGCTCAGTTTGGGTTCCGCCAGGACCACTCGGCTCCGGACCTCATTACAGCCTTGGTCCAAACATGGACAAAAGAGCTGAATTCCAGAGGTGAGGTGAGAGTGACTGCCCTTGACATCAAGGCAGCATTTGACTGAGTGTGGCACAAAGGAGCCCTAATGAAATTGAAGTCAATGGGAATCAGGGGGGAAAACTCTCCAGTGGCTGGAGTCATACCTAGCACAAAGGAAGATGGTAGTTGTTGTTGGAGGCCAATCATCTCAGCCCCAGGACATTGCTGCAGGAGTTCCTCAGGGCAGTGTCCTAGGCCCAACCATCTTCAGTTGCTTCATCAATGACCTTCCCTCCATCATAAGGTCAGAAATGGGGAAGTTCACTGATGATTGCACAGCGTTCAGTTCCATTCGCAACCCCTCAAATAATGAAGCAGTCCGAACCCGCATGCAGCAAGACCTGGACAACATCCAGGCTTGGGCTGATAAGTGGCAAGTAACATTCACACCAGGCAAGTGCCAGGCAATGACCATCTCCAACAAGAGAGAGTCTAACCACCTCCCTTTGACATTCAACGACATTACCATCGCCGAATCCCCCACCATCAACATCCTGGGGGTCAACATTGACCAGAAACTTAACTGGACCAGCCATATAAATACTGTGGCTACAAGAGCAGGTCAGAGGCTGGGTATTCTGCGGCGAGTGACTTACCTCCTGACTCCCCAAAGCCTTTCCACTATCTACAAGGCACAAGTCAGGAGTGTGATGCAATACTCTCCACTTGCCTGAATGAGTGCAGCTCCAACAACACTCAAGAAGCTCGACATCATCCAGGACAAAGCAGCCCGTTTGATTGGCATCCCATCCACCACCCTAAACATTCACTCCCTTCACCACCGGTGTACAGTGGCTGCAGTGTGTACCATCCACAGGATGCACTGCAGCAACTCGCCAAGGCTTCTTCGACAGCACCTCCCAAACCCGCGACCTCTACCACCTAGAAGGACAAGAGCAGCAGGAACATGGGAACAACACCACCTGCACATTCCCCTCCAAGTCACATACCATCCCGACTTGGAAATATATCGCCATTCCTTCATCGTCACTGGGTCAAAATCCTGGAACTCCCTTCCTAACAGCACTGTGGGAGAACCTTCACCACACGGACTGCAGCAGTTCAAGAAGGCGGCTCACAACCACCTTCTCAAGGGCAATTAGGGATGGGCAATAAACGCTGGCCTCACCAGCGACGCCCGCATCCCATGAACAAATTAAATAAGTGCACAAGGCATGTCACCGACGGCTTGTTTCGCAGGGCCTCGCACTACGTCAACTTCCCCATGGATGACCTCAGCCAGACGGAGAGGGCAGTCTGATTCCACGCTGTGGCTGGCTTCCCATGGGTGCAGGGTGTAATCGATTGCACCCATATAGCAATATGAGCACCTCCACATGAGCCAGGACTGTTCATCAACAGGAAGGGCTATCACTGCATTGGCACTCAGCTCATTTGTGACCACCACAAGAGATTCCTTCACGTGTGCGCCAGATACCCTGGCAGCTGCCACAATTCCTTCATCCTCCGGGAGTCCAACATCCCGCCCATCTTCCGCGCACCGAACACCCGTAAGGGCTGGCTCCTGGAGGACAAGGAATACCCCCTGCACGAGGCTTATAACACCTCTTAGGAACCCCACCACCGAGCAACAGTGTTGATATAACAACAGCCACATCGCTACCAGGTCTACAATTGACCATGCTATAGGGCTGCTCAAAATGCGCTTCAGGTGCCTTGATCGTTCTGGGGGAGCGCTTCAATACACACCAGACAGAGTGGGACACATTATAGTCGTGTGTTGTGCCCTGCACAACAGAGAGGGTTGCCACTTGAGGAGGCCCTATCCACATCTGCCACCCACATGGCGGAGGAGGAGGATGAGGCGGAGGAGGAGCAAGAGCAACACATGGGCAGAACAGCAGCTCCTGGCTGCTTGTGAGGCCAGGGAGTCACTGATATGTGAACGGTTTTCCTAACATCAGACAGTGTGAAGAGTCCAGTCCTCACCACCTGGACAGGGCAGCGCCCAAACCAGCTCCCCCCGCCCCGTTTCTGCACAAAACAATAGTGCAACTGCACAAAATCTCACTGAAGAGTGACCCAATGGGTGGCATCAAGTGTGGGCTTTCATGGCGAACTTCATGAAAGGGCCCTATTACAGAAGCCAGTCAAGCATGGCCAGGGATGGGCAGTACTGGTGACAATAATAATATATAATGTGAGTTTAACAAAAAGCAAACATAAATAAAAAACATAACCAATCCTCAAAAACCCTTGTGCATCCCCTTCATGCTTACAAAACCTTTGCCTTTCGCTTCTGACTACTTCTACGTGGTGCATCCCCTGTGGCTACAGCAGAGGTAGTGGCAGGTTGCTCTTGTTCATGCCCTGACCGATTAGATGCTTTGTGCCGACGCCCTCTGGGTTTTGCTGCCCGTGAGGGCCCGTTCAAAGACTGCTCCACCTGCATCTGTGCAGGGGCAGACTCGGCCACTTGGAGAAGAAACAGCATTGCGGGTACTGGTTGAGAGGGGGGCAACGGGTGAGACGTGGAGGCGCTTTGAGTGGCGTCCCCACTTCCATGTCCCCTTTTGCCAGCATCCCTCCCCTGGGCCAGGCCCACACCACTCCTACCACACTGCTGGACAACAGTTTGGAGGACATGTGTGAAGCCTTGTAAGGCCAGTGCTAGTGTATCTGCCTGCCTGTTTAAGGCGGCAGAATGATTTTCACCCTGAGTCTGAACGGCCGTTGTCAAGGCCTGAATGGACTCATTTGTGAGCCATGCTTGAAGCTTGATGGAGGCTAGCCTTCCCTCCATCGCAGACATTCCCGCACTTACCCGCAACACTATCTCAGAGATGCCCTCATGTCCTTGTGACAGTATCTCAGAGATTCCCTCCCTTACCTGTGCCACCATTCCACTTATGTAGGAGTTGGACTCCTCTATCCTCTGCGCAACTGTGCAGAGTGCGCGTGGCACCTGTTCTAGCACCTCGCAAATGTGCTGCTGCCCCTCGATCATTCTCCTTTTAAAGGATGGCCCCAAGGGTTCAGCATCTATGTCCAGCTGAGCAGAGCCTGGAGAGGAGTTCTCCCACCGATGCAGACTCTCCACAGCTGCCCTTGCCACCAGTATCTGCTCGTGCTCACATGTGTGTGTTAACTCACCATGTGCGACTCCAACTAACTGCGGACTAGGACCCACTGAGGTGTGTGCACCTGCGCTGGTGGATTCCTCTGAGGAATCGCCCTCTGCCGTCACAGCGGTCGCTGAAGGCCCTGTAAGAGAACAGAAGGCAATATTCAGCATGACCACAGATGTGTCATGTTGCGATCAGCATACTAAGGTGCTGAAGATGGCGGGGCATGTTAACATCAATTCATATTGTCTGTGCTGAATGTTAAAGTTCTGTAACCAGACGTTTGTTGGGTGCCAGTCTTGGCGTCCCTGACGGACAGGCACTCGAGGGTGTGGCTCAGCTCCAGCGCCTCCTGCTCCGCCTCTGTGAGGACGAGTATCTGTTGCGGCCCCCGTCCAGTCCTCGCCCTCTCCTGTGCATTCTGAGCTCTCTTCTCCTATAAAGGGAGAAAGTAGAGATGCGTGAGTGAGTGTTGGTGAAGTGGCCAACCGATGAATGCATTGGTTTGGGTGCGGCTGACCGTGAAAGAGATGCATCAGAGGGTGAGTATGAGACAGAGGCATGACATTGTATGAGGATTGGGTTGAGTGGTAGTGGTGGGGTGACTAATGGAGAGGTGAGGAAGTGCTGAGGAAGTGCAGATAAGTCGAGGATGAGCTTTGAGTGGGTGTGAGGAGTGATGTGATAGAGTAGTGTTGGCAGTGCAGAATGAGTTGGGGGGTGGGGCGGTGATGTGGAAGACGGAATGTATGAGAGTGAGTAAATGTCCTCACTTTGGCTGACCTAGTTAGGTCATTGAAGTGCTTCCTGCACTGGATCCAGGTGTGAGAGACGATGCTGCTGCTGGTGACCTCCTCTGCCACCTTGAGCCAGGCCTTCTTGGTGGCAGAGGCAGGCCACTTCCTCCTGTCCGCCGGGTAGAACACATCCCTCCTCCTCCTCCCACATCCAGTAGCACCTGGAGTGAGGCATCACTAAATCTAGGAGCAACCTTTCCCCTGTGCTGCTCCATTGTGCTGTTTGGGTGTTTGCTCCAGGAGCAGCCATTGGAGGACTGCCCCTTTAAATAGAGCTCCTCCAGCTGACAGCCTGTGATGCGGGTGCGCAGTCCACCCCTGCGTAGCTTTCCGACAGCAACCTGGAAGCCACGTTAACTGGCTCCAATTGACCCGCAATCGCGTGGGGAACGGACAGATTTTATTGGGCGGGTTACCCACGTGCCCAATCGGCTCCCCCCCCCCCACCGCTGCCATCCCACCTCCCCGCTAATATCAGGGCCCTCGATTTGGGCTATTTTATGCATATACTGAAATACATCTGCAGTTATGGGGGAGGAATTCCCCAGGTCATTTAAAGTGTGGAGGTTAATAGCAAAAACTTGCGACTTCCACATTTTTAAGAGACGCATAAGATTTTGGTACAGGGAAATTTATTGTCAGTATTTGTTCACGTGAACAAATGGAAATAACTGAACAGATTACACTGCTCAAACAACTATGAAGGCAATTGAAGTTTAAACAGCGACGGTTTCAGCAATCCAGCTATGTATTGAACAAATCTAGAAAGCAATGGTGGGGTAATGGGGGGTTCTGGGTGGAAATCTAGACTTCTTAATGCCCTCAGTTACAAGAGGATGTAGCCCTCAGTGGGCCTGCTTTGAACCAAAGGGTGCTATCACCTATGGGAGACTGCAGGGCAGATTTTGATGGGTTTGTTCCCAGGGCACTGGATTGTCTGGGCACAGCAGGTCAGAGCACATATCTGCAAATTAATCTACAAGATTTTCTTTCCCATTAAATTGATGGAAGGATAATTGGTGGGCTCCTTCACGGATACGCACACAGACCTGCCCAATTTTCCAATATTTGCTATGTCCAGGTGACCCAGTGGCCTGGATGCAGACCCAGGAAAATTTCCCCTTGCATGCGTTGTTTGGAAGGGTCCAACAAATAGTTTGTCACTGTTACCTCTGACCTGAAAGATGTCACTGAAAAATGTTTAGTTATCCTGCAGCCTTCCATTGACCCAGTGGAAGGACTAATGGAATCAGCTGTGGCAACCTGTATGATGCAGACCATAGGCACTGTGCCACCATCTCCCAGGACAGCTACCACTATGGATGTTTTAGGGTCAAAGATCCAAGCAAGTATTAAGGTAAGGTTTACCTTGCTAGGTGATAGAATAAAGCCCTGATCTTGCAATCCCAAATAAATTGGAGCTCTACATGCCCATAGTGTGGGGGGTAGAAATTTGCGTTCTAAAGTTGATCCCCTCATCTGCTTAGGCTCTTTGTGCATGGAATACATGTGTAGAGGGTCAGACCTGCAAACTGACTGAGTTCCGATTGTAAAATCTAGCCAGCCAACAGCAACCAAAGGGAGTATGCTTGCCCTTTAAGGGAAAGACATTTTTTTCTCACCCAGAGCAACATTTGAACTCCTGTACAATGGCTGCAAGGAGCATTGTGCACAAAACTACCCTTTTCAATTATGAAACCTTGAAGGTCCTGCTGCAGGAGTGCAGCAAAAGAGGTGGCTCTTTTTAGGGCAGAGGATTACCCTCTTGCAAATGCAGCGGATCAAGCTACATGGAAGGAAGTGGCAAAGTAGGTCAACACCATCTTCCAAGCCCAGTAAACCAGAAAACAAATGTGGAAGGAGTTTCCAGGCATCTGCAAAATGTGCCAAGATAAGTGGACTCTCCTTTACACAATAGTCCTGTGTTGAGATGTCCAGCCAGAAGTAGATAGGTCAATGCAGGATTAATAATAGTCTGCTTAATGATTTTTCTAGTCCTCACTTATGTCTCACTATAGCTTGCCTCAGCTGGATTCTGAGATTGTGAAGAGGTGTGAGTAGCCAATGTTGCATCAGGTATCTCGGATCTCCCAGGATTCACACATTCAACCATTGTTCTCCCCAAAAGAGCCTTGGCAGTGTTAAGATGAATGAGTCATATGAATTCCCTGGATATCTCGCATTCACACCCATGATTCTCATGTGAGCACTGCATACAATTTGAACATTCATGGAAAAGTATCCTTTTCGTGCATGGAAAAGTATCCTTTCCGTGCATGGAGAGCTATCCGTATACAGTTGGTCACACCTTGTAGCTTAGGAAATCATGATTGGGGGAAAACTGCTTTTGCTTTTTCTGCTACTGCTGGTGCTGCACAGGGAAGTTATGTTGCTGGGCGGTGGCTGCATCTGCATCCAATGGCATACCGTGAGGCATCCATGACATCCTTGATGGCATAGAGCACAGTAAATTAGCTCAATCCAAATACATCCCCCGAAGAGCACTAGAAACTACCACTCTACTGTGTGGAGGTTCAGCATAATAGTGACATTAGCTGGCAGTGGGACAGCATTCCTTATAATTGAGTGTGTCTGCAGGTCCTGTTGTAAGAGGTAGTATATGCCACTAACGGCCTCCTTACTTAGTTTGAGCCACATAAGACAGTGCTCCTCTGAGAATGCAAGATAGTGGATCCAGGAGCAGTACACCCTATGGCAGTGATAGAGGTTCATTCTGTATGTCTGCCTACAATTTTGTCTACACTTCTGGGCTGTCAAATATTTTTCCTCCTCCTCCAGCACTTCACTGATGTTGATGCTGGCTTTTTTACGCAATGCTGATGTGGCCAATAAAAAAAACCTGTCACTGAAAATGACTTTCTGATGAGGTCACCTCTATCAGCAACTTATGCAGATCTCATGCTACATTTTATTTGGAGAGAAACATGGAATAAATATGAAAGTGTAAGGCTGTTGCATTTTGCAAGATGTCCCCTAATTGCCATTTCACAGGCAATAAACTAGGAATACAGGAATTAGTGTGAAACAAAAGATTACTTTTGACAAGCACAGGCAAAGGACTTCAGCATTTTCCATATTTACGATACAAATGCATGAACTTGCCCTTACCTCTGAATCTTGATGTTTACTGGTAATGCACAGATAATTTGAATGTAACGCTCAGAAAAAGTTATGAAGAAAGAAGCCTTGGAAGTACTGTCACCAATATCAGTGGATAAATGCCTACCACGCTCCTTTTATATTCCTCTATCCGCTATATATGAGGGGCCATTTAAAATAAAACAAATGGGTTAACACCTGCAGTAAAATAGCGGAAAGATGAATCTATATGAATGCATTAAAGGATATATTTTCATTACCATTAAGTGTTCATGCACTAAAATCACTAGGTTACACTCTCAGAACTGAACTTGCTTTCATTAGAGGAAAGCTAACCTGTTGAAGTAGTTTGAAGCCATCAATGACATGGTGAACTGGGGAAATGCAGCTGATATTGAATATTTAGATTTCGGGTAGCCATTTGCAGTTAGGAATGAATATGTAAATATTTAATTCTTAACTTTAATGAAAACTTGTAACTCAAATTTGGCAATTCTTCATTTGGTTATCATATGTATCTGTAGCAAATGAATAAACAATGAGGTGTGAGGTGCCCAGGTGTGAATCACAATTATACATGAGATTAATTTGTGTACTGCAATAATTTATCTTTATTGTGTTTTCAAGGTAAAGATTTGAAGCTAATATTACAATATTTTCAATGCACTTAGTATATATTCACAGCAGTACTTTGAAAATGATAAGCTTTTCAATGCTGAGGGTGCACACTTGGGCTGCTATGATAATTACAAACTTCATTGAACCTGAAGCACTTCATATTGAATGGGAGGAGAGCAATTTAGATCTGACGGGTGGTGATCGGTTTGGGTCTGATGGGGGATGTTTGTTTTAATAGTAGGGATGGGTCCCACAATGGGAGTCTTGTTTTGCGAATATTTTGTCCAGCTATAGTTAGGAACATAGGAACAGGAGTAGGCCATTCAGCCCCTCGTGCCTGCTCTGCCATTTGATAAGATCATGGCTGATCTGTGATCTAACTCCATATACCCGCCTTTGGCCCATATCCCTTAATACCTTTGATTGCCAAAAAGCTATCTATCTCAGATTTAAATTTAGCAATTGAGCTGGTATCAATTGCCATTTGCGGAAGAGAGTTCTAAACTTCTACCATGCTTTGTGTGTAAAAATGTTTTCTAATCTCACTCCTGAAAGGTATGGCTCTAATTTTTAGACTGTGCCCCCTACTCCTAGAATCCCCAACCAGCGGAAATAGTTTCTCTCTATCCACCCTATCCGTTCCCTTTAATATCTTATAAATTTCGATCAGATCACCCCATAACCTTTGAAACTCCAGAGAATACAACCCCAATTTGTGTAATCTCTCCTCGTAACTTAACCCTTACACTGACCTCAGTGCACGAGACTGACCCATCTGAAACTCCAGCACAAGCATCTTTCTAAGCCCAGTATAAAAGCAGTTCATTTTTTTCCAACAGCAGCATTAACAACTTTTTCATGATTTTAACTCATTAACAGTTTATTTAGCTGCTTGACAAGTCACAAGATCAGAAACATTCACAATGAGAAGAACCAACGAGGGAGGCCATTCAGCCTATCTAACTCATCCTCCCATTGAAGCCGACAGTCCTCCCATCACAGCATCTAATTACTTTTGAATTATTTCAGAGTTTTTGCCTCCACCACCATACCCGGAAGATGGTTTTAGGTACAAATGACCCTTTACAGGAAGAGGTGCTTCCTGACATCAATCCTGAATTTGCCTTTGACCAGTTTATATCTATGCCCCCTTGCCCAATAATTGTGATTTAATTTAAAATGTTACTTTGAATTAACCCTTTTCATTCTACTTAATATCTTACATACCTTTATGCCTTATCATTTGCCTCCTTTCCAGACTGAAGAACCAGAGTTTTTCTAATCTCTGCTTGTAACTCAGCTGTCTCACATTAGGAAGGGACACAGTATTGTGTCCCTTCTCTATGCCAATTCAGTGGCTTGGTTGTTTCCCTTGTGCCTTGGTGACCAGAACTAAACATAGAATCCAATATGCACCCTTACCCCAGAGTGTTTTACAGCTACAGCACCAAGACCTCAGAGTTCTACTCTACTGATTTGATCATAGTTCAGCATTCTGATTGCTTTGTTGATTGCATGCTCTGCCATGTGTAGGCATGGTAGGTGTTGAGTCTACCACTGGGGAAATTGGCATAAAGGCCAAAGAAAATCCTGCCTATTGACTTCCATGTGATGAATGTCAGCAGTTTACCAACCTTGGAGCGTTATTGGTTTTGATCCTATTTAGGACCTCCTCACAAGTGATATCAAAGTCAAGTGTAGTTGCAAAACCTCCCATGATGGATAGCATTATACTGGTAGCTACCTTATTGAATAGTTCCAGGAAGCAATTACTTAATCTGCTAACTATTTTAGTTCATCCTGAGTTTCACTCTGTTCGCATGTTTAAGGGATCTCAATTCTCCTTTGATAACTCTCTACTATTAGAAGAGAAGAAGGATTTTCTATTTGTTGTATTGCTCATTTCTAGTTCCCTATTTGGCCCTCGGACACTTTATTGACATTTTTTGGAGGTTCCAGTATTCTTCCCACTGGTTTCCCTTATCTTTTTTCCTTATAGACTTTGTACAGTTTGTTTTTCTTACTTATGGCTCTTTGAATTGTTTTATTAATCCATTTAGGGTCAAACTTATTTAGTCTTCACTTACTAATCCTTGGTATGCTATTAATCCTGCATGATTAGTAGTATGCCCTTAAAGGATATCCACCCTTAACCAGATTCGTCTTGGTGACTACCCATTCCCATCACAGATGATTTATTTAAGCTCTTTCCTCATTCCCTGGAAGTTTGCCCTTTTAAAGTTGGATATTAATTTATGGCACTGGCTTATTCCAGATGACTTTAAATGTAATCATGTTATGGTCACTGTCACCTAGGGGTGCCACAACTTCAATTCAGAGTATGCTATTTGAGTCACCTGGCATTACCAGGTCGAGATGTGAGTTAACTTTTGCGGCATCCATAAAATTTCTAGTCAGACAAGCTCATTGGGAAGTTTATCCTGTACCAATGGATTTACTTTATTTCCCTGACATATGAATAGATTTCACAAATTTATATGCCTGATGCAGAGCATTTCAGGAATTTGAGCGTGGAGGTCAGCAAGCCCTGCTGGATTTTCCCAACGCTGAATTCCTGATATGCACTCCTGGTGCATAAAGTTGTAAAATCTATCATATAGAGCTACACCACTTTTCTTGTGTAGTTTGTCCATCCTGCATTCTCTAAACTCTTGTAAGTTATGCTTAATCGTATTTCCGAGATTCCTATTTCATTGTAGTTCCCAATTGCCATAACAACCCCAAGTTTAATCATCTTGTTATGAATCCTTCTAGCATTTATACAACTGTACCTTAATTAAAACTATCCTTTAAAACACTACGGCCTAGAAATTGGATCACACCCAAATCAGTATTTGGAACTAGTTCTGAAGCTTAATCAAGTGCACTGATAAGGCTGTCATGTAACAGGATCCTACTTCTCTTAGGAGCCAACATGTTTTGGTTTTCAAAAAGGCTACTCAGTAAGGTAACTATTATTTATCCATAACATATCCCAATAATATTACAGAGCATATCATACTAATATCGGGTTACATCCAGTTACATCGAGTCTACAGCACAGATATAGGCCATTTGGCCCAACTGGTCTCTGCTGACATTTATGCTCCACAAGAGCCTCCTCCCTCCCTATTTCATCTAACCGTACCAGCATACCCTTCTATTCCTTTCTCCCTTGTGTGCTTATCTAGCTTCCCCTTAAATGCTCCTTGTGGAGCATGTTCCACATTCTTGCCAATCTTTGGGTAAATAAATTTCTCTTAAATTCCCTATTGGATTTATTAGTGACTATCTTATATTTATGACCTCTAGTTCTGGACTCCCCCACAAGTGGAAATATTTTCTCTACGTCTACTTTATCAAACCTTTTCATTATCTTGAAGACCTCTGTCAGGTCACCCGTCAGCCTTCTCTTTTCTAGACAAAAGAGCCCCAGACTGTTCAGCCTTTCCTGATAAATATATCCTCTCAGTTCTGGTATCATCCTTTTTTTGTACCTTCTCCAATGCCTGTATATCCTTTTTATAATATGGAGACCAGAACTGTTTGCAGTACTCCAAGTGTGGTTTAACCAAGGTTCTATACAAGTTTAACATAACTTCATAGTGTCATTGTATCAAAGTAGGTACAGCACTGGAGGAGGCCGTTCGGCACATTGTGCCTATGTCGGCTCTTTGAAAGAGCTATCCAATTAGTCCCATTCCCCTGCTCTTTCCCCACAGCTCTATAAATTTTTCACCTTCAATTATTTATCCAATTCACTTTTGAAAGTTACTATTGAATCTGTGTCCACCAGTGCACTCCAGACCATTACAACTCGCTGCGTAAAAAAATGTTTCCTCATGTCGCCTCTGGTTCTTTTGGCGATCACCTTAAATGTGTGACCTCTGGTCGACCTTTCTGCCACTGGAAACAATTTCTCCTTATTTGCTCTATCAAAACCGTTCATGATTTTGAACACCTCTATCAGATCTCCCCTTAACCTTCTCTGCCCTAAGGAGAACAGCCCCAGCTTCTCCAATCACTCCACATAACTGAAGTCCCTCATTCCTGGTACCATTCTAGTAAATCTCATCTGCACCCTCTTTAAGGCCTTGATATCCTTCTTAAAGTGTGGTGCCCAGAATTGGACACAATACTCCAGCTAAGGCCAAACTAGTGATTTATAAAGGTTTAGCACAACTTCCTTGCTTTTGTACTCTATGCCTCCAATAATAAAGCCCAGGATCCCATATGCTTTTTTAACAACCTTCTCAACTTGTCCTGCCACCATCAAAGATTTGTGTATGTGAACCCCCAGGTCTCTCTGTCCCTGCGCCCCCTTCAAAATTGTACCATTTAGTTTATATTGCCTCTTCTTATTCTTCCTACCAAAGTGCATCACTTCACACTTCTCTGCGTTAAATTTCATCTGCCATGTGTCTGCCTATTTCACCAGTCTGCCTATGTCCTCCTGAAGTCAGTTACTATCCTCCACATTGTTTACTATATTTCCGAGTTTCATGTCATCGCAAACTTTGAAATTATACCCTCTATATCCAAGTCCAGGTCATTAATATATATCAAAAAGAACACTGGTCCTAATACTGACCCCTGGGGAACACCACTTTATACTTCCCTCCAGTCTGAAAAACAACTGTTCACCACTACTCTCTGATTTCTGTTCCTTAGCCAATTTTGTATCTATGCTGCCACTGTCCCTTTAATCCCATGGGCTTTAATTTTGCTAACAAGTCTAATATGTGGTACTTTATCAAATGCCTTTTGAAAGTCTATATACACAACACCAACCGCACTACCCTCATCAATCCTCTCCTTGATTTCATCAAAAAACTCCATCAAGTTAGTCAAGCACGATTTGCCTTTAACAAATCCATGCTGGCTTTCATTTATTAACCCATATTTTTCTAAGTGCCAATTCATTTTGTCCCAGATTATTGTCTCTAAAAGTTTCCCCACCACTGACATTAGGCTGATTGGTCTGTAATTATCGGGTTTATCCCTCTCTCCTTTTTTGAACAGGGGTGTGACATTTGCAATTCTCCACTCCTCCGGCACCATCCTAATATCTAAAGAGGATTGGAAGATTGTGGCCAGAGCCACCACGATTTTTACCCTTACTTCCCTCAGCAACCTAGGATGCATCCCATCTGGACCAGGTGACTTTTCTACTTTGAGTACTGCCAATCTTTCAAGCACCTCCTCTTTATCTACTTTTATCCTATCCAATATCGCTACTACCTCCTCCTTTACTGCTACAATGGGAGCAGCCTCTTCTCTAGTAAAGACGGATGCGAAGTATTCATTTAGTGCCACAGCCATGCCTTCTGACTCCACAAGTAGATCTTTTTTGTCCCTAATCAGTCCCACCCTTCCTTTGACTACTCTTTTACTATTTATATATTTATAAAAGACTTTGGGTTCCCTTTTATGTTAGCCACAAATCTATTCTCATACTCTGTCTTTGTCCCTCTTATTCTCTTTTTTAGATCTCCTCTGTACTTTCTGTATTCAGCCTGGTTGTCTGCTGTATTATGAACCTTACATTCATCATAAGCCTCCTTTTTCTGTTTCATTTTAATCTCTATATCTTTAGTCATCCAGGGAGCTCTGGCTTTGGATGCTCTTCTTTTCCCTTTCATGGGAATATGTCTACTCTGTACCTGAACCATCTCCTCCTTGAAGGCCTCCCATTATTCAATCACTGAGATTAGCCCTCCTCCAGTTAAGTATTTTCATATTTGATTCTTCCTTATCCTTTTCCATAACTATTCCAAACCTAATGATATTATGATCACTGTTCCCCAAATGCTCCCCCACTGAAAAATGCTCCACTGGCCTCACTTCATTCCCTAGAACTAGATCCTGCACTGTTTCCATCCTTGTTGGGCTAGAAACACACTGTTACAGGAATTCCTCCCCCTCTCTGCTCTTTACACTTTTACTGTCCCAGTCTATATTGGGATAATTGAAGTCCCCCATTATCACTACTCTATAGTTCTTGTATCTTTCTGTAATTTGCCTGCAAATTTGCTCCTCTATCTCCTTGCCACTATTTGGTGGCCTATAGTATACACCAGTAGCAAAATAGCTCCTCTATTGTTCCTTAACTCTAACCAAATAGATTCTGTCTTTGGCCCCTCAACTACATCATCCCATTCCAGTACTATAATAGTTTCTTTGATGAATACTGCCACCACCACTCCTTTCTTTCCTTCCCTATCTTTCCTGAATACCTTGTAACCAGGAATATTAAGTACCCAATCCTCCCCTTCTTTGAGCCAGATCTCTGTTATTGCCACTATATCATAGTCCCATTTGGTGACTTGAGCCTGCAGCTCACCAACCTTATTTACCACGCTACATGCATTTACATGTACTCCAAACTCATCTTAGAGTGCCTTGCATTTGCTCCCTGTTTGATCCCTCCTATTTCTGAACTCTTCTTTACTCTAGTGCTATTTGTCCCTCCCAGTCCTCTGTGTACCTTGTTTCTCCTCTCTAATGTTTCATCCTGGTGCCCATTCCCCTGCCAAACTGGTTTAAACCCTCCCCCACAGCACTAGTTAACCTCCCCGCGAGGACATTGGTCCCAGCTCTGGTGAGGTGCAACCTGTCCATCTTGAATTTCTCTGCTTTTCAATTCTATCCCTCTAGAAATGAACCCCAGGGCTTGGAATGCCTTTTTTATGGCCTTGTTAACCTGCATTGCTACTTTTCATGATTTGTATATACTGGACCCCGAGATCCCTTTGCTCCTCTACCCCATTTAGACTCTTATTATCCAAGCAGTATGTGGCCTTCTTATTCTTCCTACCAAAATAATATCACCAATATACACATAACACGGAACCAATGTCAAAAGTAATTAAAATAGTGCAAATCATAAGAATGCTGAAAGAGTCAAGTATTTTAGTTATGGGACGTATTTAGTCAAGTTTTAGACATGGAGAGAATATGCAAAAGCCCTGATTTTAACCTCAAGCGAGAATTGAGCGGGTGGACAAAGCGAGGAAAAACCTTCCCTAAATATGGCAGCGTGAGGCCTGGGCGATTATAATGCCCAGGCCTCATTGACATGCTGTCGGTCGGCTGCCCGCCTGAAACGGATGGGAAGCAACAGCTGGCTGGTGGGCAGGAGAGAAATTTCAGGCTGCTGGCCAGCAGCAAAGTGAGGCACTCAGGTAAGTTGAGGGGAGAGGGTTTCAGGAGGGTCTTATGGGAGGGATAGGCGGGGGGAGGCCGGGGCAGCGGAGGCCTAAGCTTTCTTTGTGGGGGCCAGAGGAGCACTCCTGCTCCTCCTGGCCCCACAAGGAAAATTTTAAAAATGTACCTGTTTGGGCCTCTTCTAGTCCTGGATCCTCTTCCACCAGTTTTCGCCACATAGTTTCCCTACTCAGGGCACTGTTAAAATTGCAATTGGGGCTTGATGACATCATTGAACTATGATTTGTATATTTAAAGAAGGACCTGCTCCAGAAGAGCAGGTTAAAATTGAAGATGGCAGTATCCATGCTGGTGGGTAAGTCAATGGCCAATTTTAACTGCCCGCCCACCCCGGATGCGTGGCATTAAAATCGCCCTTCTGTAAGTTTCTGTTAAAAAAAATGAAGGTGAAGCGGAAGTTTGTAAGTGATATCACAAAAAAAGGATCACAATAGTAGCAATTTTAACTTGAGGTGCATAATGGGTGGATGGTGCACAGAGTGCCCACTGCCCGCCCATTGTTACCGCCATTTTGAGGCCCTGGCCTCACTTAAATACAGCTGGCAAGCTGTGAGCGCCAAGACAGTGCTCCGCTGCACCTTGCCAGTTGTGGTAAAGTCGGAAATCGGCCAGCTCCCATGCTAAGCCAGCTAACAGTTGGAGCAAAGGGCGGAAGGTGGTGATTCCAGTGGGCAGTGTTGCATGGGCCGGCAGCAGACCAGAGTTGTTTTGTTCCTCCTAGCCCCCCCAGAAAAAAAAATTCTGGGTCATTTTCTGAGCAGTCTTCATTAGTGCCTCAAAATTGCAATCAGGATTCTATGTATGTCATAGAACCCAGATTTGCATATTACAAATGGCCTCTCACCTGAAATGGCAGGGGCTCTGGCCAACCATCTCAGGACCCTACCCAACATGGCGGCAGCCGAATCGATAAATGACTTGACCCCATTTTCAGGCTGCGACCCCCCTTTCAGTCTGCTATCGCTCCATTTAGGTCCTTAAAACTCCTTAAAATCTGCCCAAATGCATTTAATATTGTACCTTATATCAGCAGCCAGTAAAGCTTAGGGCTGGAGAAAATGCCATTTTTGGTGTTTTCTTAAGGATCTGTTGAAGGTAAACAGTTGCAGATATCTGAAGGATTCTTATGCATTACATCGAAACTACAGCATGGAAACAGGCCAATCGGCCAAACTTGACTACATTGCTGGTTATACTCCACACGAGCCTCCTCCCTCCCGACTTCATCAATCCCTATCAGCATACCCTTCTATTCCTTTCTCCCTCATGTGCTTATCTAGCTTCCCCTTAAATGCATCCATGCTATTTGTCTGAACCACTCCTAGGGGTGGTGCGATCCACATTCTAACCACTCTTTGGGTAAAGAACTTTCTCCTGAATTCCCTATTGGATTTATTAGCGACTATTTTATATTTATGACCTCTAGTTTTGGACTCCATCACAAGTGGAAACATTTCCTCTACGTCTACCCTATCAAACCCTGTCATTATCTTAAAGACCTCTATCAGGTCACCCCTGCCTTCTCTTTTCTAGAGAAGAGAGCCCCAGCAGATCAGCCTTTCCTGATAAGGATATCCTCTCAGTTCTGGGATCATCCTTGTGAATCTTTTTGCACCCTCTCCAATGCGTCTATATCGTTTCTATAATATGGAGACCAGAACTGTGCACAATTCTCCAAGTGTGGTCTAATCAAGGTTCTATACAAGTTTAACGTAACTTCTTTGCTTTTCAATTCTATGGCCCCGACATTAGTGGGGAGGGCGGATGGCAGCGGGGGGTGGGGGAGGGGGGCGATTGGGCGCATGGGTAACCCGCCCAGTAAAATCTGTCCGTTCCCCATGCGATCGCGGGTAAATTGGAGCCACTTAACATGGTTTCCAGGTTTGTCGTTGGAAACCTGCACAGCGGGCGGACTGCGCACCCGCATCACAGGCTGTCAGCTGGAGGAGCTCTATTTAAAGGGGCAGTCCTCCAATCGCTGCTCGTGGAGCAAACACACAAATAGCACAATGGAGCAGCCCGGAGAAAGGCTGCTCCTAGATTCAGTGATGCCTCACTCCAGGTTTTAATGGATGGGGTGAGGAGGAGGAGGGATGTCTTTTACCCGGCAGACAGGAGGAAGTGGCCAACCTCTGCCACCAAGAAGACCTGGTTCGAGGTGGCAGAGAAGGTCACCAGCAGCAGTAACGTCTCCCTCACATGGATCCAGTGCAGGAAGCGCTTCAATGATCTAACTAGGGCAGTCAAAGTGAGTACACTTACTCATTCTCCTACATTCTGTCTTCCACATCACCGCCCCCACCTCCCAACTCATTCTGCACTGCCAACACTACTCTATCACATCACTCCTCACACCCATTCAAAGCTCATCCTCAACTTACCTGCACTTCCTCACGTCCCAGTGCTCATCCCACCACTACCACTCAACCCAATCCTCATAGAATGTCATGGCTCTGTCTCATACTCACCTTCTGATGCATCTCTTTCACGGTCAGCCACACCCAAACCAATCACTCACTCACGCCTCTCTACTTTCTCCCCTTATAGGGGAAGAGAGCCTAGAATGCACAGGAGAGGGCGAGGACCGGAGGGGGTCTGCAACAGATAGTCATCCTCACAGACGCGGAGCAGGAGGCGCTGGAGCTGAGCTGCACCCTTGAGAGCCTGTCCGTCGGGGACGCCGAAACTGGCACCCGACAAACGTCTGGTGACAAAACTTTAACATTCAGCACAAACTATATCAATTGATGTTAATGTGCTTGCCATTTTCAGCACCTCAACATCTGTCATCATGCTTAATTTTGCCTTCTGTTCTCTTACAGGGCCTTCAGCGACCGCTGTGACAGCGGAGGGCGATTCCTCAGAGGACCTGGCAGCCTCTGAGGGGGCACCGTCACATCTTAGCGAACCATCCACCAGCGCAGATACACAAACCTCAGTGGGTCCCCGTTCTCAGTTAGTTGGGGTCGTACATGGTGAGTTACCACACACACGTGAGCACGAGTAGACACTGGTGGCAGGGGCAGCTGTGGAGAGTCTGCGTCGGTGGGAGCGCTCGTCTCCAGGTTCTGCTCAGCTGGACACAGATGCTGAACTCTGGGTCCATCCTTTAAAAGGAGAATGATTGAGGGGCAGCAGCACATTTGCGAGGTGCTGGAGCAGGTGCCATACGCACTCTCCACAATCATGCAGAGGATGGAGGAGTCCATCGCCTGCATGAGTGAAATGGTGGCACAGGTAAGGGAGGGCATCTCTGAAATACTGTCACAGGGACGTGAGGGCATCTCTGAGATAGTGTCACAGGGACGTGAGGGCATCTCTAAGATAGTGTCGCGGGTGAGTGTGGGAATGTCTGCGATGGAGGGAAGGCTATCTTCCATGGAGTTTCAAGCACGGCTCACAAATGAGTCCATTCAGGCCCTGACAACGGCCCTTTGGACTCAGGGTGAACAACCTTCTGCTGCCTTAAACAGGCAGGCAGATATTCTAGCACTGGCCTTACAAGGCTTCACACATGTCCTCCAAACTGTCGTCCAGCGGAGTGGTAGGAATGGTGTGGGCCCGGCCCAGGGGAGGGATGATGGCGAAAGGGGGCATGGAAGTGGGGACGCCACTCAAAGAGCCCCCACGTCTCATCTGTTGCCCCCCTCTCAACCAGTACCCGCAATGCTGCCTCCTCTCCAGGTGGCCGAGTCTGCCCCTGCACAGGTGCAGGTGGAGCAGTCTTTGGAGGGACCCTCACGGGCACCAAAACCCAGAGGGCGTAGGCCCAAAGCATCTAATCGGTCAGGGCATGAACAAGAGCAACCTGCCATTACCTCTGCTGCAGCCACAGGGGATGCACCATGTAAAAGGTGAAGGTTTTGTAAGCACAAAAGGGATGCACAAGGGGTTTTGACGGTTGGTCATGTTTTTTATTTATATTTGCTTTTTGTTAAATGCACATTAAAAATTATTAATGTCACCACTACTGCCCCGTCTTGGCCATGCTTGACTGGCTTCTGTAATAGGGCCTTCTCATGAGGTTCACCATGTACGCCCACGCTTGATGCCACCCACTGGGTCACTCTACAGTTGGCGTATGTGTAGTTGCAGGACGGTTTTGTGCGGGGGGGGGGCGGCGGGGAGGGGTGCCGCTGGTGTGGCCGCTGCTCTGTCCAGGTGGTGAGGACTGGACTATTCACACTGTCTGATGTTAGGAGAACTGTTCACATATCAGTGACTCCCTGGCCTCACGAGCAGCCACGTGAACCGCTGTTCTGTCCATGGGTTGCTCAATCTCCTCCCCCTCTGCCTACTCCTCCTCCTCCGCCACTTCCTCATCCTCAATGTGGGTGGCAGATGTGGATGGGGCCTCCTCAAGCGGCTCCCCTCTCTGTTGTGCCATGTTGTGCAGGGCACAACACATAACTATAATGCGTCCCACTCTTTCTGGTGCGTATTGAAGTGCTCCCCCAGAACGATCAAGGCACCTGAAGCGCATCTTGAGCAGCCCTATAGCATGCTCAATTGTGGACCTAATAGCAGTGTGGCTGTCGTTATATCGACGCTGCTACTCGGTTGTGGAGTTCCTCAGAGGTGTCATGAGCCACGTGTGCGGGGGGTATCCCTTGTCCCCGAGGAGCCAGCCCTTGCGCGTGTTCACTATGTGGAAGAGGGGTACAATGTTGGATTCCCTCAAGATGAAGGAATCGTGGCTGTTGCCAGGGTATCTGGCGCACACGTGAAGGAATCTCTTGCGGTGGTTACAAATGAGCTGAGTGTTGATGGAGTGATAGCCCTTCCTGTTCATGAACAGTCCTGGCTCGTGTGGAGGTGCTCGTATTGCTATATGGGTACAATCGATTACACCTTGCACCCGTGGGAAGCCAGCCACAGCGTGGAATCTGACTGCCCTCTTTGTCTGGCTGAGGTCGTCCATGGGGAAATTGACGTAGTGCGAGGCCCTGCAAAACAAGCTGTCGGTGACCTTTTAAAAAATTTGTTCATGGGATGTGGGCGTCGTTTTAAGGCAAGCATTTATTGCCCATCCTTAATTGCCTTTGAGAAGGTGGTGGTGAGGCGTCTTCTTGAACCACTGCAGTCCGTGTGGTGAAGGTTCTCCCACAGTGCTGTTAGGTAGGGAGTTCCAGGATTTTGACCCAGCGACGATGAAGGAACGGCAATATATTTCCAAGTCGGGATGGTGTGTGACTTGGAGGGGAACGTGCAGGTGGTGTTATTCCCATGTGCCTGCTGCCCTTGTCCTTCTAGGTGGTAGAGGTCACGGGTTTGGGAGGTGCTGTTGCCGAAGCCTTGGCGAGTTGCTGCAGTGCATCCTGTGGATGGTACACACTGCAGCCACTGTACACCGGTGGTGAAGGGAGTGAATGTTTAGGGTGATGGACGGGTGCCAATCAAGCGGGCTGCTTTGTCCTGGATGGAGTCCTGGATGGTGTCGAGCTTCTTGAGTGTTGTTGGAACTGCACTCATCCAGGCAAGTGGAGAGTATTCCATCACACTCGTGACTTGTGCCTTGTAGATAGTGGAAAGGCTTTGGGGAGTCAGGAGGTAAGTCACTCGCCACAGAATACCCAGCCTCTGACCTGCTCTTGTAGCCACAGTATTTATATGGCTGGTCCAGTTAAGTTTCTGGACAAAGGTGACCCCCAGGATGTTGATGGTGGGGGATTCGGCGATGGTAATGCCGTTGAATGTCAAGGGGAGGTGGTTAGACTCTCTCTTGTTGGAGATAGTCATTGCCTGGCACTTGTCTGGCCCAAATGTTACTTGCCACGTATCAGCCCAAGCCTGGATGTTATCCAGGTCTTGCTACATGTGGGCACGGACTGCTTCATTATCTGAGGGGTTGCAAATGGAACTGAACACTGTGCAAACATCAGTGAACATCCCCATTTCTGACCTAATGATGGAGGTAAGGTCATTGATGAAGCAGCTGAAGATGGTTGAGCCTAGGATACAGCCCTGAGGAACTCCTGCAGCAATGCCCTGGGCCTGAGATGATTGGCCTCCAACAACAACTACCATCTTTCTTTGTGCTAGGTATGACTCCAGCCACTGGAGAGTTTTCCCACAGATTCCCATTGACTTCAGTTTCACTAGGGCTCCTTGGTGCCACACTCGGTCAAATGCTTCCTTGATGTCAAGGGCTGTCACTCTCACCTCACCTCTGGAATTTAGCTCTTTTGTCCATGTTTGGACCAAGGCTGTAATGAGGTCTGGAGCTGGGTGGTCCTGGCGGAACCCAAACTGAGCATCGGTGAGCAGGTTGTTGGTGAGTAAGTGCACTATCGATGACACCTTCCATCACTGTTGCTGAAGATTGAGAGTAGATTGATGGGGCGGAAATTGGCTGGATTGGATTTGTCCTGCTTTTTGTGGACAGGACATAGTTGGGCAATATGCACCTGACCTGCCTTATGCACTTGTGTGCAGACAACTGAGAGACCCCGGTGGCATCCTGGAATGATCTGGAGACGAAGAAATTAAGGGCAGTGGTGACTTTGACAGCGACAGGTAAGGAGATGCTGCTCGGCCCAGCCGGGAGCAGCTCGGCATGAAGGAGGCTGCAGATGTCTGTGACTAACTGGCGACTGACTCTGAGCCTCTGTGTGCACTGCTCCTCAGAGAGGTCCAGGAATCTGAGCCTCAGTCTGTAGACCCTGTTGTGAGCGTAGTGCCTCCTGCAACGTCGCTTTCTCTGTTGTTGCCCTCTGTGCTCTTGTGCAGATGCCTGTGGCGCAGCACTGTGTTGTGGAGCTCCATGAGGTGGAGGTGGACGTCATGCCTACCAAGGCTGGTCATGTTGCTTGCCCTCAGATGAAGTGAGGAATGCAGCCATGGTGCCCCCCCCCCCCCCCCATCCTGACGGTGTCTGCAAAGTAGGTAAATGTGCTTGCGCAGCAGAGTTTTGGGTGGAAAGTAAGAATTTTGAATGAAAACGCAAAGGTCTTGCAGCCAAAACTTTGTCTGAAGTGACAGGGTGTCCTGCTGCAATAAATGACGTTTTCTCCCCACCTGTCAAATAATCATTTGCATCTCCCACTGGCTGCTGGCTGAAACACGTCTGCTAGAACCGGGAGTGTTTCCCACAGCATGGGAAACACGCTGAGGATCCTTCAAAATTGCACCCCTGCCAAATGAGGTATCTCAAGTACCTTACCTATCTGTCAGGGTATGTAAATCATCACCTGCCAGCTTTAATTGCCGGTGGAAGTCTCACATTCGGGAGGTGCGCGCACACCCGGATGCGTGACTGGGGAACCTGGAAGTCAGCGGGTTGGAGCTGGGCTCCGAACCCACTCTGGATTTCTACAATTTTAGGAGCCCCCCCACCCCAATGCACCTGCTCCGCTGTCCAAAAATCATCCCCTATCCCACTAGAAATGAACCCTGGTGCTTGATTTACCTTTTTTATGGCCTTATTAACCTACATCGCTACTTTTAGTGATTTGCGTATCTATACCCCTGGATCCCTTTGCTCTTCTATCCCATTTAGATTCTTATTATCCAAGCAATATGTGGCCTCCTTATTCTTCCTACCAAAATGCACCACCTCACATTGTCTATATTGAAATTCATTTCCCAATTAAACCCCCATTCTGCAAGTTTATTAATGTCCTCTTGCATTTTGAGGCATTCTTCCTTTGTATTAACTACACCCCCAATTTGGTGTCGTCTACAAATTTTGAATTTGAATTTGTGAGCATATCAAGAGTCGCATATTTAGAAATGAGACAAAATATTACCGTTACGCACTGTGGAATTCTAGTGTGAATGCCATCTTTACAACAAAACCAAATACATTCGTAATGTTAAATAGCATGGATAATAGCTCCTGCAAGATATATTAAATGAGGGGAAGGTTAGCAGTTGAGGAGTGTGTGCCAAGTGGTATGGGAGAGCTGAAGTAAACGATGTAGGGATATCAGCGTGTCAAAGTGGAGGAAGGAATTTTAGGTGCATGTAAGTAATTACTGTTAGTGGAGCTGGGTAGCCATAGTGTAAGATTTGGAGTTGGAGCCACACTTAACCAGAGTATAGTGTGAAGGGTTAGTTGCATGAGTATTCCTTTAAGCAGATAAAGAATCATAGAATCTTACAGCACAGAAGGAGACCATTCAGCCCATTGTACCTGTGCTGGGTCTTTGAAAGAACTATACAATTAGTCCCACTCCCCTGCTCTTTCCCCATAGCTCTTTCCCCATAGCCCTGCAAATTTTTCCTTTTCAAGTGTATATCCAATTCCCTTTTGAAAATTACTATTGAATCTGTATCCACCACCCTTTCCAGATCGTAGCAACTTGCTGCGCAAAACAATTTCTCCTCATCTCTCTCTTGGTTCTTTGGCCAAATATCTTAAATCTGTGACCTCTGGTTATTGATTCTCCTCCTAATGGAAACTGATTCTCCCAATCTACTCTTTCAAAACCCTTCATAATTTTGAACACCTCTATTAAATTTCCCCGTAACTATCTCTGCTCTAAAGAGAACAATCCAAGCTTCTCCACTCTCTCCACATCTCTGCTGCCGGGATCCTAACTCGCATCAAGTCTCATTCGCCCATCACCCCCGTGCTCGCTGACCTACGTTGGTTGCTGGTCCGGGAACGCCTCAATTTTAAAATTCTCATCCTTGTTTGCAAATCCCTCCATGGTCTCGGCCCTCCCTACCTCTGTAACCTCCTCCAGCCCTATAACCTCCGCGATCTCTGCACTCCTCCAATTCTGGCCTCTTGCGCAGTCCCGATTTTCATCACTCTACCATTGGCAGCTATGCCTTCAGCTGCCTAGGCTCTAAGCTCTGGAATTCCCTCCCTTAACCTCTCCTCCTCTATACCACTCTCTCCTCCTTTAAGACGCTCCTTAAAACCTACCTCTTTGACCAAGCTTTTGGTCACCTGACCTAATATCTCATGTGGCTTGGTGTCAAATTTTGTTTGATAACATTCCTGTGAAGCGCTTTGAGGCCTTTTACTATGCTAAAGGCACTATATAAATTCAAGTTTTGTTGTAGTCCCTCATCCCTGGTATCATTCTAGTAAATCTCCTCTGCCCCCTCTAAAGTGTGGTGCCCAAGACTGGACATATTCCAGCTGAGGCCTAACCAGCAAGTTATAAAGGTTTAGCATAACTTCTTTGCTTTTGTACTCTATGCCTCTACTTAGAAAGCTCAGGATCCCGTATGTTTTTTTAACAGCCACATCAACAGCTTGCCACCTTCAAAGATTTGTGTACATAAATCCCCAGGTCTCTCGGTTCCTGCACCCCCTTTAAAACTGTATCATTTAGTTTATATTGCTTCTTTTCATGCTTCCTTCAAAAATGCATCACTTCACACTTCTCTGCATTAAATTTCATCTGCCATGTGTCTGCCCATTTAACCATTCTGTCTGTCCTCCTGAAGTCTGTTACTATCCTCCTCACTGTTTACTACATTTCCAAGTTTTGTGTCATCTGCAAACTGGGAAATTATGTCCTGTATAGCAAAGTTCAGGTGATTAATATACCAAAAGACTAGAGGTACAAATACCGGCCCCTGGGGGACACCACTGTACACTTCCCTCTAGTCTGATACACAACTGTTTACCACTACTCTCTGCTTTCTGTCTCTTAGATAATTTTGTATCCATGCTGCCACTGCCCCTTTAATCCCATGGGCTTCAATTTTGCTAACAGTGTGCTGGTGCCCATGGTAGGCAAGGAAGAAAAGGGAGAGTGGCTGGTGTGTTACCTGCTTTGGCGAGGTCACTGAACTGCGCAGCACTAGCCTGCAGTCCTGGGGTGAGAGAGCTGGCACTCAATGCCAGTTCTACTTCCCTCCATGTGGTATGAGTGAGATTCATGGAAGGTTTGCTGTCACAGATACCCAATAGTCTGTATCTCCTTAGTTCAGTATCCTCAAAGAGGGCCTGCAGGTCCAAGTCTGTAAAATTCTGGGTTCTTTTTCTATGCCTGGGTTCCATGACCTGCTGCCTTGTTTGGTTACTTGTTCCTGTCGTAGATATCTTGCAAAGTATCAGATAAAGATTAATGAGACATGCAGTGAAGTTAGCTAAGAATCAAGCACTGCTCCTTCCTTACCTGCTTGTTTCCCAGTCTGTTGCTCAAGTGTTCAGGCAGAACTTTTTTTTAAAGGTTGCAGTCCAATTTCCATGCAGTCCGATTTACACAGGTCTTACGCCAATCACTACACCAATGGGAATGCAAATGAGCTGACCCAGGAAACTCTCATGTAAATACCTCTCTCAACCACCGGTGGGCACAAATCTTTTTCCATTGGCGTAAAGGTGGCACAAATCACCACATAGAAATTCACACCCTTCACTTCTAATGGTCACTATTGCATCACCAGGCTAGATTTTGACTTTGTGCGATAGTGTAAAACAGATGACATAGAAGATAACAGGCTGCCAATTCGCTATCACTCGGTTTACACTGTCGCACAAAGTCAAAATCTACCCCACCATGTCAAAGATTTCTGGATGTATCCTGCTGATTGTTTGAAAACAGTGCCTATCTTCCACATTTTACCAAAAAAAGCAGAACATTTTGTAGTATAATAGCACAGTTATACCATAGTTTTCATTCATGCAAAGTGGGTTTAGTTTCACGATGACACTGCAGAGCAATCGAGGTAGCAGTCTTACACTGCTTCGAGCTTCTCTACTGCAACCAATGCAAATCGAATTTTAAAATGATGGCTACCTGGGAGCTTTTTAGATTTTAATCCCAATATTCCTGCCTTTACTAATTTTAGTGAAAGAGTAGATGTGAGAGAAAAGTCTAGTCGAAAATGCCAACCGACTATTCAATCATGATTAGCGCTGCTCTGAGGATTCCTACTCTTCCATCAAAATGGTTCTCATTAAGGGAAAAGTACTATTTTTGCTTGTTCAGGCGGCAGCAAGTGCCAACAGTGGGCACATCTCTGGTACCCAACTGCCCCATGCCTGCAGAAATTATGGCTTAGTTATGCCATGGGGAGGGTGGGGTTGCTCAGGCAAAAGTTTTAGATGCTCAAGGGCCCAGGCTACTTATCCAGCCTGAACTCCAACAGTGGGTCCATTTAACCTCTTGTGGAGGCCAATACATGTCACTCACTCTGTTTATCGGCTGTCACTATAATGTTGAGCCCCGACTGAGGATCAGAACCAGTAACTCCCTGCCAATCATTTGCCTTTAAGGAGTGGAAAGAAGTCTTGCCCTTTACAAGACATTGGGGAACAGTGGAGACCTGGTGAATCTGGGTCTCTGCTATTTCCCTGGAGGTTACCATGGGAGACCAGCAGATTCCAGATGGAATTTCAAGGCTAGTGAGTTTAACGAAGGAGAAATTTTCAAAATATCAGCACAACAGGGAAAGAAATGAATAGTAAAGAATAGTTTCCTGCCTGAGAGCATGGGTGTAGCAGATATTGGCAGTAATGTCACGGTGGAGTAGGAGGAGGGGTTGACCTAGCAAAGCATACAGAAAATACTACCCCAGGTGGGGAATATCCCACTAAAGGGTCAGTCAAATACCTGGGTATTACAGAGGAGGAGTACATGAGGAGGCTCAGGCTCACTAAAAAGTTTGGGCTTGAATTTCTGTGGGGGTTCTACCGATTGTCCATCTTAACTTAGGAGGAGGAGGATCCACGGAAGACCGTTTCTGCCATTTCTCTGGAGTTTCTACAGATCTTCCGCCGAAGTTACAGCGGACAGTCAGGAGAACCCCAGCTGAAATTCAAGCTCTTTGTGGCTAAGCAGTGCCGCTGGCCGCCATCAACAATAACAGCCATAGGAACTTGCATTTAAACGGCGCCTTCAATGTAGAAAAACATCCCAAAGCACTTCACTAAAGAGTAACAAATAAAAAAGGACAATGAGCCAAAGAAGAAGATGTTAGGGAGTTAAAGAGGTGGGTTTTAAGTAAGCTTTTAAAGGAGGTGGCAAGATGGACAGCTTTAGGGAGGGAATTCCAGAGTGTGAGATCTACGCGGCTGAAGTCACACCCACCAGTAGTGGGGTGAAGTTGGGGCGAATCACGAGAGGCCAGAGTCAGAGGAATGGAAAGTTTGGGAGGAAGGACTGCAATGCTGGAGGAGGTTACAGAGATAGAAAGTGTCAAGGCCATTAAAGGATTTAAACACAAGATGAGAATTTTAAATTTTAAATTTGAGACATTGGTGGACTGGGAGCCAACGTAGGTCAGGGAGGATATGGGTGACGGGCAAGCAGTACTGGGTGCAGGATTGGATCCGGGCAGCAGCAGTCAAAATATCTTCCCGACTCTTCCTCTCAAATAAATCAACCATTGTTTCCTCATATATAGTGAATTGTTTCATCCTATAGTGCCCATCACCTGTTCCATGCTGTGCCTCCCTATTATGTGAGAATTGCCTTTAAACATAAAAGCAATGGGGATGGAGGCAGGAGATTTGCCCAATGGAAATTCCTTTCTGCAGTAGTTTCCTTTTCCTATAATGACATATATAATATCTTTTGAATTCTACCCTACTTGCTACATTCATGCTAACTTTTCTGTGTTGGTACATTCTTTTGCACTTACGGTATCTTTAAGAACTATTACTGTTCCTTCATGTTCATATATGCCCTGTGCAGCTACTTTACAGTAATAGTCTTGCCGTACCTTTGTGCTCTTCTTTTAAAATGTCCAGCCAGGTGCTCAAAGCTGTCCCTTTGAGTGACATATTGCCACGTTTGGCGCCTCCTTGGTCTAGTAGGCACTGTCCTCCTCCACCAAACATCTACTCACATATCTCCATAATGGAGGTTACCAGTGTGTGCAGGGCCAGGTCAATAAAGCTACTTTTTCAAATTTAGCACTCAGCCATTTTTCTCAAAAACTGCACGCAACACAGCCAGATTGACAAACTGTGACACTTAGGGCTGGATTTTTCAAGCGCACCCCTACATTGTTGTTAGCTGCTTGAGAAATGTTAAAGAATCATTAATACAGGCGAACTACAACGGGTGGCTAGTTTTTCATTGTCACGAACAAAGTCACATTCTTAGGAATCGCGTATTTCAAAAATACATGTTCTCCCGATTTTGTTGGCAAAGTATTAATTATGCTGAAAAACAGGTCATGTTGACTGTAGTCAGCTGTTTGTTAGCATTAAATTGTAACCGTCACTCTGATGGTGGTGAGCAGAGCTCTGTGCAGGCCCATTTACACGCATGTGTGGAACTTCATTTTTGGTGACCGGATAGCACTGCAGAGCTGGCAGTTTAACTCAGGTCTGCCAGGTTCGCATTGCTCTAAAACGAAAGAAAGAACTTGCATTTATATAGCGCCTTTCATGACCTCAGGATGTCCCAAAGCACTTTACAGCCAATGAAGTATTTTTGAAATGTAGTCACTGTTGTAATGTAGGAAATGTGACAGCCAATTTGCGCACAGCAAGTTCCACAAACAGCAATGTGATAATGACCAGATCATCTGTTTTTAGGTGTTAGTTGAGGGATAAATATTGGTCAGGACACCGAGGAGAAATCCCCATTCTCGTCTTCGAAATAGTGCCATGGGATCTTTTATGTCCACCTGAGAGGACAGATGAGGCCTCAGTTTAACATCTCATCTGAAAGACGGCACCACTGATAGTGCAGCACTCCCTCAGTACTGTACTGAAATGACAGCCTAGATTTTGTGCTCAAGCTGCTGGAGTGGGACTATGAAACCACAATTTTCTGACTCAGGGGCAAGAGTGTTACCACTGAGCCACGGCTGACACTAATCAGGTGTCCAACTTAAAGCAGTACCTATATTTCGACAGCGCCCTTTTTAAAATTTATATAAAGAAAGAAAACTCCATCACAGAGTTTATTGATCTTGTTGCAGTGGTGGTGGGGGGCATGCGGCGAGGTGGTGGGGTAGGAGGGAAAACATTTGAAGTGTCAGTTCAGAGAAGATGTTACTTACTGTTACATTATAATATAAGGAGAGGCCCAGCAAAAAAGAAAGGGACACCTGTTATTTAAAAATTAACTTATACCTTTCACTGCTGCAATAACTGAACGATTAGTCAATCCCCTAAACAACACTCAATTGTTGCTGACTGTATGTTTTTGCTATGACAAATCACATTTATCAGTTAATAAAAGTTAGCGCCATATTACTCTTCTCAGCTTTATTCTCCAAAGAACAAAAAAGTCTTAGCAAAGCAGTCCAGGAACATTAAAGCTAGTAAATATGCTATGTTGACAGCCTATAAATGTGGTACTTTGTTTTTTTGGTTTTCTTTTAGAGACCTTTTGAACCATTTCTTCGGCGGCCCATGTTATACAGATTAGTTGTTGTGCAGGCTAATGAAGTAAAATAGTCTTTGAATAGTCTGTTTTACTTTGCTGTCTGTTCTATCTGTTAATACCAGCTTTTCTGTTGTTGATGATGGTACATTATTGCTGCCCGCATCACTTCCAAGCTATTTGGTCAATTCATTGTGGGATTAAAGTTAAAAAAAAAATCTGATGTCCGATGGGCAATCTGGATTTCATTTTAACACTCCCCAGAGGCTTTTCTTTATCCATTCAGTATCACGTCTGACCTCTCTCCATAAAGGCTGCTTTCTGCAGGTCACGACTGTCTAGACTCGTCTTAGCTCGAGCTCCAGCTTCCCTCGGTGAAGACAGTTACACAATGGCTCTCTGACTGCAACCTCAAACTGTGCCCTTCCACCCAAGAAAACCTAGTCCCCAAGTTCCGTTATTTCTGACTTTTACAAGCTGCTTCTAGCTACACCAGGCAAGATGGAAGACCACAATATTTATGCAGTATCTGCTTTTCACTGGCTGATCTCAGTAAACCTGATCTGACACTATTTAGGAAATTAACCTTTTCAGTGCATGCTTAATATTTGGTTAAGGTTAACAGTTCCAGGAGCTTTTTCTGTTTAGAAATTTTTACTCATACAATTATTGACCTTATATTTTGAATCATACAGAAATGGCTCATTTGGAATATGCATTAGAATGAAGTAACATTTTTAATGTTTTTTTTCAAAGTAGTTCAACAGTACACTTCCTACAATATAGCTTGCTTTTATGGATGTCAAAATGGCATTAGTCCCAGAAGACAAATGCACATAAGGGCAGGGGTGCATTGTAAATAGGACTTGTCACCCCATACAAGTTCCAAATCAACAATAGAACACATGGGGGTCATTTTGATTTTAGGCGATATAAAACAGGCGATATTGAATCAGCCATCCGTTATACATCTCTTCCAATTTTCATTTCCGTTTTACATCGAGTTACACGAAACTACAGCACAGAAACAGGTCATTCAGCCCAACTGGTCTATGCCGGTGTTTATACTCCACATGAGCTTCATCCCATTCTAATTACCTCTTCCCGCCGTGCCTCCGTATCACTCTATTCTCTTCTCCCTCATGTATACATCAAGCCTCCCTTTAAATGCATCAATTCTATTTGCTTCAATTTATGCCGCCTTGTTCTGAACTCACCCACAAGTGGAAACAGTTTCTCCGCATATGGTATTGAGATGGAGGATCAGCCATGATCATATTGAATGGCCTACTCCTGCTCCTATCTTCTATGTTTCTATGTTTCTATTCATCCTAACAAACACCTTCGTAAGTGCTAAAGACTTCTATCAGGACTCCTCTTAATCTTCTCTTTTCCAGAGAAAAGAGCCCCAGCCTGTTCAATCTTTCCTGATAGTCACATCCTCTCAATTCTGGTAACATCCTTGTAAATCTTTTCTGTACTTTCTTCAGTGCTTCAATATCCTTTTTGTATGCAGAACAGAACTGCACACAAGTGTGCTCTAACCAAGGTTATATGTAAATTTAACATTACCTCCCTGTTTTTGTATTCTATTCCTCTAGAAATGAACCCCAGTACTGTGTTTGCACTCTATGACCTTATCAACTTGTTGCTACTTTTAGCAATTAATGCATCTGTATTCCCAGGTCTTTTTGCTCCTCTACCCCATTTAGTTTCTTACCTTCCAAGGAATAAGTGGCCTTCTTGGTATTCCTACCAAAATGAACCACTTCATGGGCATCATTTTAGCACCCGCTATCGGGTGCGTTCCTGGCGGGGGGGCCCCGAAAATTGGGAAATCCCGGAGCGGGACCGGAGCCCGCCTCGAACCCGCGCACTTCCGGGTTCCCCACTGACGCGCCGGCGTGCGCGCGCAGCCCCCGCTGGTGGGAATCCCGCAGGCAATTAAAGCCAGCGGGATGCCACTTGACGCTATTTACTTTGCTTGTTCAGATCATTAACTGACCTGATTAAGGGATTATGTGAGGAAGGGTGGGATCTTAAATCAAACTGGGACTGTTTACCACACTGGGGGAAACACTCCCAGTTCAAATGGACCTGTTGCAGCTGTCAGCCTGTGGCAGCTGCAAAGGTCCATTTGACAGGTGGGGGGGAGACCCTCACCCATTGCAGGAGGCCACTCTTGTCACTTGGGACAAAGTTTGGCCTCCACCACCCTCCTCCTGACAAGAAAATTCACCAACTTGCACACTTACCCCGGGGTCCAGAGATATGTACCTACCTTGCGGACCCCCTCAGATGTACATCTTCCGGATGGGGGCCGCCGTAGCTGCAGTCATGACCTCCTCGGAGGGCGAACAGCATCACCAGCATCACCAGCCTCGCCATCCACGCCGTCCACCTCTGACACGTGGAGCTCCACAACAGAGCGCTGTGACACATCCGCCTCTACAGCGGGAGGGACGGCTACCGCAGAGAGAGATGCGTCGCAGAGGGCACTACCCTCGCCAAAGGGTCCACAGACCGAGGCTCAGCTGCCTGGACCTCTCTGAGCAGCAGTGCACACGGAGGCTCAGAGTCACTCGACATGTAGTCGTGGACATCTGCAGCCTCCTTCATGCCAAGCTGCTCCCGGCTGGCCCGAGCACCATCTTCTTACCTGTCGCTGTCAAAGTCACCACTGCCCTCAACAACTTCTCCTCCGCATCCTTCCAGGGTGCAACCGGGGACATCGCCGACGTCTCTCAGCCGTCTGCACAAAAGAGCCCTGCAAATACACCTACACCCACTCTGCAGTGACACAATGGGTGGCATCAGTTGTGGGTCTTCATAGTAATCCTCAGGAAAGGGCATTATTGCACAAACCAGACAAGATTCGCAAAGACGTGACAGTAGTGGTGCCAATATAATAAGTAATGCGAGTTGGTCAGAAATTCAATATAAGTAACAACTATGACAAACCCTCAAACACCCTTGTGCATCCCCTTCATGCTCACGACACGTTTGCCTTACACTGCCGACTGCACATATGTGATGCATGCCCTGTGGCTGCAGCACAGGTAGTGGCAGGTTGAGTGAGGCTGACCGTGAAAGAGATGCACGAGAGGGTGAGTATGAGATAGAGCCATGAGATTGTATGAGGATTGGGTTGAGTGGTAGTGGTGGGATGAGTACTGGCGAGGTGAGTAAGTGCAGGTAAGATGAGGATGAGGTTTGAGTGGGTATGAGGGGTGATGTGACAGAGTAGTGTTGGCAGTGAAGAAGGAGATGTGGGGTGGGGGCGGTGATGTGGCAGACAGAGTGTAGGGGAAAGAGTAAGTGCACTCACTTCGGCTGACCTACTGAGGTCATTGGAGCGCCTCCTGCATTGTATGCAGGTGGGCGATATGTTGGTGGTGCAGGTGACCTCCTCTGCCACCTCAAGCCAGGCCTTCCTGGTGGCAGAGGCAGGCCGCTTCCTCCTGCCCACCGGGGGGAAGATCTCTGTCCTCCCCCTCCTCCTCACCCCATGTATTGATACCTGGAGTGAGGCATCATTAAACTGGGAGCAGCCTTCCCCCGGGCTGCTCCATGCTGTAATTTTTTCTATTTGTTGCATCATCTGTCAGTGGAGGACTGCCCCTTTAAATAGAGCTCCTCCAGCTGACAGATCTTACTGCGCATGCGCAGCCCGCCCGACGCGCAAATCAGCAGTGGGGAACCCGGAGGACAAGGTAAGTGGATCCAATTGGGCTACAATCGCGCGGGGGGCTGACTGATTTCACCGGGTGCGTTACCCATGCGCCCGATAGCTCCTCCGCCGAGAACCGCAAGCCCTGGTAACATCGGGCCCCATATTTCTCTATATTGAATTTCATTTGCCATTTATCTGCTCACTCTGCAAGCCTGTATGTCTTCCTATATTTTAGTGCAATCCTCCGCATTATTAGCTGTAGCTCCTGCCCCCCAAATTTGGTATCATCTGCAAATTTGAACACCATACCTCCAATTTCTGATTCCAAATCATTTACGTATATGGTGAACAACTGTGGTCCGAGAGTGGATCCCTGTGGGACATCACTTCCCACTTTCTGCCATTCTGAGAAACTTCCCTTAACTCCTACCCTCTATTTTCTGTTTTGTAACTATATTTCAATCCATTCTACTTCCTGGTCCCTAACTCCACATGCCCTGACCTTTGTCATAAATCTCTTACGTGGTACCTTATCAAAGGTCATCTGAATGTCCGTGTATACCACACCCCACTGCATCATCATGTCTACTCTTTCTGTTATTTCTTCAAACAATTCAATAAGGTTGATTAAACATGACCTTCCTTTTAGAAATCTGTGCTGACTTTTTTTATTATATTTTCCGCCTCTAGATGTCTTGTTATCTGATCTTTCAGGAAAGATTTTAGTATCTTTTCTACCACCGACGCTAGTCTAACTGGCCTATAATTCTCTGGATTAGTTCTATTTCCCTTTTTAAAGATAGGAATTACATTTGCTGTTTGCCAGTACTCTGGCACTATTCCTTTTTCTATTGGTCACAAACTTATAAAGGAGTGAGAGAGTGGGAACCATATAGTTACTATAAAGGGGTAAGAGTACAGCTTTTGGTGCAGCATTCTTGTTTACGTAGATGCACTTAAACTCTTTGAGCCCACAATGCTGATGGGGAGCGAGGGTGGAAGTTGGGGACATCATTCAATCATGATTTGGGACACAACCTGAATCCACCAGGTTACTACCCTCTGTAAAAACTCACTCAAATTCCAGACGGAAGGAGCAAATGATTCTTTTCGCCAACTTTGGGGGCATGTCTGGGGGTTGTTTCTGAGCTATGATCAGGAATTCCAGTCTGCATGCCCTCCTTAGGCCCAGCAGGACCTACACCATCTGAGAGCTTACATAAATCCCATACTAGGCCTTCAAAAGCCCCCAAAAGATTTACCGATATAGTGGAAAATTACTGGCCATTTTTCCCTATGGAGAGATTTTTAAAAATTATTTCTCTTTGGCCTGTTAAGGCCCTCTGGCTCCGCCATCAGAGCTGCAATGTGCAGCTCCAATTTTCCTCAAGTCAGTTGGAGCGGGTTGCCGCTGTTGCACACATGCAGGTGCGGGCCACCTGCCCCAATTATTTAAATAACCCCATCCTCAAGATTTGAGACAGGGTCTAATGCTTTGGCTGGATGTGGGCAGGAGTTTCATTACATCACATTAGAGGGAGTGGAGGTTGAAGCCCAGAATTCCAGACCCTCTAGCTTGGACAGTATGTGTGGAATGTGAATACATAATTGACACGTCTAAGGAAAGACTAGAGGAATGACATTTTTTCCAGAGTAGTGAATAAGTGGAAAAAATTCCCAATAAAAAGAAGTCCCTGCAAAATAAATATCTGGTTACGAACGGAATTGTTAAGCTCCCTGATGACTTAATGGACAAGTGTATTACCCCAGTGTGACACTAAACCAAACAAACCAGTAATGTCCCAGGTTTGAACCTCGGCCTGTGTTGAATTAGCTGATCTCAGCCACAGCAATAGTTAACAATTGACATCTGTGCTAAGAAGAAAAATTTAGCAGTACTCTGGCACTATTCCTTTTTCTATTGGTCACAAACTTATTCAGTGACTTCTATTGGAAAGTATATGTGTGATGTTGGGTGAGCATAGGATTGGGATCTTAAAGAGGAAAGGTCATTTGGGGATGTACTGGAGGACTGTGGACACTAGTGTGAATCAGCAACTTAAGGAAAGAAGGGAACAAAGGTAAGAAAATGAAAAACAAAAAATGGGATTGAAGGTTATATGGGATAAGAACAGACAGAGATAATCAGATACTCCAAGAATTATTTTTAAAAAAAGAAACGTTTATATATATTAGCAAGTTAAATAATTTGAATCCCCTCATGGGCCAGAAAAGAATTTTTAAAAATGATACACTGATAACTGTGATACTGAATTTTACTATTAATCCTATCACTGTTGTTGCTGTGACCAAAGAAAAATCAACTGCAGAAAGAAACCAGTCAGGATTCACTGGTGGAGATGTGGGATGGATCAATATTTTAGAGCTTTACTTCATTATCTTTTGTGGTCAGGGAAAAATTTTGCAGAATCTTCCTGTAGGAAATTAAATGCTTTGGGTAGAGGTGAAGGGATTTAGGGAAAGATTTCCAGAGCATGGGGCCTAGGTGGCAGAAGGAACGACCACCACCAATGGTGGGGCAAATGGAGGAGGGATACACAAAAGGCCAGAGTCAGACGAATGGAAAGTTTGAGGGTTGTAGGGCTGGAAGAGGGAAGGGCATTGACAGGAGAATGAGAATTTTCAATGTCAGGCATTGGGGAACTGGGAGCCAATTTAGATCCATGAGGACAGGGATGATGGGCAAGCAAAACTTGGTACAGGATATGATATGGACAGCAGAGATTTAGATGAACTGAAGTTTATGGAGGGCGGAAGATGGGTAGCTGGCCAGGAGAGCAATGGAATAGTCCCTGGAGGAGACAAGGGTGAGGGTTTCAGCAGCAAATGGGTTGAGATAGAGTCAGAAGCAAGCAATGCTCCCAAAAGTTTACCTACTGAGCTTCATGTTTTTATTTTTCTATCCTCCTCCTGGTAGGGATGGATGGAGTGTCTCAGGATTCCTCTGGATGAAGTGATGGGATGTTGAAGATTTCATGATTAAACTTTTCTTCCACTCAAATTGCTTTGTAACGCGTTTTTTGTAATTAGTAAGCTACATTTTCGGTAGGAAACTGCAGCTAAATCTGGCTAACATCAGAGTCATTTTTCATTGTTCCCATTCAGGAAAGCCTGTCAGCCACCAAGTTTGTCAATATTAAAATGGACCAATCATCATACAGCTCTGCCACACCTTCTTGAATTGATTACCTCTTTGGTTCCTCTATATGTTCATTTAGAGGTTATTCCCTTCTTACATAGATCAAGCTCTACTTTTTGCCCCAAGAACATGAAAGATGCTAGATAAAAGTAAGTTTTTTTTTTCTTCCTATTCCCTATACCAAATCTAAATCATCTATATATACTGAGAAAAAACTGGACCTTGCACTGATCCCTTGAGTACACCATTTCCAACCTTTCTGCAGTCTGAGCGATGTCCTTTACTCCAACTCTTTGTTTGGTATCCATCAACCAACTTTTTATTCAGACGTTTCCTCTTATACCCTACATATAATTTTTCTAACAAGCTCTCGTGATACACCTTACTGAACATCTTCTGAAAATCCATATACACTACACCTACAGCATTCCCTTTATCTAGCTAATTTTCACTTCAAAAAACTATTGATTTTATAAAATACAACTTGCCTTTAATTTTTATTATCCGATGCATTTCTAAATGCTTACCAATTTGATCTCCAATCATAAATCCTAAGAGTTTGCCCACAACTGGTCTATAGTTGCCCAATTTATCCTTCTCTACCTTCTTGAATAAGGTTTAATTAACTTTTCTCTAGTCCCATTGCACATCTAAGGTGAAAAATGGTGGTCAGAGTCTTGCTATCTCCTTTCCAGCTTCTCTCAATAACCTAAATTACATGCCATCAGGGCCTGGAGACTTATCACCTTCATTTTTTCAGAACCAATTCCTTTTCTGTTTTCTCTTTGTATTATCAACATTTTTTGTTTTCATTTCAGATTTCTAACATTTGCAGTTTTTCTTGTTATCTCTTCAACATGTGACATATCTTATTGGCTGAGAATATAGGCTGAGGACCTGTTGCTAGGTTTCCATCAATGCTGCTGATATTTGGCTATTGGGAAGAGGTTAGTGACAGAGGACCAGTTAATCCTCTGATTTAACCTCTCTCCCTGTGGGAAAGAGCTCAATGCCTTTTAACAAAAGCTAAACTTTTCAAAGTTGAACATGTTGCTGACCGTTGGTGAGTGGAGGATAGGTGGCTTTGAGGCAGAGTTATTCTCCAAGACCGCTCTTCCTGAATGAATGGCATTCACTCACAGATGAATGGCAGTACAAAAGGTTACTTGAATTTTAAACCCAAGAACTGAAATTAACTAAAAGGCAGACACAGGAATGAATGTTAACAGTGAGAAACAACGACTTCATACTAATTATAATAGAGGAGAAACTGAAAAGTATTCACGGTCATTGTAAGTTTGTGTTCACGTCCAAACAGCAAAAAAGAAAAAAAAACTCAGTTTCGATATAAAATTATCCTTCAGCTCAACCATAATTATACACAGGAAAGAAATGTTGCCTACTACTATTTAAAATGGGTTTTAACAAACAGTCTATTTTTTCATTTCATTCTAAAGTCGAATAAAATTAATATAGGAGACAACCAAGTATTACACCTTTTTTTATTTATTCATTCATGGGATGTGGGCGTCACTGGCAAGGCCAGCATTTATTGCCCATCCCTAATTGCCCTTGAGAAGGTGGTGGTGAGCCACCTTCTTGAACTGCTGCAGTCCATGTGGTGAAGGTTCTCCCACAGTGCTGTTAGATAGGGAGTTCCAGGATTTTGATCCAGCAACGATGAAGGAATGGCGATATATTTCCAAGTCGGGATGGTGTGCGACTTGGAGAGGAACATGCAGGTGGTGTTGTTCCCATGTGCCTGCTGCCCTTGTCCTTCTATGTGGTAGAGGAAACGGGTTTGGGTGGTGCTGTTGAAGAAGCCTTGGTGAGTTGCTGCAGTGCATCCTGTAGATGGTACACACTGCAGCCACGGTGCACCAGTGGTGAAGGGAGTGAATGTTTAGGGTGGTGGATGGGGTGCCAATCAAGTGGGCTGCTTTGTCCTGGATGGTGTTGAGCTTCTTGAGTATTGTTGGAGCTGCACTCATCCATGTTCCATCACACTCCTAACTTGTGTTTTGTAGATGGTGGAAAGGCTTTGGGGGGGTCAGGAGGTGAGCCACTTGCCACAAAATACCCAGCCTTTGACCTGCTCTTGTAGCCACAATATTTATGTGGTTGGTCCAGTTGAGTTTCTAGTCAATGGTGACCCCCAGGATGTTGACGGTGGGGGATTCGGCGATGGTAATGCCGTTGAATGTCAAGGGGAGGTGGTTAGACTCTCTCTTGTTGGAGATGATCATTGCCTGGCACTTGTCTGGCCCAAATGTTACTTGCCACTTATCAGCCCAAGCCTGGATGTTGTCCAGGTCTTGCTGCATGTAGGCACGGACTGTTTCATTATCTGAGGGGTTGCGAATGAAACTGAACACTGTGCAATCATCAGCGAACATCCCTGTTTTTGACCTTATGATGGAAGGAAGGTCATTGATGAAGCAGCTGAAGATGGTTGGGCCTAGGATACTGCTCTGCGAAACTCCTGCAGCAATGTCCTGGGGCTGAGATGATTGGCCTCCAACAACCACTACCATCTTCTTTTGTGCTAGGTATAACTCCAGCTACTGGAGAGTTTTCCCCCTGATTCCCATTGACTTCAATTTTACTAGGGCTCCTTGGTGCCACACTCAGTCAAATGCTGCCTTGATGTCATGGGCAGTCACTCTCACCTCACCTCTGTAATTCAGCTTTTCTGTCCATGTTTGGACCAAGGCTGTAATGAGGTCTGGAGCTGAGTGACCCTGGCGGAACCCAAACTGAGCATCGGTGAGCAGGTTATTGATGAGTAAGTGCTGCTTGATAGCACTGTCAATGACACCTTCCATCATTCTCATACGCTATATATATATATATCTATAAATAAATATAGAATTGCTTACAATACATATATAAAGATAAATGTTCTCAGTGAAATCACAATTTAATGTGACTTGTCAAAAGAAAACTATTGAAATCACATTAAAATTAATTTACAGCTCTCCCAATGGCCATTAGGTGAAGTAACCACCTGGTGCAGTATCAAACCATGCAGTCTAGAAGGTCTCAGATGTGATTCCTCGTCTCTGCTGACTTACCTGATTAATTTGCTGCAGCAAATATGCACTTACCTTCTTCAAATGCAGCAACCAAATAGTAGAGACAGTTTTTGCAAATGTGTATTTGCAGGCATGTCACACAACTCAATCTACATGAGAATAAACAGCAAAAAATAGTATGTTGTGTATATTGTTTCCTCCCTGTCCACTGTTTACAACCATGACAGGACTTGCCTAATCTCTTCCATGCCTATGTATTCCCAATTACTTCTGTGTTCATTCATGTGCACATTTTGGCTGCCACATTGGACACAAGCCACTTGCTTCTAGCTCCCTTTCTTTTCTCTGCCCCTCTGGGGCCCTTCTCTCCTCTCTTCCTCCCCTTTTGGTCACCCAGCCATATAATTTCCCTCTTAAGTAATTTGCACCCCCCCCCCACAATCCCTACCCCAACCCATCACTACTCCTTTGCTATCCTACTATCCTGCCACTGTCCAAGGATTGAATCCCCTTTGAATAAGCTCACAGATACTCTCTGCACCTCGCTTGACATTCTCCGAAGGGCCAACTTCCTCATCCTCCTCTTGCCGACCTTCCTGCCCAGCACACCTGCGAGGTGCTGGTATGGCTCTTATCACCAAGTTACACCTTGGTCACTCCCCCTACTCCGATGCCACCTTCTCTTTTGAGCACCTCACCCTCACAATCCTCACATCTCTCCTTTAAAATCCTTGCTATATACTGCCCCCCCACACTCCCAGCTCCACCCTGAGATATCCTCCTTCCTTTGTTCCCTCACTGAGCAACTACTCTTTCTCAGTGATTTCAATCTCCATTTCAGTCCCATTTGCCCTCTCTCCTCTGAATTCACTGCATTCCAGTCCGACCAAAACTTCTCCCTCTATATAAACTCTCCTACCTATATTTACAGCTACCCGCTCAACCTCTACTCCTACAGTTTCTATCACAGACAAGGCCATCTCCGACCACTTCCTTGTATCCCTCATCGCCCACATGTTCCTACCACCTTCCAGCCCACTTCATTCTGCATCTACCCCAGGAAAAATCTCTCCCTCAGTCACTTATAACTGCACTTTCAAACTCGACAACTGCCTAAACTTTGAACTTCTATTCTCCATGATACCTCAGCTCTTGATTCTACTCAACCATTCCCTCACCTCTACCTTTTCCCCAATAAAACCTTCATTGTTTTTTATTCTGGTTGTTCCCCTAGTACAGCACCCATCTTCATTCCCGCAAGCTCAAGGGGCACAATCCTGGGTGTGTTTGGTGCACAACTGGCTTAGCCATCCATCACCAGATCTGGCTGGACCTCATCAATCTCTCACTCTCCTTTACCACAAACATCCACTACTGCTGGATCATCTCTATTACAAACCATCTCCTTAAACCCCTCGTTGCTTCCCCCTCCACTCTCACCTTTAACAACATGGATGGAGCTCATGGATTTCTTTGCCACTAAGAGAGAGACCATATATTCAGCTGCCTATGCTATTTCCCCTTCATCAAGCCTAATCTCTCCCAAGTTCCCCTTTGCCCTTGCCCTGGATCCCTGTCTCTCTAGTTTCTCTTCCATCTCCCTCCATGCCCTTTCTGAGCTCACCTCATCAATGAAATGAACCTCCTGCTCCCTTAACCCCATTGTCACTGAACTGCTGGCCACTTAACTTCCCATTCTGGCTGTCATGCTTTCTGACATTGTAAATAATTCTCCTCAGGCACTGTCCCTATCACTTTAAAAAATATCACCATCCTGCTCCTCAAAAAAAAACCTCTGTCCTTGTCTCATTGTCATCCTTGCTTTCCTCTCCAAATTCCTCAAACATGTTGTTGTCTCCCAGATCCGTGCCTATCCCTCCCACAACTCCCTGTTTGAATTCCTCCAACCAGGTTTTCACTCCTGCCACAGCATATCCATCGTATGTCATATCCATCAAAAGCTTCTCTTTCTAATCCCTCTAATCCTGCACTGTCACCTCCAGAGTCCCCCAAGGATCTATTCTTGGCCTCCTCCTCTTCCTCATCTACAAGCAGCCCCTTGGCAACATTATCCATAGACATGAAGTCAGCTTCCAGATCTACAGTAATAACACTCAGCTCTACCTCTCCACCACCTCTCTTGATCCCTCCACTGCCTCTGTGCTGCCAGACTGCTTGTCCGACATCCAGATGAAATGAATTTTCCTCCAGCTGAACATTGGGAAGACCAAAGTCATTGTCTTCAACATCCACTACAACATCAACAACTTGCATTTATATAGCGCCTTTAAAATAGTAAATCATCCTAAGGCACGTTACAGGAGCTATTTTCAAACAAAATTTGACACCGAGCCACATAAGGGCAAAAGCTTGCTCAACGAGGTAGGTTTTAAGGAACTTCTTAAAGGAGGAGAGAGAGGTGAAGAGAGGCAGAGAGGTTTAGGGAGGGAGTTCCAGAGCTTAGAGCCTAGGCAGCTAAAGGCACGGCCGTCAATGGTGGAGTGATTAAAATTGGGGATGTGCAAGTGGCAAGAATTGAAGGAGCGTGGAGATCTCAGAGGGTTGTAGGGCTGGAGGAGGTTAGAGATAGGGAGGGGCGAAGCCATGGAGGGAAAACAAGGACGAGAATTTTAAAATCGAGGCATTACGGGACCGGGAGCCAATGTAGGTCAGCGAGCACATGGGCGAGTTAGAATATGGGCAGCACGATTTTGGATGAGCTCAAGTTTTTAGAGGGTGGAAGATGGGAGGCCAGCAGGAGACCATTGGCATAGTCAAGTCTAGAGGTAACAAAGGCATGGATGAGGGTTTCAGCAGTAGACGAGCTGAGGCAGAGGCAGAGATGAGCAATGTTGCGGAGGTGGAAATAGGCGGTCTTGGTGATGGAGCGGATATGTGGTTGGAAGCTCATCTCAGGGTCAAATAGGACGCCAAGGTTGCGAACTGTTTGGTTCAGCCTTAGACAGTGGCCAGGGAGATAGATGGAGTCAGTGGCTAGGGAACGGAATTTGCGGAGGGGACTAAAGACAATGGCTTCAGTCTTCCCAATATTTAGTTGGAGGAAATTTTTGCTCATCGGACAAACAGTGTGACAAATCAGAGACAGTGGAGGGTTCCAGAGAGGTGGTGGTGTGGTAGAGCTGGGTGTCGTCAGCGTACATGTGGAATCTGATGTTGTGTATTCGGATGATATCGCCGAGGGGCAGCTTTTAGATGAGAAATAGGAGGAGGTCAAGGGTAGATCCATACCCTTATCATTGATTCCATCCCTTTTATTGGCCACTGTCTCAGACTGAACCAGACTGTAACCTTAGTGTCCTATATGACCCCAAGTGAGCTTCCAACCACATATCCTCCATCACAAAGACCACCTACTTTCATCTCTGTAATATCATCCAGCTCTACCCTTATCTCAGCCCATCTGTTGCTGAAACCTTCATCCACGTCTTTGTCACCTCCACACTGAGCTATTCCAGTGCTGTCCTGGCTGGCCTCTCTTCTTTCACCCTACATAAAATTCAGCACATCCAAAACCTTGCTGCTCATATCCCATCTCACACCAAGACCTGCTTACCCATCCTTTGATATCCTCCTTAAAACCCACCTCTTTCACCATGCTTTTAATATCTCCTTATTTGACTTGATGTCCAATTTTTTTCCTTATGCCTCTGTGAAGTGCCTTGGGATGTTTTTCTACATTAAAGGTGTTACATGAATGCAAGTTGTTGTTGTTGTTAGTATGACTTTCCTCTGTCCACTATTTTAACACAGGCATTCATCTATTTATTTTCATTGGCTTCCACTAAAATAGCAAAGGAATGTAATACGAACGCATTAAGTATTCATCCGCTAATATTGGCAGAAGTATTTTCTCGGCTACAACAACAATGTACATTTATATAGCATCTTTAATGTAGCAAAACATCCTAAGGCACTTCACAGTTGGGGCTCAGGCTAATGCAAAGAAACTACAGGAAAGCAATTTGAAGCTAGAAAATAGTGAAAATAGCCTGCTTTTCTTCAAGAACTGGAATGCTGATTCCAGTCTATTTCAACCACTTTAAAAAAGTAATGCAAAGCAGTAATGTTCATTAACGTACAGTGCTCTTGCAACAAAAGACAAAACTGCAATTATCCTATCTTGATTTTGATGCAGAAATGTTATTGTGGCCCTGAATGGTTTAAGGTTGTATTCAATACTCTTACAGTAATTTGAGGCTGAGCAAACAAAAGCTCATTGCGTTATATATTGATTTTATACATTTTAAATTTCAGATTTAAATTCCAGGACTTACAAACAAAATTGCTTTTGTCACATGCTAAGCTATCAGTGATTATTTTCCCCAGTCTCTGCCAGGCCAGGCACTGCATGAAAGGGCTGATACTGAACAAGGTCAGGTCCTTCCCTCAAAGAGGAAGGGAATTTTGGAGGATAGGTTAAGTTAAGAAGAGCCACTCTCCTAGCAGTCTGAAGATGAGCTGGGAGTTTTCCTGATGTCCCAGTTAACATTCCTCCTTTAATCAGTACCGCCAAAAAGTAAACAGACTAACCGATCGTTTATCTGACTGCAGTTTGTGGAACGGTGCTGATGCAGAACGGTTGCCATGTTTGCCTACAAGACAATAGCCGCTGTACTCTAAATAATAATTCATTGTCTGAATCATGTTTCAACATGATATAGGATGTATAAATGCATATATCATTCAAGATTGTCATGGCTGAAACCTACCTCTTCCTTGCACAAGAATAGTATATTGGAACATACCAAAATAAGATAAAGCCATTCAGTCTATAAAGACTGATCCTTCCAACAAATGAAGTACAACTTGTACTACCACATACTCAACCCAAGTTATTTATTCTCCTGAAGGAGGTGGGTCAGAGTAACCACAGACAAGATTTACAACAAGATAGACTCTGTGAAATTTCTTCTTGACTCCTAAAACAATCAAATGAACCCTCAGGATATATTAATCTAACATTATCAACATATGTTATTAAGCCCTCACTGTATAATTAGGGTGCTGTTAGGAACAATAAAAGGGGGGGAGAAGGTGGATTAAAAACAAAGAAAAAAACTTTACTAACATCAGTTCTTTAGGCACTTTTATAATACAGGAATGCAGTTGAGGGAAGTGATTGTGTTTCCTTCCATTGGCTGCACAAAAATAAATGTCTATGAATGTGCCATCATACTAAGGGAGCTGGTTTCAGGAAAGTAAATCAAGGAATTGGTCCCCGATGTTTTCATTGATACACCAATTGAGTCTGGATACTACAACACAGCCCAGTGTAACCAGCAGCTAAAAGTAAAAGGGGTACAGCAATGCATGGATCTCTCCATAGAGAGTAAGAAAATGACCAAGCAACGTAAGGCTGCTTTTACATTTAGAGGTCTGTAATCTTGGATCACAGGAAAGCAGCATCTGTTTGCTGGTTCTGGTTCCTTACATTTACATTACTAAAACTGACTCCCTTATTCCAAAAGCTGAATCATAGCCCCACTGGGCACATCTGAAACACATTTTTTTTTATATGTCACATACTTTATTTCTTAACTTTAAAAATCTATAAATGCCTTTTCTTAGGCACTGTAACTTTAAGAATGAATCATGTGAAATAGATATATTTTACATACAATTTTAAATATTAATAGCTACTTTATATAAGATGCAGTGCAGGAATTATACAAAACACTGGAGCAATTTGCACCTGAGTAATCCCATTTAGTTATGATCATGGCAGGGCAACTGAAAATGTTTCTTTGGAAGCTCTGGTACAGATATTGAGACAAAGCTGGCTCTAGTGCACCACCTACAGATCTACATGGAAAATACAGAGCAAACAGCATACTGATAATTGTTTTATGGTTCTTGATTATGATGGCAAAAGTAGATACAGCAACAAACTATTATGTTTCTCAAATTACTTTCCTAACCAAGAAAAAAAATAGGTTAAAGACTCTTCACTTTATGTGCTAATCACCCAATTGGTTTTGGACTGGACAGTCTTTTTTTGAATGGACTGTATAGAAATGTACGGCCACGAAATTCCTCGTTGTTTCTACCAGTCTCCTACTGTAACTCCAGTGGGAGACTGATGAAACCCTCAAGGAAACCGTGTAGACCCAATTGCACTGGATCTCTACCATTCCCTTGCAAGGAGCAGAGCCTTTGCAGAGTCCGGGGCATGCACTCCTTACACAGGGAGTTTCCCACTCTTCAGGCTCAGTTGGATCCCAGTGAGATGACCAGCTTCCACACTGTGGGGTTCTGACCAGGCAAATAGTCTGGACCCCTGAAAAATATGATTTAAAAAAAAAATTGATAGATCCGCACCTTTGCTCAGGGGGCCGAGGGGGAACATAGTCGGGGCCCAATGGGGGGAGGGAATTTGAGTGGGCAGGCGGGCAAAGTTTTCGGCAGTCAAGGGCAGGAGATGCATTCGAAGTGTAAATGAAGTGCTCTCCCACTGACCCTGCAAACTCTGGCAGGGTCTGCACTGGAGGGCACAATCCTGGAGTAACTGTTAGGATTGTGAACCGAGGATCTGCAGGACTTGTATATTTACTTATATTATCCCCCATCCCAATTTTCCTCCTTCCAAGCTTGAATGTGTTGATTTGCACAGGGTATGTATGGTTCCATGGACCTCGAGTACCCTGCCCAAGAGGCCTTTTGCATGTGTGAGCCTAGATGGTGAATGTTGGCAGGTTATTCAATCTAGAAGGAGGACACACAGGCAAGGCTGATCCTGTCCTCATCTGATTTCCAGCATAAGACATTGGATAGGGTTTGAGCAGGATAGACTTTTCCCTTCCCCAGCCCAAGGTGCAATTGCAATGCGGATTTGTGAAGAGTGAACTGAGCCATACATCAACAACAACTTAGCATGAATTTCCCTCTCATTTACCATGCATTTTTGGGCAGTCCGAGCGTGGCCAGAACACGAACATCAGGAGGGGAGACCAACTGTTAATTCTCCGTCTGTAAAAAAGGTCGGCAAATCTTCCTCCATTATTGATGTGGGTGTGCACCATGGTTCACTGCATGTAAATGACCCGAGAAAGGTCTGACTGCCTGACCCAATCCATTTTTTCTCCTCATCTAGCTGTGGTCTACTTTTGAAAACTAACACCGCTGTTACAGAGGTATTGGCGGAGTCAGAATGGTAGATCTTGACTTTGTGCGATAGTGTGAAATGAGTGATAGTGAATCAGCAGCTCGTTTTACATGTCTCACGATTTTTATTTCCATTGAAGTCAATAAAAATCAGGAGAGATGTAAAACGAGCTGCCGACTCGCTATCACCCGTTTTACACTATCACACAAAACCAAGATCTACCCCACAGTGTAATGTTAAAGGCAACTTACGTCTTTCCCCATGTTGGGAACTGCTGAAAACTTGTTTGCTGATAAAAAAGTTTGCCTTCTTTTGCTCCAGCTTGCTACCAACTTCAGTATTACTGTTGGTGCTGGAGTTTGTTTTTTCGCTCTCAGCCATAAAGAACAGGACACCATGGTGGTTCCCTTAGGAATTCACCTGCGATTGTGCTTAGAAAAGGTGCAACTCAGAAAGGTCGGGCTCATTGGACTCCATCAGAGCTGTCTGGCACCAACTCTCAGAATCCCACTTCACCATCGGTGCCCATTTGAGAACACCATTTCCTTTGTGAACATAAAAGCTTGCATTCATTAAATGTCTAGCTGTTGTGTGATGCCAAACACCTAATCATGCATTAGATAAAATTCATGCTATCCAGACAGGTACACTGATTCTTTTATTTAGCGCCAGTTGAACATATTTCCCTCCCCCCCACCATTTAATACCACATAATAGACTTATTAGCAAAATTGAAGCAGTGGCAGTGTGGATACGAAATTGGTTAAGAGACAGAATAGAGTTGTGGTGAACGATTGAAAATATACAGTGGTGTCCCTCAGGGGTCGAAATTAGGACTACTGCTCTTTTTGATATATATTAATGACCTGGACTTGGGTATAGAAGGCATAATTTCAAAGTTTGCAGGTGATACAAAACTCGGAAAAGTAGTAAACAGTGAGAAGGATAGCAGCAGACTTCAGGAGACAGACTGGTGAAATGGCAGATGAAAATTAATGCAGAGAAGTGTGAAATGATGCACTTTGGAAGGAGGAACGAGGAGATGCAATATAAATTAGATGGGCACCACAATTTAGGAAGGATTTAAAGGTCTTGGAGAGGGTACAGAGAAGATTTACTAGAATGGTACCAGGGATGAGGGATGTCAGTTATGTGGAGAGACTAGAGAAGCTAAGATTGTTCTCCTTAGAGCAGAGAAGATTAGGGGGAGATTTAATAGAGATGTTCAAAATCATGAAGGGTTTTGATAGAGTAAATAAGGAGAAACTGTTCCCACTGGCAGAACGGTTGGTAACCAGAGGACACAGATTTAAGGTAATTGACAAAAGAGCCAGAGGTGAGATGTGGAGAAATTTATTTACGCAGCAAGTTATTATGATTTGGAATGCACTGTCTGAAAGGGTGGTGGAAGCTGATTCAATAGTAACTTTCAAAAGGGAATTGGATAAATACTTGAAGAGGAGAAAATTGGGGGGCCATGGGGAAAGAGCAGGGGAGTGGGACTAATTGGATAGCTCTTTGAAAGAGCAGGCACAGACACGATAGGCCGAATGGCCCCCTTCTGCGCTGTAAGGGTCTACGATTCACTGGTGAGAGTCAAGTGTTTGGGTGACTGAATGTATATCAGGGTTGACTTTTGCAGCATTGGTTCATGACCGCAGTTTACTTTCATAGTAACCCTGCTCAGCACTGATTCAACGAGGCTCATGGTGCAACTGCATTGTGATTGAATAGACAATTGGAATTTTTGACGTCTTGCTTCAAGTGCCTTGACAGATCATGGGAGCAATGCAGAATGATCAGGCCAGGGTCTTGTGCACAATCAGCATTTGCTGCACAATTTCATACTTCGCAAAGGAGTTCACATTGATGCAGCAGATGAGGAGGAGGAAGATGAAGGCAGCCAAGGCCCTACTGCAAGAGGGGGTCCGCCAGGAGAACCTGCTACCAGCTGCCAGAAATCTGTGTATGTAGCTAATAGGGAACAATTTCACCAATTAAAGCTCCTTGCCTACTGCACAATCAGTCTTGCTATCATGGTTCCTTTTGGTTACAACATCAACACAATAACACTTCTCCATGAATACAAAACCTCCCACTTTGAAAGCACCTTATTAATCTTTCTCGTAGGCATTTCACCACCTTGGCCCCATTTATTCCATACATATCCCATCAATAACAAAAACAACAACAACATGCATTTGTATAGCACCTTTAACATAGAAGAATGTCCCAAGGTGCTTCACAGAGGCTTTATCAGGCAAAAATGGATGCTGAGAAAAAGGAGATATTGGGAGTGGTGACCAGAAGTTTAGTCAAAGAGGTGGGTTTTAAGGAATGTCTTAAAGGAGAAGATGATGGAGAGGTGGAGGCGAAGGGAAATCCAGAGTATGGGGCCTAGATGGCTGAAGGCATGGCCACGAATGTTGAGGCAAAAGGGGAGGGATGCATAATAGGCCAGGGTCAGAGGAACACAGAGTTTATGTGGGATTGTAAGACTGGAAGAGGTTACAGAGAGGAGCAAGGCCATGATAAACAAAATTTTATTACAACATTCTGTGTGCCTTATCTTGAGTTGGCAGTGAGGAACATACAGACCAGGAAGGTTTCAGGTTTGATCGCTGGTCTGTTAGTTGATCTCAGCCTAGGACGGGAATTGAGGTTCTACAATCTGTGTCTCACCCCTGTGCTTGAGGAAATAAGTCAGGGATCTTAATTGCTGGGCAATGATTCCATGAAAAGCTTACTTCGGGCTAGGACAGAATCAGGCTTCGGTATAATGCTCTCTGCACTCTCAACACTCATACCACTTGGGGGATGTACCAGTGAGCCACGATCATCAGCAGAATCAAACCCCAGAGCAAGAAAAGGTGGGAAGAAAAGGGACAAAACAGTGAGTTCAACACAATCTGAAAAAATTGTAAATGGTATACAATCTGATTTCATGAAACAGAAACACATTTGCTTGGAAATTACTGCCGATGATGTAATGTGATTGTATCAAATTCCTCTCGCTGCTACTTTAACAGAGGCATTTGTTTTGAACTAGCAAGAGAACAATTTGATATAAGCACATTAAGCATTCATATGATAACCACCAATGGTAATTTCTACTCTGTTAGGAAATAACATATTGGCCCGGATTTTCCTCTGAGCGGTAAACGGACAGCGTCCACTGCTCGTTAGATTTGCACTTACCCATAAACTATCCACTGGCTTTTGCACGGCAACTTCCTGGACTCGGGAGCTGAGAAAAGTGTAGCATCCTCTACAGGGCATCTGAGCAGCATCTGGAATCGCGCAAGAATCTGTGAGAGAAGACACGCCCATGAATTCAGCCAGAAAGAGAAGACACGCCCACCAATTCAGCCAGGAGTCTTACAGAGAGATGAGTAGTCTTCAAGTCACTTATTGACTGTTGAAAGTTAGTATAATTGTAAATAAAATTTTTAAAATTTTTATTAAAAGGCAAAGTAAAATGAACAATTCTTAAAAAGGAGTGCAAAGTAATGAACTGTTTTTAAAAAGCCATTGAAAGTTAATGCAACATATGAGCTTCTGTGATGTGGTAGATGAACATGCTTCACCATTGTAACATATTTTGTTCTTCTTTCCCTCAGGTGCACAGCTGCCTGAGCACATGGGGGCTGCAGAAGGCAGTGAGTTGGCGGCTGCAGAGGGCGATGACGTGGGGGTTGCACAGGCGGTGATGCGGGGGCTGCAGAAGGAAGTGACACGGTAAGTGAGTGAGAGGAGGAAGAACGGTGGGGGGGGGGGGCGCTATCTAGAGGAAGAGAAGGATGTGCACCCTAAGGGGGAGGGCAGGTGAAGTGGCGTTGTCACTCCTGTTCCCACATGGCACCTCCAGGGTGCTGATGTTGGGGAGACCCATGACTGCGACGAGCCTCCCCAACATCTGGCCCCTCTGGCACTGAGCGAGATACATACGACTCCCCTCACAGGCAGCTGCCAACCTGCTGCTGCTGGGCCTGTGGGAGGAAACAATATTGATGAGTCCGACCTGTCGAGGGTGAAAGACCTATGGGAGTTGAAGTAGATGAGTCCCAGCCCCCTGTAAGATGGGGTACACGTCAGCCCCATGTTGATGACGACTGGGGTGAGGACTTCATTAGTCGACTATTGAGGCGAGCGATGGTTGCTGAGCACGACAAGTACCTTGACTCTCTTGACTCCATGAGACAGGAGATCAAGGACGTTGGCCAGAACGTTTGTGACCAGCTGGCCGATACTGGCCAGAACATTTGTGACCAGCTGGCAAATATTGGGCATAATGTAGGTCACCTTTGCTTGGTTCTTTTACATGTAGCTGAGGTGAATGCAGTGAGTGCAGCCGTACTGCACCTGACGCCCGTGACACCCCACATGCCGCCTTCCACCGCAGGACAGTACAGGCCCAAAAGCCAGCAGCTCGGTCTCCACCAGACGTTACTTCTCCCAATGTCCGCTTGGAGCGGCAGCACCCCAGCTCAAACTCCCTGATTACAGAGGTCATGTCCTTGGCGCAAGAGGGGTCGGCTCATAGGGAGGGATGAGGATCAGGAGGAAATAGGATGCCCCTCTTGTGCAGAGTACACCTCCTTTTGCTTAGACTTAGTCACAGCAACTCTCAGGCACGCCTGTGAAGGGGAAAGTCTGCTAATTCTTTTGCTGTTTGTTGTTATTCGATTGATGATGTTTTGTTCTTTAATGATTCTCTTATGATTGTTTGCATTATAATTTTTGTTGTTGCTGTTGTTATTGTTGCTGTCCTTAAATCTTAGTCAGAAGTCATTTGTAACTGTTTGAAAAATTGTTTTAATATCAACCATGTTAACATTACAACCGTTTCCAAAGTAGAAAATGACTAAATTAACTCAATTTTTATTTAAAATTTTGCACTAAGTACCTCAATGTTTAGAGAAGCGTTGCAATAATACCTGTTTCTTAAAAATTTTGCACCAAGTATTTGCTGTTGCAATAAAAGTTCATTGTTTGACTTTCAATCTTGCCTGTCCTTTTGTGTGCTTTCCTGGGTAGGGGGAGGGGAGGCATTTTGCCACTTTCTTCACTGTCCAAATGACTGAGCCACCAGCTGCTCTCCAGCTGCCCTGCCCTCTGCAGCCGTGGCTTCCTCGGGGGACCCTGAACCACGGCCCCAGCGACATCCGGGTTGGGATCCTCCACCTCATCCATTTCCAACGGCATCTCGTCTGCCTGGTTCAGGGTCAGTCCTTCCTGCAGGGCAGAGTTATGCAATGCACAGCAATCCTCGCCACTTTGATAGGTGAGTACTGCAAAGTTCCCCCGACCTGTCCAAACACTGGAAGCGTGATTTCAGCACCCGTGTTGTCCTTTCCACTACTTGGCATGTGCACGGTTGTACCTTTCCTGTGCTGCATTATTGGTCCTGTGGTAGGGTGTCATCAGCCATGGCTTTAGCGGATACCTTGTCACCTAAAATCCATCCAGATCCTTGCCCGCCCTCTGGTGAAGGAATCATGTAAGTTTCAGTGCGGAAGGACGAAGGCATCATGAGCGCTTCCCCGGGGATCTGTACTGACATTCATGATCCACAGTTCGGCATCGCAAATGATCATCACATTTAATGAATGAAACCCCTTCCTGTTGATGTATGTGACAGGTGCACGATGGGGTGCCTTCAATGGCACATGGGCTCCATCGACAGCTCCCTGCACTTTGGGGATGTTAGCGATCCTGTGGAATGCGATGGACCTCTCCCTTTGCTGCGCTGAGGACATGTCACAGGTGATGAAGTCAGAAGCCCTGCGAAATATGGGATCCGTGACCTGCTGAATGCAGACTCTCGCAGCACTCTGGGTGATGTTACACATCACCAGCGCCTGACTGAAATGAGCTGCACGCATAAAATTTGAGGCTGTAGTTACTTGCATGGCCACTGACAAGGCCCTGCAGGAGTTAGATCGTGGCTGAATATCTTTTAATATTTCACAGTGACGGCCGATTGTCTCCTTACTAAAGCATAGTTTCCTCACACACAACTCTTCCAGTATCATCTCAAAAGACATCCTCTCCCTGTACACTCTCTCGGGTGGGTAATTGTTTCTCCTGATGAGCGTACGGGCATGGCGCCTGACTCTTCTTTGTTGATCCCTGCGTCGGCCTTCCATTCTGTACAGTAAATACAAGCAGTGGAAAAGGCCTTTTTCCCCCCACACAGGCCTCTTTAAGCACTTCCAGGACTCTTGATGTCACATAAATTTGAAAAGAAATTGAAAAATTCTGACACCCGGCTCTCACGTACTTTTTGTACAAGTCTCTGACGGCCAAAAAGCTCCCTCCAGCTGAATCCTGGCTTAATTAAATATGTGCAAAATTTAAATGGCAGCAAGGCAGGCTCCTCACATCAGTTCAGACAAGCCCTAACTTTTTCTGGTGAGTTTAGTACGTAATTATGGCGTCAGTGCAGCAACTTCACGCTCTTCCATTCATTTGAATGGAGAGCCAGCCAGCAAAAGGCCGTTCCCATGAAGCTTACGGAGAAGCAGGGCATCTGGTAGAGCAACTTTCGGATTTCCGTGATTAACTGCGCATGTGCAGTCACTGGAGGTTGCTCCATCCTTTGCACTGAAATAACGATGTGCGCTGTTAGGCTCGCTGTTATTTTTGGAGCAAAATCTGGCCCATTAGTTTTCAATATCTTGGAAAATTCAAGATAATTTTATTCTTGCTCACTTCCAGATTTTGTAAAAGCAGATTTCAGATTTTGTATATCCATTGAACAAAGCCTTTTTCTTTTTCGAAATCTCCTGACATTGTTTAATTTTGAAAATTAAATGACAAATCAGCCCTACCCACAATTGATTTGCTATTAATAAGGGAGTATATTATAAATAGGGGTCTGATCTCCCTTTTCATCTGCTTTTGTCAGCAGAGTTTCCTGCAATGACAATAAATCATAGGAAATTAAAATCTGTGGGACTATATTGCAGGAGATAATATTACAACTTTGGTTAATAAATGATATAAATGTTTTTCCAACTTTAGACACAAGCCGCCATGAAGCATGCACTTAATTAGAAGTTTGAATAAGAAAACATCCTCACCTGTTCTTGTACTGGTGGTTACTAATTGGTAAATTTCATGAGATTAAAGAGCGAAATTTTAGCAAAATGAATGACGTCATTTGTGCATCTTTCACAAGCATCTATTCTGGTGTCTGAGTTGTCACTTTTCTCAAATCGCATCCTATTTTATAACTTAATAAAATCCTTGAAGACCATTAAAATTATTAATGCTTCCATTAGCCTCAGGTTTAGCTTGAAATATTAAAAGGGAACTTCTTCCATAAAAAAATAAGATAAGAGACTCTGTGATTCTGATAATTATAGGTAATAGGATAAATAAGGATTAAGACTCAGCGACTTTGATCCTATTATTATTAAAATCATTTGCTGAAAATATAATATACACAATTCCTGAGAGTATGATACATTCAAAACTAAGCATTCATATAACTTAAAGGACCACGTTATGACAATTACACTCATGATTGTTGTGCTATGTTATATCAGGATTACTCATGCATTTTATATTTTCAGGTCAATTTTCAGCTCTGATGAGGATTCATTACATTGAAGAAGCAATTGCACTTTTGGGTAATGGTATGTTTGTAATAATTAAGTATGATATTTAATTAGAGTGCTTCTGATGAAGCAAATGTAATAGTTTATCAAAAATGCCTTCATCAAGAATGAAGTGGAAGTGGGAAATTGTGTAGCAAAGGATGAGAATAAATATTTTTAATAAATTAACATAATTTCTGCATGGATGAATGGGACATAGGAACAGGAGTAGGTCATTCAGCCTCTCGAGCCCGTTCCGCCATTCAATTAGATCATGGTTGATCTGTACCGTAACCCCATTTACACGCCTTTGCTCCATATCCCTTGATACCTTTACCTAATAAAGATCTATCAATCTCACTCTTGAAATTATAATGGGGAGCAAAGAAATGGCAGAACAATTAAACACATACTTTGCTTCTGTCTTCACAAAGGAGGACACAAATAACCTCCCGGAAATGTTAGGGAACCAAGGGTCTAGTGAGAGGGAGGAACTGAAGGAAACCAGTATTAGTAAAAAAAATATTGCTCGGGAAATTAATGGGGCTAAAGGCTGACAAATCCCCAGGGCCTGATAATCTACATCCCAGAGTACTAAAGGAAGTGGCCCTGGAAATAGTGGATGCATTGGTGATCATCTTCCAAAATTCTATACACTCTGGAACAGTTCCTACAGATTGGAGGGTGGCAAATGTAATCCCACTATTTAAAAAAGGAGGGAGAGAAAAAACAGGGAATTACAGACCAGTTAGCCTAACATTAGTAGTGGGGAAAGTGCTAGAGTCTATTCTAAAAGATGTGATAACAGAACACTTGGATGGCATTAACAGGATTGGACAAAGTCAGCATGGGTTTATGAAAGGGAAATCATGCTTGACAAATCTACTGGAGTTTTTTGAGGATGTAACTAGTAGAATAGATAGGGGAGAACCAGTGGATGTGGTGTATTTGGATTTTCAGAAGGCTTTTGAGAAGGTCCCACACAAGAGGTTAGTGTGCAAAATTAAAGCACATGGGATTGGGAGGACTATACTGGCATGGATTGAGAATTGGTTGACAGACAGGAAACAGAGAGTAGGAATAAACGGGTCTTTTTCCGCGTGGCAGGCAGTGACTAGTGGGGTACCGCAGGGATCAGTGCTTGGGCCCCTTCTATTCACAGTATATATCAATGATTTGGATGAGGGAACTAAATGTAACATTTCCAAGTTTGCAGATGACACAAAGCTGGGGTGGAATGTGAGCTGTGAGGAGGATGCAAAGATGCTCCGATGTGATTTAGACAAGTTGGGTGAGTGGGCAAGAACATGGCAGATGCAGTATAACGTGGATAAATGTAAGGTTATCCACTTTGGTTGTAAAAACAGAAAGGCAGATTATTATCTGAACAGTGATAGATTGGGAAAAGGGGAGGTGCAATGAGACCTGGGTGGCCTTGCATTTAGGTGCAGCAAGCAGTTAGGAAGGCGAATGGTATGTTGGCCTTCATTGCAAGAGGATTTAAGTACAGGAGCAGGGATGTCTTACTGCAGTTATACAAGGCTTTGGTGAGACCACATTTGGAGTATTTGGTCTCCTTATCTGAGGAAGGATGTCCTTGCCATGGAGGGAATGCAACAAAGGTTTACCAGACTGATTCCTGGGATGGCAGGACTGACGTATGAGGAGATATTGGGTCAAGTAGGCTTATATTCACTAGAGTTTAGAAGAATGAGAGGTAATCTCATTGAAACATACAAAATTCTAACAGGACTAGACAGACTAGATGCAGGGAGGATGTTCCCGATAGCTGGAGAGTCCAGAACCAGGGGTCACAGTCTCAGGATACGGGGTATGCCATTTAGAACCGAGATGAGGAGAGATTTCTTCACTCAGAGTGTGGTGAACCTGTGGAATTCTCTACCACAGAAGGCAGTGGAGGCCAAGTCATTAGATGTATTCAAGAAGAGATAGATATATTTCTTAATGCTAAAGGGATCAAGGGATATGGGGAAAAAGCGGGAACAGGGTACTGAGTTAGACGATCAGCCATGATCATTTTGAATGGCAGAGCAGGTCCAAAGGGCCGAATGGCCTACTCTTGCTCCTATTTTCTATGTTTCTATGAAAGTTTCAATTGACCCAGCATCCCATTTGGGGAGATTTGTACTACCCTTTGTGTGAAGAAGTTCTTCCTGATTTTACTCCTGGATGGCCTGGCTCTAATTTTAAGATTATGCCCCCTTGTTCTGGATTCCCCCACCAGTGAAAATAATTTCTCTGTATCTACCCTATCGAATTCTTTTATCATTTTAAACACCTCGATTAAATCACCCATCAATCTTCTATACTTAAGGGGTCAGTGGATATAGGAAAACAGAAGAACGTGGTGTTAACACTGATAATACATGGAATCAACTTCTACAAGTACACTGACGACACCCAGCTCTACCTCTCCACTACCTCTCTCGACCCGTCTGCTGCTTCTGTGCTTTCCTCCAGTTAAACATTGGGAAGACTAAAGCTATCATATTCGAGCTGCACCACATACTCTGTACCCTCAATACCAATTCCAGCCCCCTCCCCGGCCACTGTCTCAGTTGAACCAGACTTTTTGCAACCTCGGTTTTCTATTCGACTTCAAGCTGAGCTTCCAACCTCATATCCACCACCCTTATCTCAGCCCATCTGCCGCTTAAACCCTCATCCATGCCTTTGTTGCCTCCACACTTGGCTATTCCAGTGCTCTTCTGGCCGGGCTCTCATCCTTCACCATCCATTAAATTTCAGCTCATCCAAACCTCTGCTGCTTTCTACATTAAAGATGCTGTATGAATGCAAGTTGTTGTTGTTAGTATGATTTTCCTTTGTTTGCTATTTCAATACAAGCGTTCATCTCTTTATTTCCATTGACCTTCAATAAAATAGCAGACAAAGGAATGTCATATGAATGCATTAAGTATTCATCCCCTAATATTGGCAGAAGTATTTTCTGGGCTACAATAACAATTTACATTTGTATGGCATCTATAATGTAGCGAAATGACTCTATATATTCTCCATCACAAAGACCGCCTACTTCCATCTTTGTAACATCACCCGCTTCCATTCCCACCTTAGCCTATCAGCTGGTGAAACTCTCATCCATGTCGTTATCATTTCCAGGTGTGACTGTTCCAATGATCTCCTGGCCAGCATCCCATTCTCCACATTCTGTAAACTTCAACTCATCCAAAACTCTGCTGGTCATATCCTATCCTGCATTAAGTCCCATTATGGAGATGGAAACAGGCAGTCTCTGTGATGGAGAAGATATGGGATCAAAAGCTCAGCTTGGGGTTGAATAGGATGCAGAGGTTGCAAACAATGTGATTCAACCTGTGGCAGTGGCTTAGGAGGGGGATGGAATTAGTGGAAAGGATGCAGAGTTTGTGGAGACGTTGACTTCAATCTTCCCAATGTTTAACTAGAGGAACTTCCAGCTCATCCAAGACTGGAAGTTGAATAAGCTGTCTGACAGCATCGAGGCAGTGGAGGGGTCGAGAAAGGTGGTGGAGAGGTAGAGCTGGGTATCGTTAACATACTTATGGAAGCTGACCCCATGTCTTTGGATGATGTCACCAAAGGGCAGCATGTAAATGAGGAAGTGGAAGGGATCAAGGATAGATCCTTGGGGGACTCTAAAGGTAATGGTGCAGGGGTGGGATGAGAAGCCATTACTGGAGATGTTCTGGCTACAATAGGATAGGTAAGAGTGGACCCGAGCGAGGGCAGTCTCACTCAGCTAGATAATGGAGAAGTACCACAGCTGAAGTACTAGGTAGAATATCTCATTACCAGCATTGAGATGTTGTGTTATAGGTTTTTCTCCACAGCAGCCATGCTGGGTTAGTGGTGCTCAGTACGTATGAATGATCTACACAGTAAGCATCAAAGATCAATGAACTGAGCTTGACCATAAAACTTTAGACCAAAATTCATTACTGCTCAGTCTGAAGGCACTTTCACTTTATAGCAGTGTATTGAAAGGGCGATGCATAAATATCCTGCTACACAATTCTCCCTGGTTCATATTGCAATCTACCACTGCTCTTGCTGCAGGTCTGTTGGAGGCCGATTCATAAAACAGAAATGTGATTATATGTCTTTCAGGACATTCCCTCATCGAGATGCCAATTAGCAAGTTTTTGGTTTCAAAATTAGGCATCCAACAGACCTATAATAATAACAGTGGCAGCATAGGGGCCAAGGAGTTCACTGTAATCTGATTTTCCTTGAAACTAGGCCTGGGAACTAATGTGAACCTGATTCTGGGCACCTGGGTGCACACATCATGATATAAAATATCATTGTGCATGCAAGCATACAGAGACATATAACTGGCTCCATGCATTTAGTGGGCTAGAACAAAAGACGTCTAATCCATGATGCTGACAGAATGCTGGAGATGGTGTCCTTTATATTTTGGAAAGCTGTTCAACAGCACTCCCTTAAGGTAATAGTGCTTACAGAGAGATCAACACAGCTTGAAATCAAAAAATGACATCTGCTACAGAGAGGACTGTTGATAGCAAAAATGCATTAACTTAAGGGAGATTGGACTGATCAATGTTACTTTATGTTGCTGAGCCAATCACATTGAGAAAAATGTATGGACAGCACTGTCATTTGTAATTATGAAAACTGGGAACATAAAATGGCACTATGAAACTAACAACAGTGATTTATCTACAAGATATTATTTACAGTCAGACAAAATGTCATTCTTAAAAGAAGCTTTTTTTGAAACAATATCAAAGACAATAACAATGCAAAAAGTAACTAAAGCATCAGTGATCTTCACGACAAGGCCCTCCTCCTTCAAACCTTATCCTGGCAGAGTGCTTCGACATCCTGGGCCTGACTGAAATCTGGGTCACGAATGGCAACACTTTCCCTCTTATGGAGTCCATCTCCACTGGCTTCACATTCTTCCAACTCATCAGACCTAATTTCCATGACATTCATTGCCTGATTCCCTCCATTTTTCCAGCTTCATCTCCAGATTTGAACACTTCATCCTCTACCTCTCTGGTTCCACAACTATAACCTATTTAGAATGCCACAGCTTATCATCCATTACACAAAGAACCACATTCCCATCACCCCTGGCTTTGCCAAGTTCTGATGGTTCCCTGTGCCACATCGAATTGTTTCCAGGATTCTTTTCCTCACCTTCAAATTCCGCTGTAGCTTCACTCCAGTAATTTGTAACAGGGAAAATTTCTGCAGCAGGCGATGGATGGGCATCCATGGGAGACAAGGGCAGGTAGAGGATAATGATGGTATTATGTTTGGTGAGTCGGTTCATTGGGAATATGTATTCGGTACATCTTATGTGGGGGCAATTTGAAATTTTATTGAAATTGTTGTTTATTAGAGGTTGCCAGATTTGCTTTCCTGGCTGTAGCCGTGACGCATAAAGCAACTCTTTGGCTTCAGACTTATTGTCATTGTTCTTTTCAGGGCCTACCTGACCCTCCTCCTTGGAGAACAAAATTGTGCAGCATCACCACTACCCTTTGGGACATCTTTGCTGGCTGTAGAACAGTCCCTGAATAGAATCTTTGCTTCAGCATGCCAATGGGGTATGCTCTATGTGTATGCTTGTGCCTCATTATATTTTATTACAGTTGTGGTTTGTAGGTTTTAGGCTGGCATCTTGAGCCATGGCTGCTGTAGATTAAATATGCTGTGGTAGCTTTCAAGATACGTCACATCTACTTGCATGGTGTGGTACTGAAGGTCACATATAACCTCTAGATTTATTGAATGGAATCCCTTACTATTTATAAAAATTATAGCATTGGTGTAAGTAGCTTGTATGGCCATATGAGTTCCAGCCCTGCAGTCTTGGGAAACCAGTCAACCTGAAAAAGTGAAAATATGCTATTCTGTGGATGTTACAAAAATGGTACTATGAAGTGACTGGATCAAATCAGAAAATTGACTTGTCAGAAATGTCAAATCCAGGGCTTCAGGTGCCTGTTCTGATGATTCAGATCGGTAGAAAAGAGCCCCTGGCACTATTTGAAGAAGAGCATTCCTGCCTCAACCTAATGGATTTCTAGGTTTCAAAAATGATTGTGGTAGTACTCTTGCCTCTGAATCAGAAGGTTGTGGGTTCAACCCCAGCTCCAGCAACTTGAGTACACAATATAGGTTGACAGTTCCGTGCAGTACTGAGGGAATGCTATGTTGTTGGAGGTACAATCTTTCGGATGAGACGTTAAACCAAGGTTCTGTCTGTCTGTTCAGGTGGATGTAAAATATTCCATAGCACTATTTTAAAAAGAGCAGTGGAGTCTCGCTATGACCTGGCCAACATTTATCCCTCAATCCATGCCTCCAAAAACATATTTAACAGATTATCACAAATTAGCTGCTGCATATAACAGTGACTACATTTCAAAAGCAAGTCATTAGGTGTGAAGTGCTTTGAGACATCCTGAAGAAGTGAAAGGCACTATATAAATGCAAATTCTTTCTTATTACTGGGATGCATAGCTTTATCACAACACATATAGTGTATAAAAGTAAGGAAGTACTCCTGTGGTTATACAGAGATTGGTCAGATCTCATTTTGAGTATTGTGCTCAGTTTTGGACACCACACCTTGGGAAAACTGGCCTTGGAGAAAATCCAGCAATGATTCATTAGAGGTATACACAGAATGGAGGAACTTAGCTACGATGAGAGACTGTATAAACTTGGGTTATATTCCCTGGCAACAAAGACTTCAAGAAATAATCTGATTGAGCTATTTAAATAATAAAGGGAATTAACAGGATTGATAGGAAACAACTGTTCCCTCTCGTATGGCAATCCAACAACTTACATCTATACAGAATCATAGAATGGTTGCAGCACAGAAGGCGACCATTCGACCCATCGAGCCCGTGCCGGCTCTTTGTAAGAACAATTCAGTTAGTCCCATTTCCCCGCTCTTTCTCCATAGCCCTGCAAATTTTTTCCCTTCAAGTATTTATCCAATTCCTTTTTGAAAGCCACGATTGAATCTGCTTCCACCACCATTTCAGGCAGTGCATTCCAGATCATAATTACTCACTGCGTAAAAAAGTTTTTCTCTCATGTCGTCTTTGGTTCTTTTGCCAATCACCTTAAATCTGTGTCCTCTGGTTCTCGACCCTTCCGGAATGGGAACAGTTTCTCTTTACTTACTTTATCTAAACCGTTCATGATTTTGAACAATTCTATCAAATCTCCTCTCAACCTTCTCTGCCCTAAGGAGAACAATCCCAGCTTCTCCAGTCTGTCATAGAATCATAGAAAATTTATGGCAGAGAAGGAGGCCATTCGGCCCATCTTGTCTGTGCCAGCTGAGGAATGAGCCACCCAGCCTAATCCCACTTTCCAGCATTTGGTCCGTAGCCCTGCAGGTCACGTCTCTTCAGGTGCACATCCAGACATTTTTTAAATGAGTTGAGGGTTTCTGCCTCTCACGCCCTCTCAGACAGTGAGTTCCAGACCCCCACCACCCTCTGGGTGAAAAAAGATTTCCTCACTTCCGCTCTAATCCTCCTACCAATCACTTTAAATCTATGCCCCCTGGTTATTGACCCTTCCGCTAAGGGAAATAGGTCCTTCCTATCCGCTCTATCTAGGCCCTTAATAATTTTGTACACCTCAATCAAATCAGCCCTCAGCCTCCCCTGTTCCAAGGAGAACAACCCCAGCCTATCCAACCTGTCATCATAGCTAAAATTCTCCAGTCCTGGCAACATCCTCATAAATCTCCTCTGCACCCTCTCCTGTGCAATTACATCCTTCCTGTAATGTAGTGACCAGAATTGTACGCAGTATTCAAGCTGTGGCCTAACTAGTGTTTTATACAGTTCCAGCATAATATCCCTGCTTTTATATTCTATGCCTCGGCTAATAAAGGAAAGCATTCCATATGTCTTCTTAACACCTTATCTACCCGTCCTGATACCTTCAGGGATCTGTGGGCATGCACTCCAAGGTCCCTCACTTCCTCTACACCTCTTAGTATCCTCCCATTTATTGTGTATTCCCTTGCCTCGTTTGCTCTCCCCCAATGTATTACCTCACACTTCTCCGGATTGAACTCCATTTGCCACTTTTCTGCCCATCTGACCAGTCCATTGATATCTTCCTGCAGTCTACAGCTTTCCTCCTCACTATCAACCACACGGCCTATCTTTGTGTCATCCGCAAATTTCTTAATCATGCCCCCTACATTTAAGTCCAAATCATTAATGTATACCACAAAAAGCAAAGGACCTAGTACTGAGCGCTGCGGCACCCCACTGGAAACAGCGTTCCAGTCGCAAAAACACCCATCGACCATTACCTTTTGCTTCCTGCCACGGAGCCAATCTTGGATCCAATTTGCCGCATTCCCTTGTATCCCATGGGCCTTTACTTCTTTGACCAATCTGCCACGTGGAACCTTGTCAAAAACCTTGCTAAAATCCATGTAACTGAAGTCCCTCATCCCTGGAACCATTCTAGTAAATCTTTTCTGCACTCTCTCTAAGGCCTTCACATCCTTCCTAAAGTGCGGTGGCCAGAATTGGACACAATACTCCAGTTGTGGCCGAACCAGTGTTTTATAAAGGTTCAACGTAACTTCCTTGCTTTTGTATTCTATAACTCTATAAAGCCCAGGATCCCGTATGCTTTTTTTAACTACTTTCTCAACCTGTCCTACCACCTTCAAAGATTTGTGCACTTATACCCCCAGGTCTTTCTGTTTCTGCACCCCTTTAGAATTGCACCCTTTAGTTTATATTGCCTCTCCTCATTCTTCCTGCCAAAATGTATCACTTCGCACTTTTCTGCGTTAAATTCCATCTGCCATGTATCCGCCCATTCCACTAGCCTGTCTATGTCCTCTTGAAGTTTATTACTATCCTCCTCACTGTTTACTACACTTCTAAGTTTTGTGTCATCTGCAAATTTCATAGAAAAACATTCCAAGATGCTTCACAGAGGTGTAATCAGACAAAAATAGGCCCCAGGACAAAGCAAGAGATATTAGGATGGATGACCAAAAGCTTGGTCAAAGAGGCAGGTTTTATGGAGGACCTTAAAGGAGGAGAGGGAGGTGGAGAGGTAGAGGCTTTTTAGAGAATTCCACAGTATGGGGCCTAGTTGGCTGAAAGCATGGCCACATGGTGGGGTGATGGAGTGGGGGAGGAAATGCAGAAAAGGCCAGAATCAGATGAACATTGAGTTTGGGGTTGGGGGTGGAGGGAGTTGTAGGACTGGAGGAGGTTACGGAAATAGGGAGGCAAGGCAAGGCCATGAAGGGAGTTAAACATAAGAATGAGAATTTTAAGTTTGAAGCACTGGGGGTCCATCAGCGATATAGTGAGGACAGGGGTGATGGGTGAGTGGGACTTGGTGTGGGATAGAATAAGGACAGCAGAGTTTTGGGTGAGCTAAAGTTTACAGAGGGTGGAGGATGAGAGGCTGACCAGAAGAAAAGGACATAATCTTAAAATTTGAACTAAGTCGGTTAAGAGTGAATACTGAAAAACAAATGTTTCATGATACAAAATTTGTAAGAATGAGGAATGGACTAGCCCAAAGGCCATACATGCAGAATGAATTGAGGTGTTTAAAAGGGAGGTGGATACTAACTTGGAAGAAAGGGCATTAAAGGCTGTATGGAAAGGGTGAAAATTGGGATTAAAAAATAATCCATGGCTGACTAAATGACTGAGTAGACTTGATGGGCTGAATGGAAATCACCAAAGGAAAAACAGAATAACTTGTTGCTTTTGGGGCTGTCACAGAATGGCTGCTGCATTTGCTTACTTAAAATCATAGAAAGTTACAGCATAGAATCAAGCCATTTGGCAGATTAAGTCTGTGCTAGGGTTTTTCTCCACATGAGCCATCTAGTCTAACCACATCCTCCTTCTCATACCTTATAATATTCTTCTGTACAAACAACTAATTTCCTATTAAAAGAATTCATGGGGCTCAATATTAAACCCCCTCGTGATGGGCAGGAATGTGTCCGGGGGGGTGTGGTGGGGATTAAACCATCAAATAAGCAAAACGCCACCATTAAGACGTGCTGTGAAGGGAGCTGCAGGTGGCCAGCTGAGAAGGGAGCAACAGAGGGGTCGAGGTCACAGGAGGCACTATCCACCTAACAGGGTCGACAGACAGTGACTCAGCTTCCTTGACCTGTAGGAGGAGCAGTGCTTCCAAAGGCTGAGATTGTCATGTCAGGTGGTCGCAAACATCAACAGCCTCCTGGATGAAGACCTTCTCCCCGCTGGACATGGCGGCCATGCATTACTGGTGGCTGTGAAAATCACTGCCTTGTCAATTTCTTTGCCACCGGTTCCTTCCAGGGCCCTACCAGAGACATAGCGAGGGTCTCGGAGTCGGCTGCACATAAGGCAGGTGATGGATGGATTATTTGCCAGGGCTGGGGGGGTATATAAACTTCCTGTGATGACAATAGTTAGAATAAGTGGGCACTTGTTTTCGCGTCTCTGGCTGGCTTCCCACAGGCACGGGGTGCCAATGACTGCACACACGTGGCAATCCGAGCACCACCAGATCAACTAGGAGCATTCATCAACTGCAAGGGATTTCATTCCATCAATGTTCAGCTGGTGTGCAACCACAAAAAAAGGTTCATGCAGGTCTGTGCCTGATTCCCTGGGAGTTGCCATGTGCTTTCATACTGCAGCAGTCCAACATCCCTGATATATTCAGGCCTGGAGTCAGCCTTAAAGGGCGGCTACTAAGCAACAAAGGATGCTCCCTTCAAACTGGTTGATGACACTTCTGAGGATCCCCACCGATGAACACCAGCAGCAGTACAATGACAGCCACATGACAACCAGATGTGTCATTGAGAAAGCCATCGGCATGCTGAAGTTGCGCTTCAGGTGCCTGGACAGTTCTCGAGGCGCTCTTCAGTACTCGCCAGTGAGGGTCTCCAGGATAATCACGTGTGCTGCGTTCTGTACAACATAGCATAGCAGCAAGGACTAGAGGTGCAGGAGGAACAAGCCACTCAGGACTCCTTATCTGATGAGGTCTTGAATGATGATGAGGAGAAAGATGGGATGCCCAATGCCAGACCAACTGATAACACTGCTGCTCGGGATGCCAGGAATGCCCTAATAGCTCAATTGGTCACTCACACTGGACCAAAGTAATTATAACATCCCCTGCCTGCCTCTCCCCCCTGCCCCCTCCTCCCCTCCAGCAGTCCTGTACCCATCCATCCACTCGTTGCACATGCACCAATTGGTTTCAGTCAATTCCATGTCTTCATATTCAGCACCAAACAACTGAAAAGCAGAGTTGGCACTAGACATTCGAGAATGGGGAACACGGGAAAGTGGTGCAAAGTAATGAATTTAATGTGACTTAATAAATTAAATACATTAACAAATTTTCAAAAAAAAAACATGTGCATACCCTCGGCTAGCAATAAAGCTTTTCCTTTTCTCTCCCTGGCACTTCTACATGGTTTCAGCAGAAGTAGTGACAGACTGCTCTGATCCCTGCTCTGACTTCTTTGGTGCTCGTGGCCAAGACCTCTGGTGCAACTGTGCAAGGTTCTGGCAGTCCTGCCAGGCACATTCTCCACAGTGGCACAGAGGATGGCAGAGTCCAACTCAAACATTTGTGGAGTGATGTCGCAAGCTATTGCAGAGATACAATCTTCCATTGAGAGACTGGCCTCCTCTGAAACTTGAAACATGGTGCACTAATGAGTCCCTGGGTGTTGGAACCCATGAGGGTCCCACCTACACCTTTGCATGGGCAGACTGGGCCAGCGGGAGGGAAGGCAGCATGTCGTTCACTGGTTGAGGGCCGGGGGTCGTGGGGGGAGGGCATCAGGTGAGACGTGGAAACGCTTTGAGAGGAGTTTGCATTTTCATCTCCCCTATCAACATCATCCCTCTCCTAGGCCAGTGGAGCATCACTCCTGCCTCTCTGCGGGAGAGCAGCTTGGAGATCAGTGACGCCTTGAAAGCCCGCGACTAATCTGTCAGCCTGTATAAGGCAGTAGACATGTTGCTGTTCAGAGTTTGCAAGGCTGCCGTCTGGGCCTGCAGGGACTCGTTAGTGCACCATGTTTCAAGTTTCATAGGAGGCCAGTCTCTCAATGGAAGATTGTATCTTTGCAATAGCTTGCGACATCACTCCACAAATGTTTGAGTTGGACTCTGCCATCCTCTGTGCCACTGTGGAGAATGTGCCTGGCAGGACTGCCAGAACCTTGCACAGTTGCAGCTGATCCTCTATCATTCTCCTTTTAATTGATGGCCCCCCGGGTTCAGCATCTCTGACCAGTTGAGCAGAGCTTGGAGATGACGGCGCTCTCCAATGTGGACTCTCTACAGCTGTTCCAACCATCACTCTTTGCTTGTGCTCACTTGTGAAATGTGATTCCACCTAACTCTCTATGAGGACCCACCGAAGTGCTCGTATCTGCCCTAGTGGCCGGCACGCGTTAATCCTGTGACAGTGCACGCTCAGCAGGAACGAGCTACTCTGAAGAATCCTCGTCATCAAAGTGCAATTGCTGCTGTTCTTTGCGTGATGGCCTTGGAGGAGAGAGACAAGACGGATATGAATGAGTCATGGGAATGTACAAACGTTGAAATGCACATGATTAAGTTGATCATATTTCATTAAGTGCTGAAGTCAGGTCAAGATGACCTTGTCTTGTAGATGTGGGTCTGAGAGATTAATTCTGACACCCTGCTTGTCCCGAGATGAAATGGGGCAGTCTTCTGCTCCAAAAGGAGGCATTTACTCTACAGACAAGGTGGACTAGCCCTACAACCCTCCAAGAACTCTGCGTTCCTCCAATTCTGGCCTCTTGTGCATTCCCAATTTCCTTTGTCCTACCATTGGCGGCTATGCTTTCAGCTGTCTAAGCCCCAAGCTCTGGAATTCCCACCCTAAACCTCTCCGCCTCGTTGCCTCTTTTGTCCTTTAAGACGTTCCTTAAAACCTACCCCTTTGACCAAGCTTTTGGTCATCTGTCCCAATATCTCCTTATGTGACTCCTTGTCAAATTATGTCTGATAACTCTCCTGTGAAGCGCCTATGGACGTTTTACTACATTAAAGACGCTATATAAATGCAACATGTTGTTCTTGATGTGATTGCATACTTTCGATGTCAGTTTAGCTTTATCTAATCTCACTTAAGGTACATTTACACAACTGTAGCAAAAGTGCAATGCGGTTTCATTTCACACTAATGTTGCAGTTAAAGTTGCAAACGCAATTCGAATTCATTGAAGACTCGACCTCGCACTGGAGCGGGAGTCAGTTCAGGAATTCGCACCTGACTTGCACTACAGATTAGTGCTGTTGCAAAGCGGTTTCAATATGAGGAGTGTGATTGCACGGAGAGACTCGTCCCGGGTTAAAAACGCAACACAACGCCACAGTTGAGAGGGTTTGCAATCGATCATAAACCTCAATCCTAAAATATAGACCCACATTAACGACTTCCATTAAACAACGCTAACTGCTCTACTATTTCCTCTTTCTGTTTATAAAGTGGTGCTGGTGGTGGAGGAATAACTTTCGCTTTTCCTTTCAATTTCTTCCGCGGAGCGCCTTTGCGATGGGCTCTGGGTCCTGCAGTCCTTTCGCGGCCCGGCGGCTGCGCGGGAGGGTGAGAGAGACGGACAAGGGCGGACTACATCACCCAGAACCCACCATGTCAAAACAAATGGACCGACCGACCGAGTGAGTGAGTGAGTGACCGACCGGGCGGACCGAGAGTCTTCCTCCAAGACAATCGGATCTCGAGCTCTGGAAGTTTGTCCCGGAGCGCGCGGCACAGGTTCCAGATCCGGAGGAGTTGCGCCCAGTAAATGCAGCCATGCGTTCGTATTCAAGACGTGAGGCTGCGACTTGAAAATGGAGAGGAGGAGTAGTGGTGCGGGTAAAGGGAAAGGCTGCGAGGCCGCGGAGCGCTGTAACAGCACCGATAATCTCAGTGAAGTTCTGCTGGATGAATACTTGAGGAGCCAGGGTCTATATCGAAAGAGAATCGCTAAGGATGGGTCTTGCCTCTTCAGAGCTGTTGCCGAACAGGTATGCAACACGCTTATTTAAAAAAACACTGCTGTCACCCATTGTACCCGATTAAAATTTAATTAGACTATTAGTTATATAACTATCATCACTTCCAGTTTATCAAGTTATTTATCATTTTGCTGCGTGATTGACTACCACTTTTGCCTGCAAAACAGTGTGAAGTTGTTTTTGGATCTTCCGAGGACGTGCAGTTTAACCCACGTTGGTAATCTACGCAAGATCTAAACAAATTTGTCGGTTTTATTGCTATTTAAAAAACTTGTTAGTTATGAGGTTATTGCTTATGAGTGTTTCTGTTACTGTTTCCCCATTTTGCCATTTCTACTTGTCTTGAGCATGGTAACTCGTTTTCTGCTTTTTGACATTTAATGGTAACTTTTAGCCATGTAGTGTGAAAGTGTATTTATATTGAAGTTTAGGGTACCTGGTGTAAATGTATCGAAATAAAGAAACTGTATTTATGCAACGCCTTTCAAGATGTGCCAAAGTACTTCACAAGTCAATGAAGTGGTCACTGTTGTAATGGTAAACAATTTTACAACACCAAGTTATAGTCCAACAATTTTTATTTGAAATCTACAAGCTTTCGGAGGCTTCCTCCTTCCTCAGGTAAATGTTCAGGACTGTTGTAATGGGACAGATTTTGCTGGAGCAGGCTATCTTCCAGCGCTTGTCTTAAGTTAGACTTTTTTCTGCACCCTTCAGTTCAACTTTTTTTATGCGGTAACTTGCTCGAAATGCGAGCTGATAACAGGGCAGTGCAGCATCTAGGACCTCAGTGAATGGTGGGACCAAACAATGTATCTCCTTAACTAATGAGATTTAAGGATTGAGAAAGAAACAGATAAACAATGGAGAAGGAGGGTGAATTAGTGTGGGTGAATTAGAGTCAAATCAGGTACAGAAAGAGAAATAGAGAGATTGGATTGAGAGAGAAAAAAAGAGACAGAAAGGAAAAGTAAGAAAAAAAATTTAAACATTTAAAATTTGACATTTAAAAAAATCTGTAACTACAATTGAGTACCTGCACGATTGAGATTGAACAGTTTAAATTGTTCCCTTTCTGGGCCAGAAAAGTTGATAGGCATTGCAATAAAAAGGATCATGTTGATAAGAGTACTTGCGCTCTTAATTACCAGACTTAATTTCCTTTGGGGAGTTTAATAGGCAGTTCATGTGCAAATTCAGTCGGTTCTTAAAAATAAAGGGGAGGCTAAAGGCGAGATGCTGTTTGTGCGAAGTAAACGGCGTAGCGGCATAAATCGACCAGCAAGTTCTGGAGATTCACAACTCAACAACACCTTGCATTTATGCAGCGCCTTTAACGTAGTAAAACGTCCCAATGTGCTTCACAGGAACGATTTCCAAACAAAATTTGACACCGAGACACATAAGGAAATATTAGGACAGGTGACCAAAAGCTTCATCAAAGAAGTAGGTTTTAAGGAGTGTCTTAAAGGAGGAGAGAGAGGTGGAGAGGTTTAGGGAGGGAATTCCAGAGCTTAGGGCCTAGGCAGTTGAAGGAACGGCCGCCAGTGGTGGAGTGATTAAAATCGGGGATGTGCAAGTGGCAAGAATTGGAGGAGCACAGATTTCAGAGGTTTGTAGGGTTGTAGGAGGTTACCGAGATAGGAAGGGGCAAGGCCATGGAGAGGTTTGAAAACAAGGAAGACAATTTTAAAATCGAGACGTTCCCGGACTGGGTGCCAGTGTAGGTCAGCGAGTACAGAGGTGATGGGTGAACAGGACTTGGTGTGAGTTAGGATATGGGCAACAGAATTTTGGATGAGCTCAAGTTTACGGAGGGTGGAAAATGGGAGGCTAGCCAGGAGAGCATTGGAATAGTCAAGCCTAGAGGTAACAAAGGCATGGATGAGGGTTTCAGCAGCAGATGAGTTGCGGTAGGGGCGGAGACGGGCGATGTTGCGGAGTTGGAAGTAGGCGGTCTTGGTGATGGAGCGGATATGTGGTTGGAAGCTCTTCTCGGTCAACTAGGATGCCAAGGTTGTGAACGGTCTGGTTCAGCCTCAGGCAGTGGCCAGGGAGAGGGATGGAGTTGGTGGCTAGGGAATGGAGTTTTTGGCAGGGACCAAAGACAATGGCTTTGGTCTTCCCAATATTTAGTTGGAGGAAATTTTTGCTCATCCAGTCAGACAAGCAGTGTGACATATCAGAGGCAGTGGAGGGATCGATGGAGGTGGTGGTGAGTTAGAGCTGGGTGTCGTCAGCATACATTTGGAACCTGACGTGTTTTTGGATGATGTCACCGGGGGCAGCATGTAGTTGAAAAATAGGAGGGAGCTAAGGGTAGATCCTCGAGGGACTCCAGAGGTAACGGTGCGGAAGTGGGAAGAGAAGCCATTACAGGTGATTCTTTGGCTACGACTGGATTAATAAGAATGGAACCAAGCAAGCGCAGTCCCACCCAGCTGGACGACGACGGAGGAGAAGCATTGGAGGAAGATGGTTTGGTCAACCGTGTCAAAGGCTGCAGACTGGTCGAGAAGGATAAGGAGGGATAGTTTACCATCATCACAGTAACATAGGATGTCATTTGTGACTTTAATAAGGGTCACTTCAGTACTGTGGCAGGGACAGAAACCTGATTGGAGGGATTCAAACATGGAGTTGCAGTAAAAGATGGGCACGGATTTGGGAGGTGACAACACGTTCAAGGACTTTGGAGGGGAAAGGGAGGTTACTCATGATGTATCTCTTAATCCCCTGAACTTGCTGGCCAATTTGCGCATTAATAATGGCATGCAATGTTAACATGCCATTATTTTTCCAGTAAGATCCGCCCCGATATAGGGAAATGTGGTAGCCAATTTGTATACAGCAAGGTCTCACAAACAGCAATAAGATAAATGTCCAATTAAACTGTTTTATAGTGATATTGGTTGAGAGATAAAGGTTGGCCATGGCACTGGGAGATCTTCCATGCACTTAACAAAAGGTGACTCTACTACACGTTGGCTGTGAAGTGCTAGGGAATCTCCCGAGGACATGAAAGGTGTTGGTTGTATAGCTTAACCCATCTTTTATGTCCACCTGAGAGGGCAGACTGGTCTTGGTTTAACATCTCATCTGAAAGAAGGCACTAAAGTAACATACATTGTGAAGTTTTGAGTAGAAGACCATTGGTTCATGCAGCCTACCCTTCCAAATTGCCAATCAGGATGCATTGCTGGAACTAATAGCCCTGCATCCCCATTACTAACAAGAATTCATCCAGCCTCTTTTTAAAAAAGAAAATCTGCCATAGTTTTCTGTTTCACCACTCCCAATGGTAATCGATTGTTCAATTCTATTCTCCTCTTATTAAAAAATGTTGCCTAAGTTTCTTCTTTTCCTTTGGTTCCCTTAAATCTTAAACTACGTCCTCTAGTGCTTGAATTCTGTGCTTGATAGAGGACTTTTTTGGTTGTCAAATTCCTCCTCATTTTGCACGGAGAGTGAAGTGCCAACTGTTAGGAAATGGGTGCCCTTATTTATACGTTTCTAAGTTATTCCACAAGATAATAGGGTTCAAAGGCATTTATTGGCTTTCATAGGAATTAAGCATACAATGATAATCTGTATTACCAACAATCACACATATACAATGATAACCATTACTAAATACAATTACACATATACTCAGTATCACACTTATGATACAATGTACCGGAGAATTCACACATTACAGTTTTCGAGCTCGGGATCGGCTGGCCAAGCCTTTTCAAATTCTGAAGTATCTATTCTAAAACCCCTCTTTATATATTTTTTCTCTAGTGCAGATTAATATGTTTTGAAAGGGTTACCTCATCCCGTTATTTACTTAATGAATTTCAGCTTCAACAAGAAGGCCTCCCAAGGCTTATCAAGGCTTTATCTTTTCCAAATTCCTCAACAAAGTTCTCGGAGGAGTCACAATCGGAAGCCATAGCTTCTCGACTTGATGGTCAAAACATGTCCATGGATATCTCACTGCTGAGAGATCTATGGTAGCTTTCAAGGCTGAACGAGCAAAGATATTTTGTGGCCTCTGCTGCCCTGTCTTTGCTTTTCTTTTCACTGGAAATGAAACTGAAACCGACATTTCCAGCCTTCTAACAAAAACTTACTTAACAGGCAAAAGCTAACCCTGCACTGAAAGTTTATAACCCTGCACTGAAAGTTTAAAACTCTGCACTGAAAGTTGAAATGTAATACTAACTGTCACTAACTATAAATAAACTGTTTAATATTTAATTTTAAAAAAACAGGCAAAAGCTAAAAGTTAATTTTTAAGAATTAACCATTTCCTTACATAGCATTGACTAATCTTTCTTCATAACTTAGCCGTCTAAGTTCAGCAATCAGCCTCCTACACTCTCCTTCGGCCTCCCTCCAGTAATTCTTCTACATCTTTTTCGCAATATGGAGACCAACATTGAACACAGTACTCCAGCTGTGGTCTGACAAAGGCCAGACACAACTTCAACATCACCTCCTTCGATTTGTTAGACACATCCCAAGACATACATCCCAACATTTTATTAACTTTCTCCACTGCCCGAGAACACTGAGCTGACAGCTTTACTGACAAATCAACCAAGTATTTAGTGATTTTATGTCTCCTAGTCACAACAAAAGAGAGAACTTGCATTTGTATAACACCGTTTCATGTTTCGAGGACATCCAAACTGTTTTACATATTATTATTATTATTATTTTGTAGCCAAACATGGCAGCCAATTTGTGCACAGCAAGGCCTGCAAACAGGAAACAATGTTTTCAGTTTCTTTTTTTTACCTTGCAATTTTTTTTCTGCTTTACAAAACACTCTGACAACACTCTGCAAACTAGTTCAATCCATTTGTATACTTAAATAAAATGTATATAATGACCTCTTGGACTCCAATAGCTACACAGAATATCCCAGTTTTTTGTCTAGTCTAAATTGCATATTCTGGAAATATTGTTATATTTCCATTTTTAAAAAATACGAAAAGTCTAGCTAATATAGCATCTTAAAACTATTTGAGTTTGAATGTCCATACTTCCAAATATTGATTTGGAGTCCTCCAGTAATTTACTTTAAACCATATACAGTTGATGTAACCAAAGTAGATAGACTTGCATTTATATAGCGCCATTCACAATCTCAGGATGTCTCGAGTACTTTACAACCAGTGAAGTACTTTTGAAATGTATTCACTGTTGTAATGTAGGAAATGTGACAACCAATTTGCACAGAGCAAGCTCCCAAAAACAGCAATGAGATAAATGACCAGATCATCTGTTTTAGTGATGTTGGTTGAGGGATCAATACTGGCCATGACACTGGGAGAACTCCCCTGCTTTTCCTGGAATAGTACCATGGGATCTTTTTACGTCCACCCGAGAGGGCAGTTGGGGCCCCGGTTTATCGTCTCATCCCCAAGATGGCACGTCCTACAGTGCAGCACTCCCTCAGTATTGCACTGGAGTGTCAGCCTAGATTATAGGTTCAAAACTCTGGAGTGGGGCTTGAACGCACGACCCCCTGACTCTTGAGGCGAGAGTGCTACCACTGAGCCAAGGCTGTAAAGTGGAATGTTGATACCTGAGTAATAGTTCTTCGACTTCTGTCGAAGTTTGATTAATTTGCCTCTTGACAACCTCCTTTTTATTTGAGATGGGACTTCCTAACTTTCTTGACTTAAGGATTTGTGATTTGCTGTTCCCTTGTAGTTCCTTCTCTCCATCTGGTATCGGTTTACTCTGTACACAGGACTTGCTGAAGTAACATGAAATTTGTTCTTCTGTATGAATCTAGAATTATCTTGTAGATCAATTAGGAGATTCCTTTGTTTCACAATTTGCAGGTGATTCTAGCGGTATCCTTCTCCATTACTTTCCACCTTGTAAGATTTAGGAGCAACCTTCTTGATCTGTTCTCAACTGTATGTTGCTAACTTCTGGTCATGATTATATTCTTACAACATCATTCTTTACTTCTGATAATTGTCATGCCCCTAACTTGTAATAGTCTGTTTGTTTCCTCTTATTCTTTTTACAGCTTTCAGGCAACAACTTCCACAATTTTTGACATTAGAATATTTGGAGCAGTTCAAAGTCTTTCTTCCATCAATCTTGCATTGGAGAAGAGCCAAATCTTCCACTGGGGTGTTTCTTCATTTTAGCAGGCCTTAATAACAATTTTGGCTTTTTTCAGCAGCCCTTTTGATGCCTTTACTCTATTTTGCATTGAATGGCCATAATATGGAGATGACATTATGTGCTCAATGTCCCAATCTTTTGCAAATTTCTTGAAATTCCATACTGAGAATCGGGGGATAATTTTAACCCCCAAGAATAGGTGGGCTGGGGGCGGGAGGGGAGTAAAAATAGTTGATTTCTTCAGCGGGACCGCAACCCAGCTCCAATGTGCTGACTTCTGGGTTTAACCCAGTCTTGTTTGGATGCGCTTGTACGATACCCGGAAGTCGCATCCCCTAAGGGTACGGTAGCATTAGTCCAGAGGCCTGGACTAATAATCCGGAGTCATGAGTTCAAATCCCACCACGGCAGCTGGGGAATTTAAATTCAATTAATTAAATAAAAATCAGGAATTAAAATACATGAACCTACCGGATTGTTGTAAAAACCCATCTGGTTCACTAATGTCCTTTAGGGAAGGAAACCTGCTGTCCTTACCCAGTCTGACCTATATGTGACTCCAGACCCACAGCATTGTGGTTGATTCTTAATTGCCCTCTGAAATGGCCTAGCAAGCCACTCAGTTGTAAAATCTCGCTTAAAAAAAGTCTTAATAGGAATAAAACCAGACGGACCACTAAGCACTGGCCACGACAAAGGCAAACCAAGCCCAGTTGACCCTGCAAAGTCCTCCTCACTAACATCTGGGGACTTGTGCCAAAATTGGGAGAGCTGTCCCACAGACTAGTCAAGCAACAGCTTGACATAGCCATACTCACAGAATCATATCTTTCAGCCAACATCCCAGACTCTTCCATCACCATCCCTGGGTATGTCCTGTCCCACCAGCAGGACAGACCGACCAGAGGTGGCGGTACAGTGATATACAGTCAGGAGGGAGTGGTTCCTGGGAGTCCTCACTATTGACTCTGGACCCCATGAACTCTCATGGCATCAGGTCAAACATGGGCAAGGAAACCTCCTGCTGATTACCATCGACCGCCCTCCCTCAGCTGATGAATCAGTCCTCCTCCATGTTGAACACCACTTGGAGGAAGCACTGAGGGTGGCAAGGGCACATAATGTACTCTGGGTGGGGGAACTTCAATGTCCATCACCAAGAGTGGCTCGGTAGCACCATTACTGACCGAGCTGGCCGAGTCCTGAAGGACATAGCTGCCAGACCGGGCCTGCGGCAGGTGGTGAGTGAATCAACACGAGAGAAAAACTTACTTGACCTCATCCTCACCAATCTACCTGTCGCAAATGCATCTGTCCATGACAGTATTGGTAGGAGTGACCACCACACAGTCCTCGTGGAGACAAAGTCCCATCTTTGCATTGAGGACACCATCCAACGTGTTGTGTGGCACTACCACCGTGCTAAATGGGATAGATTCAGAACAGATTTCGCAGCTCAAAACTGGCCATCCATGAGGCGCTGTGGGCCATCAGCAGCAGCAGCAGAATTGTATTCCAGCACAATCTGCAACCTCATGGCCTGGCATATTCCTCACTCTACCATTACCAACAAGCCAGGGGGTCAACCCTGGTTCAGTGAGGAGTGTAGAAGAGAATGCCAGGAGCAGCACCAGGTGTACCTAAAAATGAGGTGCCAACCTGGTGAAGCTACAACTCAGGACAACATGCATGCTAAACAGCGGAAGCAACATGCTATAGACAGAGCTAAGTGATTCCACAACCAACGGATCAGATCAAAGCTCTGCAGTCCTGCCACATCCAGTCATGAATGGTGGTGGACAATTAAACAACTAACGGGAGGAGGAGGAGGCTCTGTAAACATCCCCATCCTCAATGATGGCAGAGTCCAGCACGTGAGTGCAAAAGACAAGGCTAAAGAGTTTGCAACCATCTTCAGCCAGAAGTGCCGAGTGGATGAGACATCTCAGCCTCCTCCCGATATCCCCACCATCACAGAAGCCAGTCTTCAGCCAATTCGATTCAATCCATGTGATATCAAGAAACGGCTGAGTGCACTGGATACAGCAAAGGCTATGGGCCCCGACAACATCCCGGCTGTAGTGCTAGCTGCGCCTCGAGCCAAGCTGTTCCAGTACAGCTACAACACTGGCATCTACCCGACAATGTGGAAAATTGCCCAGGTATGTCCTGTCCACAAAAAGCAGGACAAATCCAATCCGGCCAATTACCGCCCCATCAGTCTACTCTCAATCATCAGCAAAGTGATGGAAGGTGTTGTAGACAGTGCTATCAAGGTGCACTTACTCACCAATAACCTACTCACCAATAACCTGCTCACCGATGCTCAGTTTGGGTTCCACCAGGACCACTCGGCTCCAGACCTCATTACAGCCTTGGTCCAAACATGGACAAAAGAGCTGAATTCCAGAGGTGAGGTGAGAGTGACTGCCTTTGACATCAAGGCAGCATTTGACTGAATGTGGCACCAAGGAGCCCTAATGAAATTGAAGTAATTGGGAATCAGGGGGGAAAACTTTCCAGTGGCTGGAGTCATACCTAGCACAAAGGAAGATGGTAGTGGTTGTTGGAGGCCAATCATCTCAGCCCCAGGGCATTGCTGCAGGAGTTCCTCAGGGCAGTGTCCTAAGCCAAACCATCTTCAGCTGCTTCATCAATGACCTTCCCTCCATCATAAGGTCAGAAATGGGGATGTTCGCTGATGATTGCACAGTGTTCAGTTCCATTCGCAACCACTCAAATAATGAAGCAGTCCGAGCCCGCATGCAGCAAGACCTGGACAACATCCAGGCTTGAGCTGATAAATGGCAAGTAACATTCGCGCCAGATAAGTGCCAGGCAATGACCATCTCCAACAAGAGAGAGTCTAACCACCTCCCCATGACACTCAACGGCATTACCATCGCCGAATCCCCCACCATCAACATCCTGGGGGTCACCATTGACAAGAAACTTAACTGGACCAGCCATATAAATACTGTGGCTACAAGAGCAGGTCAGAGGCTGGGTATTCTGCGGCGAGTGATTCACTTCCTGACTCCCCAAAGCCTTTCCACCATCTACAAGGCACAAGTCAGGAGTGTGATGGAATACTCTCCACTTGCCTGGATGAGTGCAGCTCCAACAACTCTCAAGAAGCTCGACACCATCCAGGACAAAGCAGCCCGCTTGATTGGCACCCCATCCACCACCGTAAACATCCACTCCCTTCACCACCGGCGCACAGTGGCTGCAGTGTGTACATCCACAGGATGCACTGCAGCAACTTGCCAAGGCTTCTTCAACAGCACCTCCCAAACCTGCGACCTCTACCACTAGAAGGACAAGGGCAGCAGTCACATGGGAACAACACCACCTGCACGTTCCCCTCCAAGTCACACACCATCCCGACTTGGAAATATATCGCCGTTTCTTCATCGTCGCTGGGTCAAAATCCTGGAACTCCCTTCCTAACAGCACTGTGGAAGAACCTTCACCACATGGACCGCAGCGGTTCAAGAAGGTGGCTCACCACCACCTTCTCAAGGGCAATTAGGGATGGGCAATAAATGCCGGCCTCGCCAGCGACACCCGCATCCCATGAACGAATAAAAAAAAATGCTGGTGAGTGGATTAATCAAGGGGAAATCTACCTACTTCAAATACTTAAGCCAGATAATTTTTTTGTGGATTGTGAACCTGAAACGAATTTAAGCTTACCTGCACGGATTTCCCATGGCTTCTCAAATTCACTTATGAAACGGAGGCGAGATTTATGCAGAAGTTGATTTGACCCTTTAAACCTGTGATTGACAATAAAAGCTCAAGGATTGCAGTTGGTCCCTCAGTTCTCTTGGCAAACGTCTGCAGCTTCCTTCAGGAAGAGCTGCTCCCAGCTGGACCTGGTGGCCACGCATTGCCTGTCGCAGTTAAAGTCACAACTGCCATCAATTTTTTCGACTCTGGATTCTTCCAAGGTGCCACCGGTGACACCTCCAGGGTGTGTCAGTCGTCTATACGTAAGTGTATAAGGCAGGTGACGGATGGCTTGTTTGCCAGGGTGTCCGACTACGTGAACATCTCCCTTGACGACATTGGCCCTAATGTATGTGCAGTGGGTTTTACCTCTCTGGCTGGCTTCCCGTAGGTCCAGGGCGCAATCAATTGCACACGTGTCAATCCAAGGATCGCCACATGAGCCAGGAATCTTCATAAACCTGGTGTGCGACCACCAGAAGAGATTTCTGCAGGTGTGCACCAGATTCCTTGGCAGCTGTCATGACTCCTTCATCTTGCCCCAGTTCAATGTTCCAGACCTCTTCTATACAGGAGAAAGACTTAAAGGCTGGCTCGTTGGAGACAAAGGATACCCCCTGCAAACGTGGCTTATGATACCTGTGAGAGACCCCACCAACAAGGCACAACAGCGGTACAACCAGAGCCACATAACCACCAGGTGTGTCATTGAGCAAGCCATTAGGCATGTTGAAGATGTGCTTCGGGTGCCTGGATATATCTGGGGGAGCCCTTCAGTACTCTTAGCGAGGGTGTCCAGAATAATCATGGTGTGCTGCCTCTTGCACAACATAGTGCAGCAGAGAGGTTTACAGGTGGAGGACAACGACAGCGCTCATCAAGCATCCTCTGCTCGTGGCAACATTGAAGATCAGGAGGAGGAGGAAAATAAAGATGGAGCACCCATCGCCAGACCTGCTGTGCACATTGTTGCCTGTGATGCCAGGGATGCCCTCATCTCTAACAGATAGTGAGATTTGCAAAATAAAGAATTTGAGATATTCAGGCCACCTGGAACAATCACCACCAACCACCGCCCCACCCCCACCCCCTCCCTTTGCATGAAACAGCCCTTCAACCACGCATTGCACACCCTGCAAATGGGTCCTGTCATGTCTTGGCATTCATGATGAAGCAAATGAAAGGGGGACTTCACACTTGGGATACAAAAATGGCCAAGACTGGTAATACTCAATAAATTTAACGTGCCAATACGAGAAAAATTATAAATTGACATTTCTTCAAACACCCTTGCACATACCCCTGGTGAACTACAATTGCTAACCTTACATTTCATAGTATCATAGTAGGTACAGTACAGGAGGAGACCTTTCGGCCCATCAGCTGTGCTGGCTCTTTGAAAGAACTATCCAATTCATCCCATTCCCCTGCTCTTTCCCCATAGCCCTGTAAATTTTTTCCCTTCAAGTATTTATCCAATTCCCTTTTGAAAGTTACTGTTGAATCTGCTTCCAACACCCTTTCAGGCAGTGCGCTCCAGATCATTGCAACTCGCTGCGTAAAAAAATGTGTCCTTATGTTGTCTCTGGCTCTTTTGCTGATCATCTTAAATCTGTGTCCTCTGGTTACCGACCCTTCTGTCACTGGAAACAGTTTAAGAACATAAGAACATAAGAAATAGGAGCAGGAGTAGGCCAATCGGCCCCTCGAGCCTGCTCCGCCATTCAATAAGGTCATGGCTGATCTGATCCTAACCTCAAATCTAAAGAACACAAGAAGTAGGAGCAGGACCCGGCCACTCAGCCCCTGGGCCCGCTCCGCCACCCACAGGGCATTGACCGATCCGAACTCAGCTTCATGTCCAATTTCCTGCCCGCTCCCCGTAACCCCTAATTCCCTTTACTTCTAGGAAACTGTCTATTTCTGTTTTAAATTTATTTAATGATGTAGCTTCCACAGCTTCCTGGGGCAGCAAATTCCACAGACCTATTACCCTCTGAGTGAAGAAGTTTCTCCTCATCTCCGTTTTGAAAGAGCAGCCCCTTATTCTAAGATTATGCCCCCTCGTTCTAGTTTCACCCATCCTTGGGAACATCCTTACTGCATCCACCCAATCAAGCCCCTTCACAATCTTATATGTTTCAATAAGATCGCCTCTCATTCTTCTGAACTCCAATGAGTAGAGTCCCAATCTACTCAACCTCTCCTCATATGTCCACCCCCTCATCCCCGGGATTAACCGAGTGAACCTTCTTTGTACTGCCTCGAGAGCAAGTATGTCTTTTCTTAAGTATGGACACCAAAACTGTATGTAGTATTCCAGGTGCGGTCTCACCAATACCTTATATAACTGCAGCAATACCTCCCTGTTTTTATATTCTATCCCCCCAGCAATAAAAGCCAACATTCCGTTGGCCTTCTTGATCACCTGCTGCACCTGCATACTAAGTTTTTGATTTTCTTGCACTAGGACCCCCAGATCCCTTTGTACTGCAGTACTTTCCAGTTTCTCGCCATTAAGATAATAACTTGCTCTCTGATTTTTTTCCTGCCAAAGTGCATAACCTCACATTTTCCAATATTGTATTGCATCTGCCAAATCTCCGCCCACTCACCCAGCCTGTCTATATCCCCTTGTAGGTTTTTTATGTCCTCCTCACTCTCTACTTTCCCTCCCATCTTTGTATCATCTGCAAACTTTGATATGTTACACTCGGTCCCCTCCTCCAAATCGTTAATATAGATTGTAACGAGTTGGGGACCCAGCACCACCCCTGCGGAACACCACTGGCTACTGGTTGCCAGTCTGAGAATGAACCATTTATCCCAACTCTCTGCTTCCTGTTAGATAACCAATCCTCCACCCATGCCAGAATATTACCCCCAATCCAGTGATTCTTTATCTTGAGCAATAATCTTTTATGTGGCACCTTGTCGAATGCCTTCTGGAAGTCTAAATACACTACGTCCACTGGTTCCCCTTTATCCACCCTGTACGTTATATCCTCAAAGAACTCAAGCAAATTTGTCAGACATGACTTCCCCTTCATAAAGCCATGCTGACTTTGTCCAATTAAATTATGTTTATCTAAATGTTCCGTTACTGTCTCCTTAATAATAATTTCTCCTTATTTACTCTATCAAAACTGTTCATGATTTTGAACACCTCTATCGAATCTCCCCTTAACCTTCTCTGTTCTAAGGAGAACAACCCCAGCTTCTCCAGTCTCTCCATGTAACTGAAGTCCCTCATCCCTGGCAGAATTTTAGTAAATTTCTTCTGCACCCTCTCTAAGGCCTTGACTTCCTTCCCAAAGTGTGGTGCCCAGAATTGGCCACAATACTCCAGCTGAGGCCTAAAGGTTTAGCATAACTTCCTTGCTTTTGTACTCTATGCCTCTATTAATAAAGCCCAGGATCCAATATGCTTATTTAACAGTCTTCTCAACTTGTTCTACCACCTTCAAAGATTTGTGTGTGTTCACCCCCAGTCTCTCTGTTCTTGCACTCCCTTTTAAATTGTCCCATTTAGTTTATATTGCCTCTCTTCATTCTTCCTACCAAAATGCATCACTCCACACTTCTCTGCATTATATTTCATCTGCCATGTGTCTACCCGTTTCACCAGTCTGTCTATGTCCTCCTGAAGTTTATTACTATCCTCCACATTGTTTACTACGTTTCCGAGTTTCGTGTCATCTGCAAACTTTGAAATTATACTCTCTATACCCAAGTCCAGGTCATTAATATATATCAAAAAGAGCAGTGGTCCTAGTACTGATCCCTGGGGAACACCACTGTATACTTCCCTCCAGTCTGAAAAACAACTGTTCACCATTACTCTCTGCTTTCTGTCCCCTAGCCAATTTTGTATCTATGCTGCTACTGTCTCTTTAATCCCATGGACTCTAATTTTGCTAACAAGTCTATTATGTGGTACTTTATCAAATGCCTTTTGAAAGTCCATATTTACATCAACCGCATTACCCTCATCAACCCTCTCCGTTACTTCATCAAAGAACTCAAGTTAGTCAAACACGATTTTCCTTTGATAACTCTATGCTGATTTTCATTTATTAGCCCATACTTTTCCAAGTGCCAGTTAATTTTGTCCTGGATTATTGCCTCTAAAAGTTTCCCCACCACTGACGTTAGGCTGACTGGCCTGTAGTTGCCGGGTTTATCCTTCTCCCCTTTTTTGAACAGGGGTATAACATTTGCAATCCTACAGCTGTCTCCCGCTTCTATATGGTACATCCCTTGTGGTTTCAGCAGAGGTAGTGGAAGGTTCCTCCGATACCTGCTCTGACTTTTGAGATGCTCTTGGCCTACATCCTCTGGGTTTTGGAGCCCTTGAGGGCCCCGCCAAAGACTGCTTCACCTGCACCTGTGCAGCGGTAGACTCTGCCATCAGGAGAGCCCAGCATATCGGGTACTGGTTGAGGGGGAGGCGCAATGGATGAGACATGGGAGTGCTTTGAGTTGAGTTCCCACTTCCATATCCCCTGTCGCTGTCATCCCTCTCCTGGGCCAGCACCACATCACTCCCACCAATCTGTTGGACAACAGCTTGGTGAACAAATGTGCCGCATTGTAAGGCCACGGATAAGGTATCTGTCAGCCTGTTCAAGGCGCCAGACAGGTTGGTATCCAGAGTCTGCACGGCCGTTGTCATGGCCTGCATGGACTCATTTGAGAGTTGTGCTTGAAACTCTCATTGATGAAATAAATTCCTCATGTGTATGAAAGATGCTAAAGTTCTGTCACCAGCCATCTGCGGGTTCCCAGTCTCTCCATCGCCGATGAATAGGGATGCAACTTCCCCACTTATTTCCATGGCCGCCTCCTCCGCATCTGTTAGCTGCACTGTATGTGGTGGACTACCTCCAGTTCTCATCCTCTCCCTTGCGGTTTGCGCTGTCTTCTACAAGGGGACTGTGAGTGATTGAAGGTGCCCTATTCACTCGATGAATGATTGCTTTGGGTGAGGCTGACTATCAGACAGATGCATAACATTGCATCAGGATTGGGGTGAGTGCCAGTGGTGGGTGCATAAATGGGGAGGTGAAGAAGTACATAGAAAGTGAAGGATGGTTGATGCTGAAACTTAACTGCCTGTGAGGAGTGATGTGATGGAGTAGGCGTGCCAACACAGAGCGAGGGGGGGGGGGGGGGGTTGTTGCACCACGCAGGATGTGGGTGAAACATCAAATGTACTCACTTTTCCTGACCTGCTCAGGTCATTAAAACGCTTCCTGCACTGCAACCAAGACCTGGATACAGTGCTCCTGCTGTTGACCTCTTCTGAGACCTCCAGCCAGGCCTTCTTGGTGGCAGGACCAGGTTTCTTCCTCCGATCAGTTGGGTACAGTACCTCCCTCCTGCTTCTCACAGCACCCAGCAGTACTTCAAGGGTGCTGCCTTTCCTGTACGTGTTTCCAAAACGTTGTTTCCTTCTTTCTCCTCCAAAATTCATTTTTGTATTGATGCTTTAAACAGTCGAGTTCAGATCACGTCAAGCGGGCGTGTGGTACGCCTGCTGTGCAGCTTGGAGCTGCGAAACCCAGAAGTTACATTAAGTGTCTTCAATTTAGTTGCGATGGCAAATTTTGACCTGCTCAGATGACTTCCGGGTTTCCCACGCGATTATCTACCCACCCGCTGAGTTCCTGCCTCCAGGTAAAAAATTATGCCCCTGAAGTCCATTGTTACAGAAAAAAATATTGGCTTTGCTGAAATTTGTGGAAATCTCTTCAATTGTTGGTAGTTGTTACAGACTTTTAATTGTATTCACTCTAAATTTGTTGAATCATTGCAGATTCTCAGCTCTTGGCTTTACACTGTTGCCATACATGATTGGTAATGAAGCAATTAATGTATCTTACATTTTTACATGGGACATAGCAGAAGTGAAAAGAAATATGGAAAGTTATTGAGAAATTTTGCCAACACGGAAGAATACTGTGAGGTAAATATGCTCAAGAAATTGAAACTGAGGAAGTGATTGACCACTGTGTTAGGGTGTCCGTGGGTTCACTCACAGGAGATTTCTCTAATCAGCTTAAACTTGAGAACTCACTCTTGATTTCTTGAACACATTATGTGTTCTAGCATTCTGCTGCGGCTGACTAAATTTCTCTTATCAGTAGCTAGGCTTTTCACTACCCATGGTATTCCAAGTAAAAGTGTAAAACAGCTTCATTACCAATCGTGTAGAGTCTCACAATCTTTAAGTCTTCTCCTTTCCCTGCAATACCTGAAGTGTGCTCATAATTTGCCCACCTTTGCTTAAACTTTTGCATGGTTTTCAGTTAGGAGATACAATTGTTCAGGCAATAATGATCCTTGTGCTGCCATTTTGATGCACCGTTGTGCCTTTCATTTGGCTTCAGGCAACAATTTTCAATACTTCTAGCCCATATTTAATATTCAAAACATACTTAGTAGTTTCTCTTCTATCCGCTAACACCATTATTTCTTCTTTACCAAACATACAACCTCAGCATGGTGTCTGAGAACTGATTCAGTCCAGCTTTGTACTTAATTAACATGTGGCAGCCTCTCGAACTTCAACAGTTACACAAAACATAATGCTCCCAGGTGTTTGCGTACTCTAATCTGTGCATTAAGTAAATAGTGTCAGAAAGCACATTCATTCCATAGCTTGTTTCAGTGGACAGCCATGTAAACAAAATATAAGTTACCTGGAGTTAATTAGAAGGCTATTATTCATTTGAGCAATTCTGAACATCAGCAGACCCTAAAGGTGATTTACAGCCTTGTCTTCACTTCTAGATATTTAAGCGCTCAACATTTGCAGTTGGCCATATGTTTCAAACACCCAGATGATGTTGGTGGGCAAGTAAACTGCTTGAGAGAATTGCCACGTGATCTTCAGTGGTCAACAGCACAGTTAGGTGAGAATTGTTAACAGCGTGACCCTCTATCCCATTCATGGCATGCATGAGGAAACAGGTTTCAGTTCACAGGCGATTCACTTGATTTATGGAAACTTTTTTTGCTGTGAGCACCAGAATAAAGGGTTGAGAAAGCCAAAACCATAACACTTATTGCAAGACCAAGCAGAGGTGCCACTGTTTAACTGATGCAAAAGGGGTGTCAGTGAGGGAGGATTGGAGGCATGAAACATGGTGAGGATCTGAATCATTAAAAGGTAGCTAGAGAAATTGTCTAATCTTCCCCAATGAATTAAATTCAAAAATTCAAACAATGCTCCTATAATGTGTGCGAGTACACTGTTAACAAGGCACGGTTTGAACCCCAAGGCTTATTCACTGAAAAATTAAAAGAAGATGGTGTTGTTCCCCTTTTATTTGGGCATGTAAAGCTTGTTAAACACTTGTGTCTGGTGCAAAAATGGGTGTATGTTTCTCAGTAGTTTTATTTTTAAAACAATGTTTGCTTACCTTTTTTGTAGACATTAGATGTTATTGGAGGAGACATGAACTGGAACATTTCTTCAGAGAACAAAGGCTGACTTTGATGTGTGGTTTTACAACTGGCTGATGTTCAGGCATCTCTAGACTTCACCTATTTTCTAACCTTTTTAAGATCCCTATGATCCCGGATCCTGAATCTTGTTCCATTGCTCCCAGAGCCACCCTTCGCGTTGCTCCTATATCCCAGGTTGACCAAGCTCCTCAGTGATCACAGATTCTGGAACCCCTACTCAAAATATTGCTAGATCCTCTGACCCCACCCAACCGTTAAATCAGCCCCCGCCCCAACAGTAGGCATAATAACACTCCTGTTATTATATAAAAAAGCTTTGACTTTCTGTGATTAATGCCACGGAACATCAACTAATATCTGTTTTAAGAAAATGTCTCGTTGACACTTTTTTTTTGCGTCTGTTGCAATCATGCAGGGCTTTTCTCATATGGAATCTGAAGTTTACAAGTCACTGCAGTTGCCCTTTAGTTCACCTCTGGAATTTAGAAGCAGCAACACCTGAATTTGTATATTAGCACCACTTCTTCCCGCTCTTCCCCCCCCCCCCCCCCCCCCCCCCTTCAAAATGTTTGAGGAGTGAGTTGGCTGCGATAGATTGGGAAGCTTCATTGAAAGACATGATGGTGGATAGGCAATGGCTAACATTTAAGGAACGAATGCATGAATTGCAACAGTTATACATTCCTTTTTAGCACAAAAACACAAAAGGAAAAGCGGCCCAACCATGGCTAACAAAAGAAATTAAGGATGGTATTAGATTCAAAGAGGAGTCATTTAAAGTTGCCAGAAAAAGTAGCAAGCCTGAGGATTGGGAGAAGTTTAGAATTCAGCAAAAAAGGACCAAGAGATTGATTATGAGGGGAAAAAAGGAGTATGAGAGTAAACTTGCAAGGAACATAAAAGTGGACTGTAAAAGCTTCAACAAGTATGTAAAAAGAAAAAGATTAGTGAAGACAAATGTAGTTCCCTTACAGTCAGAAACGGGAGAATTTATAATGGGGAACAAGGAAAAGGCAGAGCAATTAAACAAATACTTTGGCTCTGTCTTCACGGAAGAGGACATAAATAACTTCCCAGAAATGCTAGGGAACCAAGGCACTAGTGAGAAGGAGGAATTATAGGAAATTAGCATTCGTAAAAATATAGTGCTGGAGAAATGAATAGGACTGAAAGCCGATAAATCCCCAGGGCCTGATGATCTGCATCACAGAGTACTAAAAGAGGTAGCCATGGAAATAGTGGATGCATTAGTTGTCATCTTCCAAAATTCTTTAGATTATGGAACAGTTCCTGCAGATTGGAGGGTGGTAAATGTAACCCCACTATTTTAAAAAGGAGGGAGAGAAAACAGGGAACTACAGACCGGTTAGCCTAACATCAGTAGTAGGGAAAATGCTAGAGTCTGTTATAAAGGATGTGATAACAGGAAACTTCGAAAATATCAACGGGATCAGACAAAGTCAACATGGATTTATGAAAGGAAAATTGTGTTTGACAAATCTAATGGAGTTTTTTGAGGATATAACTGGTAGAATAGATAAGGAAGAACCAGTGGATGTGCTTTATTTGGATTTTCAGAAGGCCTTTGATAAAGTCCCACATAAGAGGTTAGTGTGCAAAATTAAAGCACATGGGATTGGGGGTAATATACTGGCATGGATTGAAAATTGGTTAACAGACAGGAAACCGAGAGTAGGAATAAATGGGTCTTTTTCGGGGTGGCAGGCAGTGACTAGTGGGGTACCGCAGGGATCAGTGCTTGGGCCCCAGCTATTCACAATATATATCAATGATTTGGATGAGGGAACCAAATGTAATATTTCCAAGTTTGCTGACGACACAAAACTAGGTGGGATCATGAGTTGTGAGGAAGATGCAAAGAGACTTCAAGGCGATTTAGACAAGTTGAGTGAGTGGGCAAATACATGGCAGATGCAGTATAACGTGGATAAATGTGAAGTTATCCACTTTGGAAGGAAAAACAGAAAGGCAGAGTATTATTTAAATGGTGATGGATTGGGAAATGTTGATGTACAAAGGGACCTGGGTGTCCTTCTACACCAGTCACTGAAAGCAAACATGCAGGTGAGGCAAGCAGTTAGGAAGGCAAATGGTAAGTTGGCCTTCCTTGCAAGAGGATTTTCATACAGGAGGAAGGATGTCTTACTGCAGTTATACAGGGCCTTGGTGAGACCACACCTGGAATGTTGTGTGCAGTTTTGGTCTCCTTACCCAAGAAAGGATATACTTGCCACAGAGGGAGTGCAGCGAAGGTTCACCAGACTGATTCCTGGGATGGCAGGATTGTCGTATGAGGAGAGATTGGGTCGACTTGGCCTGTATTCGCTTGAGCTTAGAAGAATGAGAGGGGATCTTATTGAAACGTATAAAATTCAGACATGGCTAGACAGACTGGATGCAGGGAGGATGTTTCCCCTGGCTGGGGGGGGGGGGGGGGGTCCAGAATGAGAGATCATAGTCTGAGGATATGGGGTAGGACATTTAGGACTGAGATGAGGAGAAATTTCTTCACTCAGAGGGTGGTGAACCTGTGGAATTCTCTACCACAGAAGGCTGTGGAGCACAAGTCACTGAATATATTTCAGAAGGAGCTAGATAGATTTCTGGAAACAAAAGGCATCAAGGGGCATGGGGAGAGAGCGGGAATATGGTATTGACATAGAGGATCAGCAGTGATCATATTGAATGGCGGGGCAGGCTCGAAGGGCCGAATGGCCTACTTCTGCTCCTATTTTCTATGTTTTTAAAATCTAGGTTGACATTCCAGTGTAGGACTGAGGGAGTGCTGCACTGTCAGAGGTGCTGTCTTTTGGATGAGACCATAAGCCGAGGCCACATCTGCCCTTTCAGGTGGATGTAAAAGATCTCACGGAATATTTCGAAGAAGAGCAGGGGAGTGCTCCTCTGTGTCCTGACTAATATTTATCCCTCAACCAACATCACTAAAACAGATTATCTGGTCATTATCACAATGCTGTTTGTGGGATCTTGCTGTGCACAACTGGCTGCCGCGTTTCCTACATTACAACAATGACTACACTTCAAAAGCTCTTTGGGACATTCTAAGGTAGTGAAAGGCGTTTTTTAAATGCAAGTCTATATAAGTCTATACACTTCGTTTACATCAACTAAATGCAAGTTCTTCCTTTCTTTACTTGAACAATGGCCTTAACGGAACAGAGAAGATTAAATACAACTCAGTGTGAGCAGCTAAACATCACAACTGCCCCAGACTTCATGTGAACAATGCTACAAGAGATCTGCTGATTAAATAACCCATTGAACAATTTAATGGGAATTACTTTAGTATATATATTTTTTTCAGATTTTCCACACACAATCTAAACACCTTGAAGTGAGAAGAGCTTGTGTTTCTTACCTGAGGAGGAACCGAGAAAAGTTTGAAGCGGTAGGCTTTCTTTGTTAATTTTTTTTAAACCTCAATTTATTTTCCCTTCTGCCTTTAGTTACATATCATCCTCTAGCTGAGACGGTGAGCGGATGACTTGCTTTGAGGCTTCGATCAGTAACAGTCTTGAGCTGGCAGCTTGGTACACAACAGCTAGTTGGGTTTACTTTCCCTTCCCACTTGTGAGGAAGCATCTGTCCTGTGGTACAGTGTTTTGACACAGTGCCTTGTCCGATATTAACATTCATCTTGGAATACCACAGCCTGCTAGATACAGAAACTCACGCCTAGTCAGGAAGCACTTCTTCACACAAAGGATAGTGGGAATCTGGAACTCTCTCCTCCGTAAAGCTGCTGAGGCTGGGGGTCAATTGAAAATTTCAAAACTGAGATAGATAGATTTTTGTTGATTAAGGGTATTAAGGGATATGGGACCAAGGCGGGTAAATGGAGTTAGGATACAGATCAGCCATGATCTAATTGAATGGCAGAACAGACTCAAGGGGCTGAATGGCTATTCCTTTTCCTATGTATTGCATTATTTGTTAGATTTTATTTTTCTGTCATTATTACAGTTCATCGAAGGATCATTTGACGAATATTTAAAGCAACTTGGAAAGCCACAGGTATGACATTGATGTTTTAGAAATGCTGTTTTATATTTTTATAAACAAAATGTTATCTGAACCACCAGCGTCTGAATTGATTCCAGAAAATGATGGGCGTGAGGGGAGGGAATCTGTATTTTCAGAATCTAAATGATACTCGAAAGAAAACTTGTTGCATTACTGTCTACTCTTAATTCAATATTGCTTAAGTTAAATTATCTGATAATTAAATTATTTTAAGCACTAAATTCCTACTTAGTTATTTATATTGTTTCATTCAAATTGCTGGATAATTCAATTCTTTTTTTAGTGCAGAAAATGACTTTGAATTATCAGAAGTAGACTGTAGCTCTGAAACAAAAGTTAGAAAGATTGGGGTAATTTTAACCTAACACGGTTTTAAAGTCAGTGGAGAGTAATATTGGGTGGGGTGTAAAACCGGCATTCCACCCGATACTGTGGGTTTCCCACCTGGCAAGTTCGGTTAAAATTATCCCCATTGTCTCTGTTGCAAGAAGGCTGTATTGTTGGTACCTGATCAATGAAGATTCAGCAAGTAGCTTTAGCAAGTCCAAAATAAATGTATCTCCCTTGTCCAAATGTCAATTTCACAAACTGTCATAATAAGAATGTAAGGATTAAAAAAAACCTTCAGCCCACTAAAACTCAACCCCATGGTTCACTAACTTCCCCAATCATAAATGTAAAGAATCTTACAACACCAGGTTATAGTCCAACAATTTTATTTGAAAAATCCCCAATCATGTGTGTTGCAATTCGACTGCCTCCCAGCACATTAAACTTGGGTTCATGTAAAAAAGGCAGTTTCCATAAGCAGACCAACATCTCCTGTGGGAGGAGGGAGTCAGGATGCTTAGCAAGAAGGTATACTTACCTTGGATATGTGGGAAGTATATTGTAAGTATTGTTAAGTATAATTTAGGTGTGACTTTAAGTAGTGTGACTGAAATAGCCATGACAGAAAATATTACAGAATGTAAGTGTGGCACTTACAGGAAGTGGGTCGATATGCAAGATTTTTAATATATTTAATAGATGATCTGTGGCATTGTGCATCTTGATTCGAACAATACGTTATAACAATAGGGATTTTATAGCATGTAACATGCAATGTATTGGGATTTTTACCTGTGCTTTGGGATCTCATCTCATGACTCTGCCCTTTATTCTGTGAAAACTACATAAATTGCCTTTTTTAATATCTATTTCTTTACCGTACTATCTTATCTTTAACCCATACCATTTTTAAAGCTGAGGATATACATAAAGATGATATGCAAGATAGAGCAGTTGGAGATGGATGCCTAGTATTTAACAGTACTGTAGGATGGTTCCAGGCTTAGGTCATACTGGGAGCCTGGCAGAACTAGGGTGGGGGTGCTGGATTGTAGTATCACTGTCGAGGGAGAAACTGAGGTTTGGCAGAATTGGGGGAAGACATCGGTGCAAATATTATATTCAATTTTTGAGCTCTCTTTGCACCTCTCTGTTTCTGTCTCTCAGCTTGATATGTTTTCTGAAATAAAAGAAAGGATTGCTTTTATTTAAATGTTTTTAGTTGAAAACCTACACAAATGAAATGAGAAGGTTGTCCTGTGAGGAGAGGTTGAATAGAATGGGCCTATACTCTCTGGAGTTAGGAAGAATGAGAGGTGATCTCTTTGAAACATATAAGATTATGAGGGGGCTTGACAGGGTAGAGGTTGAGAGGTTTTTTCCCCTGGCTGGTGAGTCTAGAACTAGAGGGCGTAGTTATAGGATAAGAGGTCGGCCATTTAAGACTGAGATGAGGAGGCATTTCTTTACTCAGAGGGTTGTGAATCTTTGGCATTCTCTACCCCAGAGGGCTGTAGATGCTGAGTTGTTGAGTATATTCAAGGCTGAGATAGATAGATTCTAGGGGAATCAAGGGACACGGGGATCGGGCTGGAAAGTGGAGTTGAGCTTGAAGATCAGCCGTGATCTGATTGAATGGCGGAACAGGCTCAAGAGGCTGTGTGGCTTACTCCTGCTCCTATTTCTTATTTTCTTAATTCGTCATCCAGTCCCTATTCAATTTCTTTAAAAAAAATACAAACTTTTAAGGACAGGGAGATAATTTGACATTTCCACCTCGTCGACATCTGTCAGCCTCCTTCCCAACCTGTCCACAGCCTTTCTTGCACACCGTGTCGTCAGCCAGATCCTGTCTTTATGCTCCTGACTTGGGGTATTCTTATTCAGTTACCAATTTACATGTTTAATAATAACTTCCCATAAATAAAAAACTACTTTGTAAAATGCCCAAAAGTTTATTATTTATGCAGTTTCCATGTTCTTATATATAATTTTCCTTAAGTCCCATAATGGTCCCGCAGAGTAAGATTTATTTCAACTGAAATAGAGGGGAGTGGCTTGCCATGATTGACTGCTACCTATGTCAATCAGGAGAAATATAATAATTCAAATATCTTCCAGCTGGATTTAAATCACTTGGAAAAACTGAGACCCTTTTCTGTCCTTTTGACTGAAAAAATAAACTATCATCATATTGTAACTTAAATATATTACCAATCTTTTCAAATACAATTTACTCTCTATATCTTCAGGTTAGTTCAACTCTTGATTTTACCACCAGTAGTAAAATACAACAGTAAATACAAACTTAAAGTAATTAGCAGAGTAACATCCCTAGTATTATTATTTTTATACTCAATTACTTGATAGGGCTATGTCAAGGGTCATCATTCTCTCAGTCCAACCAGAATAACTCAGTGTGGTCTTCAGCTGACATGTCTGATGAATTCTCTGTAGAGCCACTAATCCAGAGTCTGATTCGATGTATCTTTTGGTTTATCTGTGATTGCAGCCTTTCTTACTCGGAATGTTAAAGGCACAGATTAACCTATCCATTCTCATATTTTAGCTATGGTGGACTTTATCATTCTGATATCTCTAGTAAAAGTATGCAAATCTTCAGGCACCCTGGTTTCCTACAACTTCCTGACAGCAAGTTTGAACAGCCTATTAATTAACAGATCAAAAGACTGAAGAAGCTTGGTTAGACCTCCAGTTAATAAAGTTAGTCTTGTATTTATTTATTGTAGGACAGTTTTAACACTGTACAGATTGGGGTCTTGCACAGTATTCAGAATCCTTTGGGATTAAGTATCTTTCCTTTGAGCTAACTAGAGATCTTCTCAACTCACTCCACCATCCAGTCTCTCATGATACAACCTTTTGCATTATAAATGACAATATCACAGAAAGGGTAATTTCCCTTTCCTTCCCCCACTTTCTCCTCTTTTCACCCTTCCTCTCATGAATACCATGACCCCTGCTGGTGTATGGTTTCATGACCCTCCTCTGGTACCTCAACAACAGGATATGTGTGAGCCTAGACAGTGATAATGTCTGGTGGTTGACCATGGAGGGCATCGCAGCCGAGGACAACACCATTTTGATTTGATGTCCACGTGCACCTTTTCGGCAGGAAATCCTGGCCAATTTTTCTCCTTTTAAAAGGGCGCGAGAACCAGCAGCATGGCAGCACTTTAAAAAGGGTGCGAGAACCAGCAGAGTGGCAGCACTGTAAAAAGGGTGCGAGAACCAGCAGAGTGGCAGCATTTTAAGAAGGGTGCGATAACCAGCAGAGCATCCTAAAACAAACGCAGTGAAAAATCTCAGTGACGTCATAGTCAGTGCGGAGGGAGGAACGGCGGAGCCCGAGGAATTTGAGCTAAGCATAAACCAATCTATCAACTTAGTTAAATAAGTAAATAAATAAATATTCAGAGTAATTAATTACTAATTAATTTGAAATCAAGCTAAAATCCATCTACTAAATATAATCTAGACCTCAAGTTATTCTATTAGTTCTGGAAATAAATTACTGCTAACTAATAAACAAATAAAGAATAGCAATGGCAGCATAGGCAGTGTGTCAGGACTGCAGTATGTGGGAGTTTGTGGACAGCGAGACTGTCCTGATTGCCACATCTGTAGGAAATGTCTCTGCCTCGAGTCACTCCAGCTCAGAGTCATTGAGCTGGAGTGTGAGTTAGAAACACTCTGACACATAAGGGAAGGGGAGGAATTTCTGGATAGTTTTCTCCAGATTACAGTCACACCTCAGAGGAAAACACAGCTGCAGGAAAGGGAGGGTATGACTGCCAGTCAGTAAGGTAGAGGGAATCGGGGAGGTAGACAAGGATGTCCCGCAGACACTGATCCTATCTGACAGGTACAAGATACTTGCTACTTGTGAGGATAAGGAGAAAGGCTGCGGGAAGGACTGCCACAATGCTAACCAAGGCACCTTGGTGCAGAAGGCAGCCCAAAGCGGGGAGGAGCAGAATAGATATGTGGTAGTTATAGGGGATTCAATAATTAGAGAGATAAATGGCATCTTCTGCAGCCACGAAGGGTGTGTTACCTACCAGGTGCCAGGGTAAGGGATATCTTGATGCGGCGGGAAAGGAATTTGGAAAGGGTGGGGGAAGATCCAGTTGTCGTGGTCCAAGTCGGGATGAATGATATAGGAAAGAACAGAGAGGAGGTCCTGCTGAGGGAGTACCAGGAGGTAGGAGCTAAATTAAAAGGCAGAACCTTGAGGGTAACCTTCTCGGGATTATTATTCGAGCCACGTGCAGATTGGCATAGGGACAATCATATTAGGAAAGTTAACAGGTGGCTAAAGGATAGTGTGGGAAAGAGGGGTTCGATTTCATGGGACACTGGCACCAGTACTGGGACAGGAAAGAGCTGTACTGCTGGGACAGGCTGCACCTGAACCGGGCTGGGACCAAGGTCCTAGCTGAAAGGATAAATAGGGCTGTAGAAAGGAATTTAAACCACTAAAGAGGAAGGAGGGCTCAGGCAGAAATAAAAATAGCTTAAAGATTAAAAAAAAGGAATGAGAGCGAAGTCCAGGTCATCAATAGTGTTAAAGGTAATATAAATACTTCAGGTTCAGAAAAAAATATAGGAAATAATAACAAAATAATTGATCAAAATACAAAAGAAATGATGAGTTAAAATATGTGTTAAAAATAACATCAGGGCATTTGGCAGGATATGGTCTGTTGCCCAATTAAAAGTTCTATACATTAATGAATGTAGCATAAGAAGTAAAACAAGTGAATTGGAAATGCAAATTCAGCTTAAAGGGTATGACGTAGTGGCCATCACACACCTGGCTACAAGCTGGACGTGACTGGGAGATAAATATCCCAGTTTATAATACCTTTAGAAAAGACAGGGAAATTGGAAAAGGAGGAGGAGTGGCTGTAGCAATATTGAGAAGGGACAATATTACAGCATTAGAAAGAGGGGATATCAGTAAGGGTATGCAGGCAGTAGAAACGCTATGGGTAGAATTGAGGAGTAGAAAACGATGCAAGACTTTGGGAGTGTTTATAGACCTCCAGATAGCAGTGGTCAAGTAGCGGGATACATAAATGCAGAGACCAGAGAAGCTTGTTGCAAGAACAGAGTAGTTATAATGAGAGACTTTAATTTTCACATAGACTGGGAGAAGCAAAACAGCTCAAGTCCCAAAGGCAGTGAATTTCTTGAGTGTATTCAGGACGGTTTTCTGGATCAACATGTTCTTGAACCAACAAGAGAATAGGCCATATTAGATTTAGTGATGAGTAATGAACCTGAATTAGTCAATAATCTAATGGTAAGGGAACACCTGACCATAATATGATGGAATTCGATATTAGGTTTGAGAGGGAGAAGGGTGAGTCACGAACCAAGGTTTTAAATGTAGGTAAGGCTGACTTTGGAGGGATGAAGCAGGAATTGACCACAATACACTGGGCAGAACTATTAATGGATAAAACTATGGATGAACAGTGGGAGGTGTTCAAAAAAGCATTTGGTAGAATACAAGACCTGTATAACCCCATAAGAGCTCTACTTGTGTAATCAAACAACTTTGGTCAACAAGGGAAGTGAAAGATAGAATAAAACTAAAAGAGAGGGCTTAATTGAAAGCAAAGAACAGTAGAGATCCTGTGGACTGGGAGATATAAAGCACAGCAAAGAAAGTGGTAAGAACTGCAGATAGGGAATTCAAGAAAAAGCTTGCCAGGAATATCGAGGACAACACTAAAGGTTTTTACAAATATATTAAGAGAGAAAGGGTGGCTAAGAATAATGTGGGCCATTAAATGATGACAGATGCAGGTGATATTGTAACTTGAAAATCGGGAAATGGCAGACTTACTAAATAGCTACTTTGTATTGGTCTTCACAGTACAGGATGAGGATAAAATATCAGAGATACAAGGAAAACTAAAAATAAATCAAGGGGAGGAACTAACTAGATTCAATCTAAATTTTAAAAAAAGGTGATGGAGAAACTAATCAGATTAAAGATAGACAGATCTCCAGGACCCGATGGTTTCCGCCCCAGGGTATTAAAAGAAGTAGGTGAAGAAATTGTTGATGTGTTAGTCATGATTTTCCAAAACACTTTCGATTCAGGAATTGTCCCTTCGGTTTGGAAACCTGCTGATGTCACTCCATTATTTAAGAAGGGTAGGAGAGATAAACTAGGAAACTATAGTCTAACGTCAGTTGTGGGGCAGTTACTAGAATCTGTTATCAGGGACAGAGTGACTGAGCATTTGGACAAATATGAACTGATAGAGCCAGCATGGATTTGTAAAGGGTAAGTCATGCCTAATGAACCGAGTTGAATTTTTTGAGGAGGTAAGAAATGTGGTAGATATGGGAATATCTATGGATGTCATTTACATGGACTTCCAGAAGGCATTCAAAAAGGTTCCACATAAGAGATGTTAACAAAAATGAGAGCCCATGGAATTGGAGGCAACCTATTGGCTTGGATAGGGAATTGGTTAGGAGGTAGGGGACAGAGAGTAGGGATAATGGGTATGTACTCAAAATTGGCAGGATGTGACTGGGGGTGTCCCCAAGGGATCTGTACTGGGACCTCAGCTTTTCACGATATTTATAAATGACTAGGATGAAGGAATAGAGAGCCATATATCTAAGTTTGCTGATGACACTAACTTAGGTGGCACAGTAAATAGTGTAGATGGGAGCAGAAAGTTGCAAAGGGACGTTGATAGATTAAGTGAGTGGGCAAAACTGGCAGATGGAGTTCAATGTAGGAAAGTGTGAGGTCATCGACTTTGGCCCTAAGAAAGATAGATCAGAGTATTTTCTAAATGGCGAGAAGCTAGGAACAGGATGAGTAGAGAGATTTATGGGTCCAAGTACAGAAGTCACTAAAAGCTAGTGGACAGGTGCAAAAAATAATTTAAAAGGCTAATGGAATCTTGGCCTTTATCTTGAGGGCTGCAATACAAAGGGGTGGAAGTTATGTTACAGCTGTACAGAGCTCTGGTTAGACCCCCATCTGGAGTACTGCGTTTAGTTCTGGGCACCGCACCTCAGGAAGGATATATTGGCCGTGGATTGGGTGCAGTACAGATTTACCAGCAGTACAGATTTACCAGGGCTAATAGGGTTACATTATGAGGAAAGGTTGCATAGACTAGGCTTGTATTTCCTTGAATATAGAATATTAAGGGGTGATTTAATTGATGTGCTTAAGGTCATCAACGGAATTGATAGGGTAGATAGAGAGAAACTATTTCCTCTGGTGGGGGAGTCCAGAACAAGGGGGCATAATCTTAAAATTAGAGCTAGGCCATTCAGAGGTGATGTCAGGAAGCATTTCTTCATACAAAGGGTAGTTGAATTCTGGAAGTCTCTCCCCCAAGAAGCTGTTGAGGCTAGATCAGTTGAAAATTTCAAAACTGAGATTGATAGATTTTTATGAGGCAAGGGAATTAAGGGATATGGAACCAACGCGGGTAGATGGAGTTGAGGTACAGATCAGCCGTGATCTAATTGAATGCGGAAAAGGCTCGAGGGGCTGAATGGCCCAACCGTGTTCCTATGTTTACTCAAGGTACTGAGCTCATTTGTAGTGTCCTTGTCTTTGTCCCAGCTTAATCAGCTCAGTACAGACCATGAATTGAATGTGGGACCTTCCTGATCTATATGGTTCAGTTTCTTGTGTCAGCTTGGCTCAGTGGCACCACTGTCACCTCTATGTCAGAAATTTGTGGGCTCAAGCCCAACTATGGACAAGCTGAGAAGGCTATCAAAAAGGCAATTTGGGATCCTTGGCTTTATAAATAGAGGCATAGAGTACAAAAGCAAGGAGGTTATGCTCAACCTTTATTGAAACACTGCTTAGGTCCCAGCTGGAATATTGTGTCCAAATCTGGGCACTTTAGGAAGTATGTCAAGGCCTTAAGAGAGGGTGCAGGAGAGATTTACTAGAATGGTATCAGGGATGAGGGACTTCAGTTACGTGGCGAGACTGGAGAATCTAGGGTTATTCTCCTTAGAGCAGAAAATGTTAAGAGGAGATTTGACAAAGGTGTTCAAAATCGTGAAGGGTTTTGATAGAGTAAATAAGGAGAAACTGTTTCCAGTGGCAGAAGGGTTGGTAACCAGAGGACACAGATTTAAGATGATTGGCAAAAGAACCAGAGGCGAAATGAGGAAAAAAATGTTTATGCAGCGAGTTGTTGTGATCTGGAATGCATTGCCTGAAAGGGTGGTGGAAGCAGATTCAATAGCAACTTTCAAAAGGGAATTGGTTAAATAGTTGAAAGGGAAGAATTTGCATTACTGTGGGGAAAGAGCAGGGGTGTGGGACTAATGGGATAGCTGTTCCACAAAGCAGGTACGATGGGCCCAATTGCTTCCTGTGCTCTATGATTCTATGAACTTGAGGACATAATCCATGCTGACACTTAAGTGCAGTATTGATACTGGATTTATTATCAAAGGTGGTGTTTTTTGGATGAAATGTTCAACCAAGGCCCAGTTTGTCTGTTCAGGTGGACATAAAATATCCCATAACACCAGCCAACATTTATTCCTCAACCAACACCATCAAAAACAGATTAGCTGGTTGATTATCTCATTTTATGTTTGTAGAACCTTGCTGTGTACAGATTGTCTGCGACAATTTAAAAAAAATATTAGTTCTCAGAAGATATGTGACACCAGCAAAGCTGCATTTATTGCTCATCCTTGAGAAGAGGGCGGTGGGCCTTGACCTTGAACTTTTTGATGGTGCTCCCACAATGATGTTGGGGAGAGAAATCCAGGATTTTGACCCAACAACAATGATGGAACAGCGATATATGTCCAAGTCAGGGTGGTGTGTAACTTATCAGGGTAATCTGGAGGTGAAGGTGTTCACATAATGTTGCTGCTCTTGTCCTTCTCAGTGGTCAAGGTCATAGGGGAGGGAAGTGCTGTTGGAATAATCTTGGTGAGTTGCTGCAGTGCATCCTATAGGTAAAATGTACTGCAGCTACGGTATGCTGGTGATGGGGGATGGGGGAGGGGGGAATATTGAGTCCAGTGGCTGGGGCACCAATCAAGTGAAATGCTGTGTTCTGGATGGTGACAGCTTCTTGAGTGTTGTTGCAGCTTCATCCATCCAGTTGAGTGGTAAGTATTCTGTCAATCTCCTGACTTGGGTCATGGTGAATCACTTGTTGCAGACTACCCAATCCTGCTCTTGCAGCCATAGTATTGATATGGCTGGTCCAGTTCAGCTTTTGGTCAATGGTTATTCTCCCCACCCCCTCCCCTCCTCCAGCCCACCCCCCCCCACCCTCCCCTCCTCCAGCCCCCCACCCCCCCCCCACCCCCCCCCAGCCCACCACCCCCCCCCAGCCCACCACCCCCCCCCAGCCCACCACCCCCCCCCAGCCCACCACCCCCCCCCCAGCCCACCACCCCCCCCCAGCCCACCACCCCCCCCCCCAGCCCACCACCCCCCCCCCCAGCCCACCACCCCCCCCCCCAGCCCACCACCCCCCCCCCCAGCCCACCACCCCCCCCAGCCCACCACCCCCCCCCCCAGCCCACCACCCCCCCCCCCAGCCCACCACCCCCCACCCAGCCCACCACCCCCCACCCAGCCCACCACCCCCACCCACCACCCCCCCCAGCCCACCCCCCCACCCCCCCCTCCAGCCCACCCCCCCCACCCCCCACCCACCACCTCCCCCCCACCACCTCCCCCCCACCACCTCCCCCCCACCACCTCCCCCCCACCACCTCCCCCCCCCACCACCTCCCCCCCCACCACCTCCCCCCCCACCACCTCCCCCCCACCACCACCCCCCCACCCCCACCCCCACCACCTCTCCCCACCTCCCCCCCCACCCCCACCACCTCTCCCCACCCCACCCCCACCACCTCTCCCCACCCCACCCCCACCACCTCTCCCCACCCCACCCCCACCACCTCTCCCCACCCCACCCCCACCACCTCTCCCCACCCCCACCTCCCCCCCCCACCCCCACCTCCCCCCCCCACCCCCACCTCCCCCCCCACCCCCACCCCCACCACCTCTCCCCACCCCCACCTCCCCCCCCACCACCTCCCCACCCCCACCACCACCACCTCCCCCAACCCACCACCTCCCCCCCCACCACCTCCCCCACCACCTCCCCCCCCTCCCCCCTTCCCCTCCCCCCTCCCCCTCCCCCTTCCTCCTCCCCCTCCCCTCCCCCCTCTCCCCCCCCCTCCCCTCCCCCCTCCCCCCACCACCCCTCCCCCCCTCCCCTCCCCCCACCACCACCTCCCCCCCCTCCCCTCCCCCCACCACCCCCCCTCCCCCCACAGGATCGCTGACAACCCCAAAGTGCAGGGGGCTGTCGACGGAGCCCATGTGCCATTGAAGGCACCCCATCGTGCACCTGTCACATACATCAACAGGAAGTCTGCGGGCCTCCGTTTTTTCGGTTTCGCTATTTCATCCTCTGGGGGCCGGGATTCCTGGGCCTTCTCCTTCACGCCAGGTGGGAAGGCCTGAAACTGCTGGTAGGTACATTTAAAGCACAGCTGGGCCCAAAGGAGCAGGAGTGCTTGCCCCAGGCCCAACAAGCGTACCTGCAGTGACCCCCCCCCCCCCCCCCCCCCCCCGCCAAAATGTGATCGCGGCCCCCTCCCCAAACGATCGCCCCCCCCCCCCCCGCCCCGAAATGATTGTGGACCTCTGCGATGACTCCCGATCCCACCTGACCCCTTGGTGACTGACACCCGATTCTCTCTCCTCCCCCTCCCCCAATGGCTGACCCCCGATGATTGACCCCCATGCCCACCGAAGCCCCCATGGCACCCCACCCCCCCCCCCCCATACCATACAATCTAAGACTTACCTGAACACTCACCTAAAGACGTCCTCTTCCTTGCACCATTCCTGCCTGGCTGAGGCCTGCCTGTCAATCGGGCTGGCCTGTCGGACAGGAAACTGACAAAAAAAAAGACATCCTTATGTTAAAACCCCAACATCCGAGTTTCCCGTTCATGATTCGACCCCCCCCTCCGCCCCCCACTTCCGGCTCCAGGTTAAAATCCTGGCCCATGAATGTGACCAATTGTAGGAAATGGAAATGTCACATTGATGCAGTAGGGGCAGAGTACAGTGAATTTATCCTGTATATAACCTATGATATATCGGATATATACATTAATTTAGCTAGCTTCAGTTTGTTGCTCTGTTATCTATATTAATATATATTATTCACTTAGGCCACCTGCCTTATTCCCTTTTATGTTGGTGTTTATATTACTCTCAGCCTAAGGCTAGATCATATTCCCTCGTGAGTCCTTCCTGGATGTGTCCTTTGCACCACTAATGATTAACTCTGGTTGTCTCCGAGAGACTGGTTTCTTTCCCTTGACACCAGGTACCTGGTTCTTCGAAACTCCTCGTTATTAGTATTACTTATTGTTTAATTTCTGAATAATTGTTGCCAAGGTTCCAACTCTGAATTTCTACAGTTTGAAATTTATATAAATGTCTTTTAAAGACTCAAGCCCAGATTTTCCAATTTGGTGTTAACTTGACACTGGCATTAGCCCATTTATTTTAAACCGGTTAATGTTGGTGTTAAAATAACTAATCAGAAAATCTACGCTTTAATGTATAAAGCTGAAGGGAAAAGACAATTTCACTTTGAATTGCCACAAAAGTTCTTAGCATTATTATTAAGTAAATTTCCAGATAATGTTAATTTTTATTAAAGCAGAATTATTTAAATCTAGTTTTACATAAAATTACATAGAATTCACAGCACAATAACAGGCCATTCAGCCCAATTGGTCTGTGCTGGTGTTTATGCTCCACACAAGCTTCCTCCCATCCCACCTCATCTAACCCTATCAGCATATCATAGAATCATAGAAAGTTATAGCACAGAAGGAAGCCATTTGGCCCATCGTGTCCGTGCCGGTCGAAAAAGAGCTATCCAGCTTAATCCCACTTTCCAGCACTTGGTCCGTAGCCCTGTAGGTTACAGCACTTCAAGTACACATCCAAGTACTTTTTTAATGAGTTGAGGGTTTCTGTTTCTGCCACCCTTTCAGGCAGTGAGTTCCAGACCCCCATCACCCTCTGGGTGAAAATATTTCTCCTCAACTCCCCTCTAATCCTTTTACCAATTACTTTAAATCTATGCCCCGTGGTCACTGACCCCTCTGCTAAGGGAAATATGTCCTCCCTACCCACTCTATCTAGTCCCGTCATAATTTTATTTACCTCAATTAAATCTCCCCTCAGCCTCCTTTGTTCCAAAGAAAACAATCCCAGCCTATCCAATCGTTTCCAGAATTCACAGCACAATAACAATTCTTCAGTCCTGGCAACATCCTCGTAAATCTTCTCTGTACCCTTTCTGGTGCAATCACATCTTTCCTGTAATGTGGTGACCAGAACTGTACGCAGTACTCAAGCTGTGGCCTAACCTTCTATCCTTCTAGAATATCCTTCTATTCCTTTCTCCCTCATGTACTTATCTAGTTCCCCTCAACTACTCCTTGTGGGCGAGTTCCACATTCTACCCACTCTCTGGGTAAAGAAGTTTTTCCTGAATTCCCTATTGGATTTATTAGTGACCATCTTATATTTATGACCCCTAGTTTTGGACAGTCCCACAAGTGCAAACATCACCTCCACATTGTTCTCCAAGGATAGACAAGTGACTCCTTGGGCTCCTATTAGGTCTTTAAGAGCTGCACAAGTGTACTTGACAGCTTTCTATATGTGGCCAGCTAAGAGCATTAAAATGCCAACCTTCCACTGTGTGATGCTGTAGTTCACTCCCTGACTATGCTAGGACTATACTACTGATAGGATTTAAAAATATTTAAGCTTTATTAATTTTGGATAACCAAATTTGAAATTGCTATTTTTCTTTAATGCAGGAATGGGTTGGACAAGTGGAAATCAGTGCTCTTTCACTCATGTACAAGTAAGACCATTATGGATATTCATTTTATTAGATGTATTTTGTAGCTTGGGTGCCTTGCGGTGTTGGGCATCTTTACTGTATTGATGATCTCATTCTAGTGCCTTCTATTTGGTTCAGTGACTTGGAAACGTAGAAGGAACTTGCGTTTCATAGACATCTCAAAGCACTTTACAACCAATTAATGACTGAAGGTAAACTTGGTTTAACTTCTCATCCAAAAGACAGTGCATCTGACAATGCAGTACTTCCTCAGCACTGTACCAAGGTGTCAGCCTAGTCTGGATTTATGTGCCAGAATCATTATCAAATCTCATTACAAAGAATGAAGGGGAGATTGCCCTTTTAAACATGTCTGATGCTTTCTCTTGCAATGCTTTAGATTTGAGGAATAAATCAAATGAAACCCACTGTGACAGCAGGTGAATGCAACAATGCAACCACCACAGGACTTAATGACAAGTAATCGCACTTTAATGAGGTGCGAACAGCTACTTGAATTGTCTGAAAGAGCTGGCCAGCTTAATACGGTTTAAGTAGCGCCTTTGTAATTGAAGCCTATGGTACTGGCAAATGGTCAGCGCCATGTGCCCAATATAGACGGCTGTCCGGAACAAGCGGGTACGGTGTAAATGGTGGGGACTGTGATGCATTTTTGTGGTTGCCAGTGATCAGCTGTTAAATTTACACAGTTTACATCGCTATCTGTGTTTCAGGATGGATGTTGTTGCATGTCAACACTGATCTTTTTGTCATCTGAGTCTGCCAAAAAGAAATTAAAAATGGGATAAAACTGTCCTAGTGAGGTGTACTTTGAACTAGATATCCATGATTTCAAATTTGTAATCTCATTTCCAGCATTAGATTGCTGTGAGAAACCATTTAAGATTCACATTCATGTCTTATCAGGGCATCTATCTTTATAAAAGTGTCTTGTTCTCTGAGAAATTGAACACTTCCCATTTCAGGCACCGAATGTCAGCATCATGTAGTCCCAGGTCAGGTAAAAACCCTTATAACATGCCTCAGCCTTAATCTCCAAGCTGGCAGCCCCCATTACACCAGCATGACATTTTTTCCATTTCCCACACCAGCCATCCTGTGGCCTCTCTGAGTGAGGTTATCAATTAATGCCAAATTAGAGACAGTTTTGTGCCAATGAGAAATTGAATTGAAATTGCCGAAACTCATTCAACAATGGAACTTTCATCCCATCATTCTTGACTTGACTTGCTTCCAGCTCACACGGCACCATCCAGTGCCCCTTATCTCATTTTCACATTGTTTTATTTCAGTCGTGAAGGTGTGGACTCTTGCTGGGGTATAGCTGTTTGGGCACCAACAGTACTTCTGTACTTTGCCTGAGTGTCAATAGGCTGTTCAATCGTGGAGGACATCACCGCTAAACCTGAACTGTGATGGAAGTGTTTGTTGATGTTGGGTAATGACAGGATTTGGCTTGGACATGATGTACTCTGCATTTGCATAGCTCTGCTGTCAAGGGACACGTGTCACAAATTGGCCACTTTGTTCAGTAGTTTCTATGGAGCCATACCCCTGTGATAAATCAATGTTTTTGATTGGGGTTGGTGGGGGGGGGGGAATTATTGTGAAAATGAAAAGTTTTTTAAAAATTGCTAATTTTTACTTGAGCCAAATTTGTCAATTTCAGGCCATTTAGTCAATCAGAATTCAACCCTCTGTAACCATAATTCTTCCATCATGGCATCTAATTGTATTTTAAATAACTTCAGATGTTTTCTCTATTATCTTGCTTATTAGATTATTCCAAACATCTTTCACACTTTGAGCAGAAACACCCTGAAGATTGATGGAGCTGCAGCATTACAGGCCTCGGCCATCCATTGGGGAAACTCGAGTATTACCGCCGCTTTCCGGGGTCTACTGCCATCTTCGACATGGCAGCTCCAGGAAGTGGTGGTAAAGGGCTGGGGTTGCCAACTGTGGTCAGTGTGTTCCTGGAGGTTTCATCACATGACCTTCTACCTCGAATCACCCTGGCCCTACACTCCTGCCATTGGTCCATCCTCCAGGTGCGCTGCCTTCCCACACCAATTGGAAAAGGAACAGATTCTTTGTTACCCAATTGGATTAATCTTGACTGTTAGTGAAACAGCCTTTTTTTCCCCATCTCCAATATTTTTATAACTAATAAATGAAAATGAAAAAACACAATTTTGTTTAATGCCCTTATGATTTTTATCCTGGGTTGCTTGCACCCTATAAAGGAGGGGGACGAGGGGGAAATCCTCGAGGGACCAAGGCCCCACCACTGTTTGTGTACAGTGGGCGGGGAAGGAAGAGACTGCACAATTTTTTAGGGCGGTGTGTTGGGAGGGAAATCCCAGTTGGGACAGTGAAGTGGCGGTAAGCCTCACCACCTGCATGCTTCATCATTTTCCACCACATTATTGAATTCAGTTAGGATCAGGGAGGAGCATGCCGGCCCTACAATCTGCAGTACACTGCAGCTTAAGGTTTTGGTGGGCCTTTATGATGCACTAGTCAAAACTAGGGTTGCCAACTGGATGTATTGCTGGAGGTTTCATCACATTACCTCCCTCCTCCTATCACCCACCCAGTCAAACAGCCTTTTTCCCCATCTCCATTTCCCAGCTCTGGAATTCCCTCCCTAAACTTATTTGACTTTTCACCTCTCTCTCTTCCTTTAAGACTTTCTTTAAAACCTACCACTTTGACCAAGCTTTTGGTCACCTGTCCTAATGTCTCCTTTGGCTCAATGTCTGTTTTTGTCTGATTTACGCTTCTGTGAAAAGCCTTGGGATGTTTTACTACGTTAAAGTCGCTATATAAATGTAAGCTGTTGATTACTTTTGAGGGTCAGGTAGAAATTGTCAGTTTTATTTTGGAAGAATCATCTGTGCTTTTTCTCTCAGGAGATTAAGTTGGGGAGTGTCTGTTAATATAGATTGCAAATGGGCTGTGGAAGGTCTGGATTGCATGGGTCAAATGACCGTTCTATACCTGTGTTGTAATCTAACTAATGTTTGTTTCTCTGGGATGACTTTTTGCAACGTGACAGTTATTTTCACCCTATTTTCCTCCTCATGTGTTATTACACCACACTCCTTGCCTGGTTGAGAATCTGTACCAGTGCTGCTGCATGACCATCAATTGGGAAGTGTGCCAGAGTGATCCAGGGTCACTGTTCCTCTAGTTTTTTTTGTGCGTGTGTGTGAAAGACTACTTTTGCTACACACACTGGTTTGCTGTGAGAGCATGACTTAGATCCAAAAACTTAAATGAGCCATAGTGCTGAAACCTACTACTCCACAGCACGGTGTACTGACATCCAACAAGTGCCAGCATGCTGACCTGATAATGGGAACTTTCTGTGAATAATTGGACATTCTCAGGGAATTTATTTCTTGGACCTACCCCTCCGCCCCCCCCCCCCCCACCCCCGATATTTATTTTTTCTTTCTTTACCTGAAGCTATTTGCTTTTAAATGGAAACAACTGTAATGCCCCAAATGTTATTATCCCAACTAAACTAACATTAATTAGGTTATGACACATGCACTGGATGCACGGGGCTTGGTACCATCCAATACCTCACTCAGGTGGCCATTCTCAATGTATGAGTTTTGGCAGACATTGGGGACTCCTCGGCTGAGCCCGATCTCACCAGATGATGACACACATGCAGACGTTCGAGCAGAAGTCGACCGCTGGCGATCTTGAGCGGGTGTTTTGACTTTGATTCTTAAACCAGGAAAGCTGACGTGAGCTGAAGTGGTCCTACAGCCAGCCCAGCTGAGAATAGCTGTTTGGGCACAGTTTTGAAATCAAACCTGGGACTTTCTAGTCTGTACATGCTGCTTTAAACAGTTGAGCGACAGTAACAGTTGACTTTTGGTCTGCAAGAATATGGTTAAGTTTGTCATGTATGCTTTAAGATATTTTTTATCTGTGTCACGTTTAATTTCACAGGCGAGATTTTGTAATTTATCAGGAACCAAATAGACCTCCTGCCCGTGTTACTGAAAATGGATTTCCTGACCAGGTAAGTTAACAGAAGATATGACCGAATTATTTACAGTGGTCGTAAGTAAAAAGATACAATGAAGTCACTACTTAAATGTTTACCATTTACGAATCAGAGATGGAACTGCACACGTGAAGGTTCTAAAACCTGCTTTTCTGTTGTCAGGAGCACCAAAAGTAGCAATGGAACCTGTTGAGTAAATCAAAATGATACTTAAAAGCTGTACCTTTTATTATTGAGCTCCAGTACTGCAGCATTGCAGTTGTGAACAAAGCTTTGTAATTTGCTTGAGGTGATGACTTAAATATTTTGACATTGTTGGGTCCCAGAACCTATGAATGCCTTTGAACCTGGTTCTGACCTCTACCAATTTAAAAGGAAAGTCTAGGAGTGGGTGAGGTTGGGAGTACTTTCTGTTCAGAGGAGTCCTACCCCCCAGTCAAATGTCTCTGTAAACTGCAAAAATATCTATTACAAGTTTTTGTTTAAATGAAATATGCCTGTTCTAAAGGAGATCTGCCAGTTCAGGCCACTTCTTCAAATGCCATTCCAGTGGTGTCAGCAATGCATCCTGGAGTGACTTCATTCACTTTAATGGTGTGGCGGTCACAACTTCAGACTGTTGTAGGAGTTGATCTGGTGCTGCCCAAGAGAACGAACACACCACTGGAACCGTGCTGAAAGGAATGGCAGGTTTCCATTGTGGCAGGAAATTAGAATTAAATTAAAAATAAAGGGCAGATTTCTGAAAATGCATTTTTCACTTGGATTTTGGGTTGCCTTCCGAACGGTGTAAGAACAGCCTTAGAAATGTCTTTCCCCTTTAAGTGTTCCAAATTAAATAATGGCATTTTTTGTTTTTTGTAACCAAATTATGTTTCAGCATTTAGCCTTGCAGTTTAAAATGTTGTCTAAATTAATGCTTCAGAGCTTCAGTAATGAATAAGTTATCAAGGGAAATATCTGGAGAAGGATCAAATTTGAGCCTGGAATGAAATTGGCTGAGGAAATCTTTAATTTTAGAATTTTTAATATTTTCCCCATAACAGTTTTCTGTTCTTTAGCTGTACTGAATGTTATTGCTCCTTGCTGGGGGGTACAGTTTCATAAGCGGCAGGAGTCCTTTGGTACCTTATCCAAGTGGTCGTTCTTTATATGTGAGGCTAGATGGCTATTCTATCAGGTGGCCGCTGTAGCATGGGCCAGTGGATAGAAATCGGGAGCAGATATCTGTCAGATGTTCCCCTTCCCTAATCTGGGGCCAATATTGGTGCCCCAATGAAGATCAGCTAATTAGATGCAGACTTAGAACTTTCCAGTTTCCTGGTTTGAATGCCTTAGCTGATTGGATAAATTCCACCTGAGGAATTCCTTGCATCTGGAAAGTGAATATCAGGTCCTTGGAGTTTGACCAAAATCAAACATTTCTTCCTGTACATCTGATTAAGTGATGTTTTGAAAAGAAAACGTACCAGTAGCAGCACTGCAGCATTAATCACCCAGGAGATAACATCCAGGTCAAAGACGCTTGAAGAAACTGAGGTTTATCTGAGCTCCATGATGAGAAAATAATGCCACTCTTAATAAATTGGAAAACGGGGTCCCATTATTATAATCATTTGTGGCAGAGAATGGATTCAATTTGTGACAGATTTCATTGCATATTGAAATTAGTTTTCATATGGAATTTTTAAAAAACCTCTGAGTTTGACGTGGTTATATTTTAGTACAGCTTTTTTATATGCAAGAGCTCCTATTACAATTTTAACAAATGTATCCCATCTTTGGAGATATGTGAGCAACCAATTGATCTCCAAAGATGATAACAGTAAGGCTGCCTGAACAGTTTTTTTCCTTGGCTTCCAATTAGATCTTGTTATGCTTTTCAAATGGAAATCATTACGACAGCGTCTATCCTAAGACGTTTGTAGATGCAGCAGCCCTTTGCCAATGTAAGTACTCTGATTTTAATTTAAGTGGTTTTCTTTGGTGTCTGAAATTCAGAACTGACCATTCAAAGCTGGCAATCATTCATTCTTTGAAAGAAAAGAATCCTGTGCTTTTGAAGAAAAATGTTTCTTTATTTCAAAATATACTGTATTTCATAAAATTTAAAGATGCACATGGTTTACATACAGTTCAGATAGAGGACACAAAATGCAGCACAGCAGTTCAAAGCAATACGGTACAGATCGTATATACTATGATCTCATTGTTACAACTTTAAAACACAGTACATATTTGCTAATACATTCTGTAAAATACAAGGTGGGGTGGCTTTATACGGTGGCCTTTCCCCCATAAGGCCTTTGCTTAGGTCGCACCTCGCTTCAGTACGTCCCGCAGCATGTAGTCCTGGACCTTGGAGTGTGCCAGTTGGTAACTCTCGGTCGTGGACAGCTCCTTCAGCTGGAAGACCAGCAGGTTTCGGGCAGACCAAAGGGCCTCCTTCACCGAGTTGATGGTCTTCCAACCGCAGGTGATATCTGTCTCAGTGTGCGTCCTGGGGAATAGCCCGTAGAGTACAGCGTCCTGTGCTACTGAGCTGTTGGGGATGAACCGGGACAGATACCAATGCATCTCCCTCCACACCCTCTGCGCGAAGGGGCAGTCCACCAGGAGATGGAAGACGGTCTCCTCCACAATGCAGCCTCGAGGGCAGCTCGGTGGCGCTGAGATTCCATGAGTGTAGGAAGAACCGCACTGGGAGCGCCTTTCTCACCACCATCTAGGCTACATCCTGGTGCCTGTTGGTCAGTTCCGGCGATGAGACGTTCTGCCAAATGGCATCAACCGTCTGGTCAGGGAAATGCCCGATCGAGTCCACCCTTTCCTTTCCTTGCAGGACTCTCGGAACGTTTCGTGTCGACCACTGTCTGACGGCCTTGTGATCGAAGGGGTTCCTCCTCAGGAACTTCTCCACCTGGAACAGATCGGGGGGACGGTCCAGCTGGACGGGACGTCCTGCGCCTGCTCGGCCAGCGTAGCCAGACCCAGCCTTCTCAGTGTGTTGGCCATGTAGAAGCTCAGCATGTAGTGACAATTGGTGTTTATGTACTGGGGCTTTACACATATCCTGAGGCAGCCACACACAAAGGTGGCCATCAGGATCAGAGCGGCATTGGGGATGCTCTACCTCCCTTTGTCTGGGGGCTTGTACATGGTGTCCTGCGGATGCGTTCTACCTTGGTTCTCCAGACAAAGTGGAAGATGGCTCGGGTTACACTGACGGCGGAGTTGTGGGGAATGGGCCAGACCCTGGCCACGTAGAGCAACACCGCCAGTACTTCACACCTATCACCAGGTTCCTGCCGGTTATGGAAAGGGATCGCCTCGCCCACATACCAAGCTTCTGTTTGGCCTTGGCGATCCGCTCCTCCCAGTTCTTCGTGCAGGCCAGGGGTCCCCCGATTCAGATCCGCAGCACCTTCAGGTAGTCGGACCTGATGGTGAAGGGGAACAAAGGATCGGGTCTCTCACCTGCCAAAGAACATGGCCTCACTCTTACTTCAGTCCACTCTGGGCCCGAGGCCAGCTCGAAACAGTCACAGATGCCCATTAGGCTGTGGACCGACTGCTAATCAGAGCAGAAAACGTTTACGGGGACAGTCATCCATGTACAGGGAGGCCTTAACCTGAGAGCCTCCACTGACTGGGATCATCACCCCCCGATACCTGCATCCTCCCTGATGGACTTGGCAAACGTATGTTTGCCTTACGGACGTGAGCTACGGATGTCCACGTCGAGCAGTCGGATCCAATCGCGGATTCCCTCCCCAAAATCTATTTTGGAGAGCATGTCCATCATGTATGTGTGGGATATTCTGTCAAAGGCCTTCTCCTGGTCCAGGCTGATGAGGCCGATGTTCACCCCCCTGTCCTGCACATAGATGATTGTATCCCTGAGCAGCGCAAGGCTACCAGATATCTTCCTGCCGGGTACAGAACAGGTCTGATCCGGGTGGATCACCAGCTCCAGAGCAGACTTGAGCCTGTTGGCGATGGCCTTAGACAGAATCTTGTAGTCGACATTTAGCAAGGAAATGGGTCGCCAATTTCTGATTTCGTCCCTCTCCCCCTTCCGCTTATAGATGAGGGTGATGATGCCTTTGTCATGGACTCTGACATGCTGCCTGTCAGAAGCATACCCACGTACACTTCCAGTAGGTCTGGGCCTATTCAGTCCCACAGAGCTGAGTACAACTCGACCGATAAGCCGTCGCTTTCAGGCGTTCTACTCTTCTCAAAGACTGGACGGCCTTTGTCAGCTTGTCCAAGGTCAGTGGCCGATCCATGCTCTCCCGCTCGCTGTCCTCTAAGATTTCCGTTATAGAGAACAGGAAGGACTGGGAGGCCGTGCTGTCTGTGGACTTTGTCATACAGCCCAACATAAAAGGACTGACTGATCCTCAGTATGTCGGCCTTGGAAGATATCACCGAGCCACGGAGAGGACTCTGGACCAGAAGATGATCTTTGAGGCTTGCTGGTCTTTCACCTCTCTGAATTCCTCCCTGACATCGACCCCCCATCGACTGCAGCTGGGACAGATCCTGCATGCTTTTCTGGAGCTATGACACTTCCCCATGTCTCTCTCGCCTTCTGAACACCTGTAAGGATGAAGAACCTCTTGATGTTGGCCTTGATCGCTTCCCACCAGTGCACCATGGAGTCATAGAGGAGTTCCTCCTTAGTTCCTCGATGTTTTCTGGGGTCAACAGTCTCATGTTCAGCTTCCATATCCCCTTGCCCGCCCTCTGGTCCTCTAGCGATTGACAGTCGGCCAGTAAGAGGCAGTGGTCAGAGCAGAACACCGGCTGGACGTTGGTGGATCTGACCTTGAGCGTTGGGGATACAAAGTCTATTCTGGAACGGATGGACCCGTCTGGCCTGGACCAGGTGTGTCTCTGTGGCGCACTATCTGCAAGGTTGCTGAAGACGTCACGAAGCTTTGCGTCTTTCACTGCCTCTATCAGGAGTTTGGACATGGAGTCCAGTATTCCATCGGGCCTGCTGCATCGATGATGCAGTTGAAGTCTCCGGCGAGAACGATCGGCCTGGGGGTCGCCAGCAGCATCAGGAGATGCTGGAAGACCTCCATCCGCTCGCTCCTGAGGCTCGGGGCGTACACATTGATCAGTCGGAACGGGGCGTTCTTGTACAGAACGTCTGCTACGAGCAGGCGGCCCCCAACTACCTCCTTAACCCCGGTGATGGTGAATTGGCCTCCTCGCAGCAGAATCCCCGGGTATGAGGAAGACCATCGTTGCTTCCTGATCAGATCGACTGCCCCTAGGACCACATGCGTGACCACTGCCGGCAGTTGCTGAGGTGCAGTATCCCACACTCCTGCAAGAACAGCAGGTGCCTCTTGACCCTGGACAGGTAGTTAAGGTTTGTGGCACATCGCATAGTCGATTTGATATTACGCACGTTTATGGATGCAATTTTTAAATCCATTTTAAAATACAACAGGACAAACCGTTAAGGTCTTAGGTTTGTATCAGTCCGGATTCTATGTTACCATCCATTTGGGACCCTCGGTCCAGATTCTGCATTTGTGTGGTGTGCAGGAACTTCGGCCCTTGGGCTGAGGAAGGAGGCCTGTCCTCCGTTGGAGGTGGATCCGCGCTCGGGGATCAATGGCAGGGTCTCGTGGGTTGATGTGTCCATGAGATCCTCAGCCAGATCCAGCTCCTTGGCTGTCGCTGGTGTTTTGCTCTCCGCGACCATCGTGCTGCTCCTGGTTTCCTGGAGTTGGGGGACCTCGCTCTCCCCGCTGCTGCTTCCGGTTTCCCGGAGTTGGGGGACCTCGCTCTCCGCGTTGCTGCTCCTGGCGTCCCGGATTTGGGTGCACTGGGTGCGTTGCTGCTCCCGGTGCCCTGGAGCTGAGTGTTGCTGCTCCCAGGTTCCTGGAGCTGGAGCGCGTTGTTGGTGTCACTGGTCACCGTCGCATTTTGTCTCTTCCTTTCGATGAAGGTGGGGTTCCCCCCCCCCCTCCCTCCCCTTTCCTTGTTCCACAGCCAAGGAGTGGTCACTGTTGTCTGTTGGGGACTCGAAGCTCCTCTTGCTGCTGGCTGTGCCTTTGTTCCTAATGAGATTTCCTTTTTCTTCTTTCCTTGCGTCATCCATCCTTCTTCCACCCCTGGTTCACTTTCCATCGGCTCTGAGTTCTTGGGAGGTTTCAGGGTTTGGCTGGTTTCCTCGACGCTCTCTTCCTGCTCTTTGTCCTCCTCCTGGTCGTTGGCTTTTTCACGGGGGACTACAGCGGGGGGCGGTCTGGCCTCCTTTGGGGAAGCCGCGACGACTGCTCTCTTCTCCTGCGTCACCTCGCCTCTCGTTGCTTGTGCTTAGCTTTTTCCGCGGTTTGGACAGGTGTTGTACAGGTGAGCAGCCTCTTCGCACGGGTTGCAGCACTTGGCCTCCTGGCAGTCCAGTGTCTGGTGGTCCTCCTTCCTGCAGTTCCTGCAGATCCTGCAGGAGGTGGCCTCGTGCCCAGGTTTGCCGCAGGATCGGCACACTCTGGGCTGCCCCTGGTACACCACGTACCCACGGCTCGTCCGGATTGCAAAACTTGATGGGAGGTGGATGATGTTTCCGTCGGCATCTGACCTCTGCTTCACCTTGATGCTCCTCTTGCTAGTCCAGATCCCGTGCATGTCTGCGATATCGATGCTCCGATCTGCTCCATCTACGTTTCACTTGAGAAACATCAGCACATCCACGACGGGCACGTGCAGGTTGAACATGTGGACCGTTAGCGTCCGTTCCTTCTCCTGTGGGAGCGTGCAGAGTGGTTCCGCGGTGAAGAGTGACAATGGCGCTTCCTTCTCCTCGATGCCTGGAATGGTAGCATAGTGGTTATGTTACTGGGCTAGTAATCCAGAGTCATGAGTTCAAATCCTGCCACGGCAGCTGGCGAATTTAAATTCAATTAATTAATTTTTAAAAATTCAATTAATTAAATAAAAATCTGGAATTAAAATACTAGTATCAGTAATGATGGCCATGAAACTACCGGATTGTCGTAAAAACCCATCTGGTTCACTAATGTCCTTTAGGGAAGGAAGCCTGCCGCCCTGACCCGGTCTGGCCTATATGTGACTCCAGACCCACAGCAATGTGGTTGATTCTTAATTGCCCTCTGAAATGGCCGGGCAAGCCACTCAGTTGTAAAATCTCGCTACGAAAAGTCATAATAAGAATAAAACCGGACGGACCACCCGGCATCGGACCACATGGCACCGGACACGACAACGGCAAAACACCAAGCCCAGTCGACCCTGCAAGGTCCTCCTTACGAACATCTGGGGACTTGTGCCAAAATTGGGAGAGCTGTCCCACAGACTAGTCAAGCAACAGCCTGACATAGCCATACTCACAGAATCATAGCTTTCAGCCAACGTCCCAGACTCTTCCATCACCATCCCTGGGTATGTCCTGTCCCACCGGCAAGACAGACCCACCAGAGGTGGCGGTACAGTGATATACAGTCAGGAGGGAGTGGCCCTGGGAGTCCTCAACATTGACTCTGGACCCCATGAAATCTCATGGCATCAGGTCAAACATGGGCAAGGAAACCTCCTGCTGATTACCACCTACCGTCCTCCCTCAGCTGATGAATCAGTCCTCCTCCATGTTGAACACCACTTGGAGGAAGCACTGAGGGTAGCAAGGGCACAAAATGTACTCTGGGTGGGGGACTTCAATGTCCATCACCAAGAATGGCTCGGTAGCACCACTACTGACCGAGCTGGCCGAGTCCTGAAGGACATAGCTGCTAGACTGGGCCTGCGGCAGGTGGTGAGCGAACCAACACGAGGGAAAAACTTACTTGACCTCGTCCTCACCAATCTACCTGTCGCAAATGCATCTGTCCATGACAGTATTGGTAGAAGTGACCACCGCACAGTCCTCGTGGAGATGAAATCCCGTCTTCGCACTGAGGACACCATCCAACGTGTTGTGTGGCACTACCACCGTGCTAAATGGGATAGATTCAGAACAGATCCAGCAGCTCAAAACTGGGCATCCATGAGGCGCTGTGGGCCATCAGCAGCAGCAGAATTGTATTCCAGCACAATCTGTAACCTCATGGCCTGGCATATTCCTCACTCTACCATTACCAACAAGCCAGGGGATCAACCCTGGTTCAATGAGGAGTGTAGAAGAGCATGCCAGGAGCAGCACCAGGCGTACCTAAAAATGAGGTGCCAACCTGGTGAAGCTACAAATCAGGACTACATGCATGCTAAACAGCGGAAACAACATGCTATAGACTGAGCTAAGCGATTCCACAACCAACGGATCAGATCAAAGCTCTGCAGTCCTGCCACATCCAGTCGTGAATGGTGGTGGACAATTAAACAACTAACGGGAGGAGGAGGCTCTGCAAACATCCCCATTCTCAATGATGGCGGAGTCCAGCACGTGAGTGCAAAAGACAAGGCTGAAGCGTTTGCAACCATCTTCAGCCAGAAGTGCCGAGTGGATAATCCATCTCAGCCTCCTCCCGATATCCCCACCATCACGGAAGCCAGTCTTCGGCCAATTCGATTCACTCCACGTGATATCAAGAAACGGCTGAGTGCACTGGATACAGCAAAGGCTATGGGCCCCGACAACATCCCAGCTGTAGTGCTGAAGGCTTGTGCTCCAGAACTAGCTGCGCCTCTAACCAAGCTGTTCCAGTACAGCTACAACACTGGCATCCACCCGACAATGTGGAAAATTGCCCAGGTATGTCCTGTCCACAAAAAGCAGGACAAATCCAATCCGGCCAATTACCGCCCCATCAGTCTACTCTCAATCATCAGCAAAGTGATGGAAGGTGTCGTCGACAGTGCTATCAAGCGGCACTTACTCACCAATAACCTGCTCACCGATGCTCAGTTTGGGTTCCGCCAGGACCACTCGGCTCCAGACCTCATTACAGCCTTGGTCCAAACATGGACAAAAGAGCTGAATTCCAGAGGTGAGGTGAGAGTGACTGCCCTTGACATCAAGGCAGCATTTGACCGAGTGTGGCACCAAGGAGCCCTAGTAAAATTGAAGTCAATGGGAATCAGGGGGAAAACTCTCCAGTGGCTGGAGTCATACCTAGCACAAAGGAAGATGGTAGTGGTTGTTGGAGGCCAATCATCTCAGCCCCAGGGCATTGCTGCAGGAGTTCCTCAGGGCAGTGTCCTCGGCCCAACCATCTTCAGCTGCTTCATCAATGACCTTCCCTCCATCATAAGGTCAGAAATGGGGATGTTTGCTGATGACTGCACAGTGTTCAGTTCCATTCGCAACCCCTCAGATAATGAAGCAGTCCGAGCCTGCATGCAGCAAGACCTGGACAACATCCAGGCTTGGGCTCATAAGTGGCAAGTAACATTCGTGCCAGATAAGTGCCAGGCAATGACCATCTCCAACAAGAGAGAGTCTAACCACCTCCCCTTGACATTCAACGGCATTACCATCGCCGAATCCCCCACCATCAACATCCTGGGGGTCACCATTGACCAGAAACTTAACTGGACCAGCCATATAAATACTGTGGCTACGAGAGCAGGTCAGAGGCTGGGTATTCTGCGGCGAGTGACTCACCTCCTGACTCCCCAAAGCCTTTCCACCATCTACAAGGCACAAGTCAGGAGTGTGATGGAATACTCTCCACTTGCCTGGATGAGTGCAGCTCCAACAACACTCAAGAAGCTCGACACCATCCAAGATAAAGCAGCCCGCTTGATTGGCACCCCATCCACCACCCTAAACATTCACTCCCTTCACCACCGGCGCACTGTGGCTGCAGTGTGCACCATCCACAGGATGCACTGCAGCAACTCGCCAAGGCTTCTTCGACAGCACCTCCCAAACCCGCGACCTCTACCACCTAGAAGGACAAGGGCAGCAGGCGCATGGGAACAACACCACCTGCACGTTCCCCTCCAAGTCACACACCATCCCGACTTGGAAATATATCGCCGTTCCTTCATTGTCGCTGGGTCAAAATCCTGGAACTCCCTTCCTAACAGCACTGTGGGAGAACCGTCACCACACGGACTGCAGCGGTTCAAGAAGGCGGCTCACCACCACCTTCTCGAGGGCAGTTAGGGATGGGCAATAAATGCCGGCCTTGCCAGCGACGCCCACATCCTGTGAACGAATTAAAAAAAAAAAAAATCCTTCGATGTTCTTGAAGGTCACTTTGAAGTATCCACTCCTCAGGAAGTCCTGCAGGCAGAAGCTGTCCACTGGCTCGAATCAACAAGCTCCCAGTAGAACCTTCCTCACAAAGACACCTCACTGCCATGTTGAGGGTCGCTCACCCATCCTTGCTGTCAGCCTGATGGCGTTGCGCACCCCATGCCCCGGAACCTCTGGTCGCCTTATCCGCTACTAAGAAGAACCTTACTGGAGAAAGGCATTAGACCGGTCCCCAGCCAGCATTGAGATCCACCTCTACATCAACAAAGCGACAAACAGGTTATAGCTGTTTCTACTTGTCCTGCTTGTCCTGGGGCCCAGCCTACATGATCACTTGGAACATCCTTTTACTTCACACACGTGTATCCTTCCTCCCAGCTGAATGGTGGGAAAGTCTGGATACAAACTCCGACTTTGCCACTATCACTATTAATTGACAGAAGGTGTGCTTTAGGATTGAAGTGCTCCTGTAATTTTCACCTCATTCTCTTGCCTCCCTCACCCTTAATTCCTTTTGTGCCTTGCTTAGAACTGGTCAAATTTTCCCAGTGAGCACTGGATGTCAGTTTTTTTTTATTCGTTCATGGAATGTGGGCATCGCTGGCAAGGCCAGCATTTATTGCCCATCCCTAATTGCCCTTGAGAAGGTGGTGATGAGCCGCCGCCTTGAACCGTTGCAGTCCGTGTGGTGAAGGTACTTCCACAGTGCTGTTAGGAAGGGAGTTCCAGGATTTTGACCCTGCGACGATGAAGGAACGGCGATATATTTCCAAGTCAGGATGGTGTGTGACTTGGAGGGGGATGTGCAAGTGGTGTTCCCATGTGCCTGCTGCACTTGTCCTTCTAGGTGGTAGAGGTTGCGGGTTTGGGAGGTGCTATCGAAGAAGCCTTGGCGAGTTGCTGCAGCGCATCCTGTAGATGGTACACACTGCAGCCGCGGTGCACCGGTGGTGAAGGGAGTGAACGTTTCGGTGGTGGATGGGGTGCCAATCAAGCGGGCTGCTTTGTCCTGGATGATGTCGAGCTTCTTGAGTGTTGTTGGAGCTGCACTCATCCAGGCAAGTGGAGAGTATTCCATCACACTCCTGACTTGTGCCTTGTAGATGGTGGAAAGGCTTTGGGCAGTCACTTGCCGCAGAATACCCAGCCACTGACTTGCTGTTGTAGTCACAGTATTTATGTGGCTTGCCCAGTTAAATTTCTGGTCAATGGTGACCCCCAGGATGTTGATGGTGGGGGATTCGGCGATGGTAATGCCGTTGAATGTCAAGGGGGGGTGGTTAGACTCTCTCTTTTTGGAGATGGTCATTGCCTCGCACTTGTCTGGCGCGAATGTTACTTGCCACTTATCAGCCCAAGCCTGGATGTTGTCCGGGTCTTGCTGCATGTGGGCACAGACTGCTTCATTATCTGAGGGGTTGCAAATGGAACGGAACACTGTGCAATCATCAGCAAACATCCCCATTTCTGACCTTATGATGGAGGGAAGGTCATTGATGAAGCAGCTGAAGATGGTTGGTCCTGGGACACTGCCCTGAGGAACTCCTGCAGCAATGTCCTGGGGCTGAGATGATTGGCCTCCAACAACAACTATCATCTTCCTTTGTGCTAGGTATGACTCCAGCCACTGGAGCGTTTTCCCCCTGATTCCCATTGACTTCGATTTTACTGGGGCTCCTTGGTGCCACACTCAGTCAAATGCTGCCTTGATGTCAAGGGCAGTCACTCTCACCTCACCTCTGGAATTCAGCATTTTTGTCCATGTTTGGACCAAGGCTGTAACGAGGTCTGGAGCCGAGTGGTCCTGGCGGAACCCAAACTGAGCATCGGTGAGCAGGTTATTGGTGAGTAAGTGCCGCTTGATAGCACTGTTGATGACACCTTCCATCACTTGGCTAATGATTGAGAGTAGACTGATGGGGCGGTAATTGGCCGGATTGGATTTGTTCTGTTTTTTGTGGACAGGACATACCTGGGCAATTTTCCAGATTGTCGGGTAGATGCCAGTGTTGTCGCTGTTCTGGTACAGCTTGGCTAGAGGCGTGGCTAGTTCTGGAGCACAAGTCTTCAGCACTACAGCTGGGATGTTGTCGGGGCTCATAGCCTTTGCTGTATCCAGTGCACTCAGCCGTTTCTTGATGTCACGTGGAGTGAATCAAATTGGCTGAAGACTGGCTTCTGTGATGGTGGGGATATCGAGAGGAGGCCGAGATGGATCATCCACTGGACACTTCTGGCTGAAGATGGTTGCAAACGCTTCAGCCTTGTCTCTTGCACTCACTCTGCCATCATTGAGGATGGGGATGTTTGCGGAGCCGCCTCCTCCCATTAGTTGTTTAATTGTCCACCACCATTCATGACTGGATGTGGCAGGACTGCAGAGCTTTGATCTGATCCGTTGGTTGTGGAATCGCTTAGCGATTGGATGTGGAGGCTAAGAAAAAGAATCCAGTACTTTTAGCATGTATGCCGTCAGGCATTTTGTCCTTTAATCTAACTAGCTGATCTAAAATTTACCTTTTATCCATCGTAATGTCGCTTATCTCACTCTCAACCACTTCAGGATTCACATCCTTTCCGATAACCTCTTTCGTAAAGACTGATGGAAACAAGTTATTAATTATTCCATCATTTTTTGATCATCATCTACAAATTGACAATCCTCTGCATTTATGGGTCCCACTTCACTTTAAACAATTCACATTTTTACTGATATACTTGTAAAATACTCCACTTTCCTTTCGATGTTTTTAAAAGTTTTTTACTCGCACTCCCTCTTAGCTTTCCTTATCCTGCTCTTAACCTCTTTTCTCATATTCTCCTTTTAGTTTTTTCCATTATTATTATAGGCCATCTTCAATTTTAATTGCTTTCGAACCTCTTTATTTATCTGTGACATCCTGAAGCTACTTAGTAGTTTCCTTTTTTAATGGAATACGCATATTCTGTATCTCTGCAATCTCTTTTTAAAAAACATCCCACTGTTGCTGTACAGTCCTTATGGCTATTTTCCCTTTCAATTTACCTCGGCTACCGCACTTCTCATCTTTCCAACATCTGCCCTAATCCTATCTGGTGTTCTAGTTTTTGCACTTTTTCCCTTTCTAGTTGGATTTTATCATATTGTGGTCACTACTCGCAAGGTGTTCACCCACATTTAATTCATCTTCCTTATCTATTTCATTAATCATAACAAGATCTAGCAACAACACCGCCCTTGTAGGCCTACTAACATATACTCTAGTGGTAGAGTATTTGGACTGTCCATGGGGAGGAAGAAGAAATGGTTCTGAGTTTGGATTTCAGCTTGGATGTGGAGGCTAAGAAAAAGAATCCAGTACTTTTAGCATGTATGCCGTCAGGCATTTTGTCCTTTAATCTAACTAGCTGATCTAAAATTTAGTTGAAAGACAGTTGAAATCCTGATTTTTTGCTTCAAAAGTCACCTGCCTCATGATTTATGAATTTGGGAAGAAACTTGAATTCGAATTGCACGCAATATTTATATGTGAGAAATGATCATTCATTGAATCTGCATGGATTCCACGTAGCCCTGATTTAATCAGAATCAAACTATACTGTACACATCAGTTGCTGAGATTCAATTTAATTAACATTTAAAAGCTGTAGGTTTGATGTACCGAAGTGGCTCCCGCAAGAAAGGCAATCAGTCAAATTCAAAGGTGTGGGGATTCAGAGTAAACCCTTGAAATAGATAAGAAACTGGTTCAAAGGTAGAAATCAGCAAGTACTCGTTTCCGAAGTTAGGTTGGATTGGAGGGGAGTTCTGTGTGGGGTGCTCCGGGGCTCAGTGTTGGGGTCACTAGTGTTATGTAAACGATGTGGATTCAGAAACTCAATGCAAAGTGCCCAGATTTGCAGATATTACCAAACTGGAAGGACCAGTGGAATCCATCTCGGTTATTTATTCTTCCCTCCTCTCCTTAATGTGCTGTCTTTTGATGGGGTACAATTCCATGGGCGGTGGATCATTTCTGGTACCTCATCTAAGTGATCATTCTTAATGGATAAGCCTTAAAAATATGCTGGGTCTCCAGACAAGACTCCTGGACCCATGAAGAATATTAAAGAATACTTCTTAAAATATGTTGATTGGCCTCTTACTGGGGACCAATGGGGACACATCTGGAGGGAGATAGGGTCTGGACAACTTCCCCACTCCTCCCCCCATTGGCGAGCAGGTGCTGTATTTTATGACTACTAAGGGCAGTACTACAGATGTGCCCGCTTGCCCTATGCAAATAAAGTGCCCTCCCACTGATCCCACAAACTCTGGCAGGGTCATTGCTGGAGGGCACCTGTGGGCGCAATCACAGCATAACCACTGGGATCTCATCCCGTGGAGTTTCAGGACCAGTGTATATAAGAATGTAAACTTAAACCTTATTTTATTTTACAGCCATTCTGTATGAAATGCTGTACCAGAATGTACTCAAGGTTGATGTAAGTACAGTAATACCTGTACTGGATGCAAACAGCGAAATAAATGAGGATCACCTCAATGCCAGTGAAGATTCCGATTCTGATACAGAAATAGAAATGCTTGGGTAAGCAGTCAAATTGAAAACAGATTTGAGGTAATCATTTTACAGGACAAATCCAGGAATTTTAAACAAGGAAGAGATTCAGAGGGAAGTCAGAAACAGGGACACAATCAGATATGCAGTACCTGAAAATTGCACCAAACCTTGTTACCAGAGAAATAATCAATACACTGGCCTGCATCTGCAATGTTTTGGAATGAAAACAATCATTAATTTGCCTTAATTATAACACTTGGTTGGCTTCAGTAAAGGCATTGAACACAGATTGTAGGAAACTGTTGACGATAACATCTCCGTCTCTCTTGTTACTGGAGTATGTCTTCCCTTGCAGTACTGCCTGTGTTTCTGGAGTGAAATACACGCATGTCAAATCTTGTTTGTCTAGTTTTTAAGTACACACATACGGAAATGACTGACAGGAAAAGACCCACTGGTCCATCTAGCCTCTCCCAGTGCATCACAAGCAGACTCTTCCCACCTGCCCGGAGCCATGTAAACTCCTGGGAGAGGTGAAAAAACAGATTTAAAAATCCAGGCCAGTTAAGGAAAAAATCTGGAAAATTCCTCTCTGACCACATTAGGTGATCAAAACTAGTTTAAGAGAACACATAAACCCTAATTTATATTCCAGGATACCTACCTCTTGTAGGAAGAAGTGATCTCCACCCCAGCGAGAAACAGGTCCAGCTCTCTTGAAGGAATACAGCAAATCGGCTTTCGCTGCACGAGCTGGCAACCTGTTCCACGGGTCCACTGTTCTCTGGGAAAAGAAGAATCACCTAACATCCAACCTAGTTCCGCCCTTACATAACTTGTAAGCTGAAATAAATAGTCCATATAAAAACAATCTAGTCCCTTCATTATTTTATAAACCTCAATTAAATCGCCCCTGAGCCTACGCTTTTCTAACGTATACCCACTCAGCTCTTTGAGCCTATCTGGGTAACTAAGGTGTTTTAAACTGGGAATTAATCTTGTGGCCCTCCTCTGCACCCTTTCCAGAGCCTCAATATCCACCACCATGTGAGGAGACCAAAAGTATTCTAACTGAGGCCTAACCAAGGTCTTGTATAAGGACAAAATGGTATGCTTTGTTTTGTAGTCAATTTTCCTGTGAGAACAACCTAGAGCCGGCATTGGTCATGGACCTTTAGAGAGTGATACGCTAAAACACCCAGATCTCTTTCTTCCATCACAGGCTTTAGTTCTGTTCTCTGTAGGGTGTAAGTATTTCAGCATTTGATCTGCCCATGCGCATGACCCTTCACTTTTCTAAGTTTAACGTTATTTGCCAAATATGGGCCCATTCATGCAACATGTCAAGATCTGCTTGCAGTAGTCGATCATCCTTTACAGTCTTAACGCTCGCACATATCTTGGTATCATCCGAAAACTTGCAGATCATTCCCCCGAAATCTACATCTAAATCATTAATGAAAATGGTAAATATAAAAAAGTCCTAACACTGATCCCTGCAGGACACCACTGGGAACTGATCTCCAAGCAGATCCAAGTCACAAATTTTAAAAGTTTTTTAGGTAAATTGGGAGAAAAAGAAAAACAAGGGATGAAGTGGGACCACTGAAAGTTGGATTGGGTGAGGGCATGACAACTGATGCTACATGGGCTGCAAAAGTGCTAAATATGTTTTGTTGCCTTGGTTTTTATCAAGAAGGAGTCAGGTAACTTCTTTGATCTGGAAAGTGAACTAGAGGGTGTTGCAGAGGTATGTTGTGACACTATTCACATTACTACCAGCATGGTTACCGAACAGCTGTGCAAACTTAAGGTGAATAAATCTCGGGCCGGATAAGATGCATTAGAGGATTCGTAAGGAAATTGCAGGAACTCTGGCATAAATCTTCCAGAAATCACTGAATGCTGGAGAGGTATCTGGGGACTGGAGAAAGGCAGATGTCACTCCTGTTTTTATAAAAGGTAGCAGAAGTGACCTAGGAAACTACAGAACATTGTGATGTCCAATGTGGGTAAAGTTATGGAAGCCCCTATTAAAGATAAGATCATGGAGCATCTGGATAGAAACAAAATCATAAAAGATAGCCAATATGGGTTCATGAAGGGGAGGTCTTGCCAATGTAACTTACTGGTTTTCTTTGAGGGTGTGACAAAGGAGTTTAGAGTCATAGAGTTATACAGCACGGATAGAGGCCCTTCGGCCCATCATGTCCGCGCCGTCCATCAAGCCCGGTCTACTCTAATCCCATATTCCAGCATTTGGTCCGTAGCCTTGTATGCTATGGCATTTCAAGTGCTCATCCAAATGCTTCTTGAATGTTGAGGGTTCCCGCCTCCACAACCCTCTCAGGCAGTGAGTTCCAGACTCCAACCACCCTCTGGGTGAAAAAGTTCTTTCTCAAATCCCCTCTAAACCTCCCGCCTTTTACCTTGAATCTATGTCCCCTTGTTATAGAACCCTCAACGAAGGGAAAAAGCTCCTTAGTATCCATCCTATCTGTGCCCCTCATAATTTTGTACACCTCAATCATGTCCCCCCTCAGCCTCCTCTGCTCCAAGGAAAACAAACCCAATCTTCCCAGTCTCTCTTCATAGCTGAAGCGCTCCAGCCCTGGTAACATCCTGGTAAATCTCCTCTGCACCCTCTCCAAAGCGATCACATCCTTCCTGTAGTGTGGCGACCAGAACTGCACACAGTACTCCAGCTGTGGCCTAACCAGTGTTTTATACAGCTCCATCATAACCTCCTTGCTCTTATATTCTATGCCTCGGCTACCTTTACCACCTTATCTACCTGTTCCGCCGCCTTCAGGGATCTTGAACTTGCACACCAAGATCCCTCTGACCCTCTGTCTTGCCTAGGGTCCTCCCATTCATTGTGTATTCCCTTGCCTTGTTAGTCCCTCCAAAGTGCATCACCTCGCACTTTTCCGGGTTAATAGGGTTTGATAGGGTTAAGGCAGTGGATGTAGTGTACTTGGATTTCAGTAAGGCCTTTGGTACAGTTCCTCTGGTAAAGATGGTACTGAAAATAAAGAAAGTGGGAATTAATGGAAATATTTTACAAAAATAAGTAATTGGTTGACCGATAGAACCCAGGGGGTAGTGGTACAGGGATTGACATCAGCCTGGGAGAATGTTACCAGAGGAGTCTCACAGTGGTCTGTTTTGGGACGACTTTTGTTTAATATTTTTATAAATGATCTGGAGCTAGGAGTCACAGCCCAATGGCTAAATTTGCAGATGATACAAAGCTAATGAAGGTGGTAGACTCCAAAGCTGATTAGGATAAGCTACAGGAGGATTTGAATATATTTGGGAATTGGGCAGACAGGTGGCGGATGAAATTCTATGTGGAGAAATGCCAAGTGCTTTACATGGGGAAAACATTTCTAGGAAGGGACTATTACTTAAATGAAAAGAAAATAATCTGCATGGAAAATGAAAGAGATCTGGGGGCCCTGACTGACAATAAATTGAAGCTATCTCAATAATGCTCGGTGGCAGTGGGTAAAACAAATCAGATGCTGGGATGTATTAAAAGGTCAATGTACAGCTGAAATATTGAGGTAATCCTGCCATTTTATAAAGCATTTGTGTGACCACACTTAGAATACTGTGTACAGTTCTGGTCACCACAGTACAAAAGGTATATTGCAACTATTGAAAGGCTATGGAAGAGGCAACCAGAATGACTGCAGGGATGGAGGGATTGGATTTTGAGGAGCGATTATGTAAATTGGGCATGTTCTCACTGGAAAAGAGAAGGTTTAGAGATGATACAATTGCTGTATTTAGGATTCTAAAGGGACTAGATAATGTAGATTATGACAAACTACTTCACCTTGTCCATAACAGTAGAACCAGAGGGCACGGCCTGCACTTGAAGGGGGATAAATTCAAAATGAATCTGCGGTAACAAGGGCTCCAATATTTACGGGGAGGCGGGGGGATTTGTAGTGGCCGAGAAACCCGGAAATGCGGGGAACGTGGAGGTCCTGTTGAATTTAATGGCAGGAACTCATTTGAATTTTTTTTCTTGTTTTCCTAGCCGATGGCCAGACAGATTGGGAGACTGGCAGGCTGTTGGGAGGGAAGGCCTGTGTCACAAAGCCATAGCTGGAGAGGAGGGAGGAAGAGATTGCTGGGAGTGGGTCGGCAGATCGCGGGGAGGGAAGCAGGTTAGCTTGGGGTGTCGGGGAGGAGCACTCCTGCTCCTCCTGAACCACAAGCAGTGCTATAAAAAGCGCTTACCTGCTGGATCCAGCCGTTCGTTCTCTCCTCCCTTCAGTTGACGGGTTTCTCGAGCCCTCGGAAACCCGGCCTGCAGCCATTAAATCTAAAAGGCTGCTAAAATCTGATGCATGCAGCCTCGTTAACATATTTAAATTACAGATCCGCCCCGGTTAAACCGGAAGTAGATCCGTTCACAGCGGGTTGGGGTCGGGCTTCAGGTTTTAAAGAATTTAACCCCCCCCCCCTCTCCCGCCTCTCTTGGGGGTTAAAATTCTCCCCAATATTTCAATGTGTGAGTGGTGAACAGGCTTCCTAGGCAGATAGTGAGAGCAGTTAGTATTGATTCATTAAAATGAAAATTGGATAAATATCTTTTTGAAAATAACATTTTGGGATATAGTATACGAGTAATTTGAGGCATGACATGTGGTAAGTGTAGCATGCTTGAGCGGAATAGGTGACTTTGGACCTATCGTTCCCAAAGCTCTCCACCGCTGGGGTTTTCCCTGCGTCATATTTGGGTCTGTTGTGGACTAATTGATAGTGATTGATTGCTATGAGTGATTAACAATCGATTATTGTCATGTCATATGCGACTACCAGAGTGGTAGAAAGCGAACTAGATGGACCTTTTTTCATCTGGCTTTGTTCAAATCCATTGACAACTTTCTGCCTGCGGGCATTCAGCCAATTCTCAATCCACTGTAGCAGATTACCACTAATTCCACAAGATTTTATCTTGTAGAGAAGCCTCTTGAGGTACCTTATCGAAAGCTTTTTGAAAGTCCAGGTAGATAATGGTTACAGTTCAGTTAATATCCCATCCCTGAATCTACCTCTGCAGAAAAACATAAACCATTTGGTTTTAAAACTTCTGGAGTCCATGTTAGTTGGACTGATTCTGAGTGCTTTTTAAAAAGAGAACAGGAGGAGACTTTATCCTGCTGGATTCAAAACCAGCCCTCGAAGGATAGGAGAGTGTGCTAATGTACCACATTACCCACTCTTAGATTTAAATTTTGTTTCCCCTTATTTACTTCACCTAATCTCTTGTACGGCAACAGAAATTAAGAATACGTCATTCTTTATCTCTGCCTCATTCTGTCTTGCCTGAAAATGTTATTTGATGTCACCCTAATCCTTCGTCTCAGACTCGTATTTGCTCTATATCCGTGTCATTCTCGTTGTTTAGTTAAAAACATGGCAGAGACTGAATAAAACAAAAGACATGCTTGGTCAAAGACAGACTGTCAAACATGCTGATGACAATATTAGGAACCAAAGGTGCTTGAAATAGATCCCCTTAATCGATAACAAAACATGTTTTCCCTTTTCACACAGTATATGGGTTACTTATAGGACTCTACCCCACACAAAAAAAACCCACACAATTTTAAATAAAAACATACATCCCATATACAGCTAGAGATGTTTACTTGCTATTTACAGCTCATTCCTTTGGTGCTAGTTTCCTGCACAGGAAAAAAATCACTTGACTGCATTTCTCGCAGAACCGTTACCATAGTGATAATTATTTCAACTGTACTAACCTGTGAGTTTAGTTAGAAAAGGCAGCTCGTGAGGAACTATCACCTACAGATGCTGTTAGTAGGTGAGAACACTCTGACCCATGGCAGGTGATAACTAGAAGTTAATTGGATTCTTATATTTGTTTTTTTAGCCATCTTGGTTACTTGAGAGAGTTTTAACCTAATTGTTTTTTGCACTTTAATGTTAATTTGAAAGATAATCTGATATTTGTCCTAGTGGTGGGTGATTTTAACAGATGCAGCATTTTTTTTTGATTTTCAGCACATGGGGATACTGTAACCTCACGTGGAAGAGTGAAAGCTTAAGCATTGTGCTAAAATTTATCCTTACACGTTTTATTATTTCTAAACTTCAACCTTTATAGTCTTAATTACAATATTTCTCAGGTCATTTTGGTGGATTTTCTTTGCAATTTTGCTGCTGTCTTCTCACTGCTTTAAAAAATATATATAAATTCTAGCGTGGCTGTGCGTTAATATTTCTTTTAAATCTTTAACAGGGGCAAAGCTGCTGATGAGAGTGACGTAAATGGATTCAAGTCCCAGTCATGTAATAAAGTCCTAAAGGTAATCCTTAAATTGTATAATAATGCACACTTTGATGTGTGGTATTAAAGGTAAATGTTTCACCTGAAAGACAGCACCTGCATCAAAGCAGCATTCCCTCAGTATTGACACAAATTATGTGCTCAAGTCCGTAGTGATGCCTGAACCCACAACCTTTTGACTCAGGGGTGAGAATACTACCACCTGCACAAAGCTGACACTTAGGGCATGATTTTAATGTGATGGTGGGAAGTGAGCAGGTGGGTGAGTAGTCGTGTGGGAAATCCGACAAAAAATTTTGTGCGTCGGTTTGAGTGATGGTGACTGAATTGAAGACCCAAAATTTTACTTCCGGGTTTGGCGTTTCCAAACTGCGCAGCAGGCATACTGCACACCCGAATGACGTGCTGTGAACTGGAGTATTTAAAGGGCCATTGCAAAAATGGATTTTGAAGAAGAGAGGAGGAGCATCCAGAATGCATCATCATAGGGCCAAGGCAGGATCCTGTTTTAGCGACTCCTCCCTTGAGTTGCTACTGGCCGGTGTCAGGAGCAAGAGGGAAGTCCTCTACCCAGCAAACCAGAGGAAGCGCCCTGCTTCTGCCACTAAGAAGGTGTGGCGGGAGGTGGCAGAGGAACTCAGCAGTTGGAGCACGGTGCCCAGGTCATGGGTGCAATGCAGAAAGCGATTTAATGACCTAACCAGGTCAGGAAAAGTGAGTACTTTTGATGACTCACCCACATCCTGTGAAAAGAACCCCTCTCCCACCTCTCTCACACTGTGTTGGCAAGCCTACTCCATCACATCACTCCTCACACCCACTTAAGTCTCATCAACTTATCTTCGCTTTCTATGCACTTCCTCACCTCCACATTTGTGAACCCACCATTGCCACTTACCCCAATCCTGATGCAATGTGATGTATCTGTCTGATAGTCACTCTCTGATGCATCTTTTTCATTGTCAGCCTCAATTAAAGCAATCCATCCATCGGGTGACCACGCCACCTTCACTCACTCACACGTCCGTTCTTTCTCCCATTTGTAGGAGAAGAGAGCGCAAAATGCAAGGGAGAGGAGTAGAACTGGAGAGGGGCCACCACAAATAGTACCCTTGACAGATGCGGAGGAGGAGGCGATTGACATAAGCCGAACAGTTGCTCGCTTGGCCGTCGGAGATGGAGAGACTGGAAACCCACAGATGGCTGGTGACCGAACTTTAACATCCTTCACACACATCATGAATTGATAGTCTCAATGATTGAACTGTTCTAGTATGCTCATTGGAAAGATTGTAATTTCTCTGAATGTTTAATATTGGTTTATGTTCTCTTCCAGGGTCTTCACGTATTGATGAGGAGGCAGCCGCCATGGAAGAAGGCGATTCCTCAGAGGAGCTCAATTCATCTGAGGGCGCACCGTCACATGATATCCATCCATGCACCATCGCAGATACTGGCACTTCGGTGGGTCCTGTTAGCCAGATAGTTGGGTTATCACCTGGTGATTCAACACTCACACATGTGCACGAGCAGACACTGGTGGCAGGGGCAGCTGTGGAGAGTCTGCGTCAGGGGGGTGCACTCCTCTCCAAGCTCTGCTCAGCTGGACACAGATGCTGAACCCTGGGGGACATCGTTGAGAGTGAGAATGATTGAGGTCCTGCTCCGCCGATGCGAGGTAATGGAAAAGGTTTCACGAACACTCTCCACAATAGCACAGAGGATAGAGGAGTCCGACTCCACCGCTAGTGGATTGGTGGCGCAGTAAGTGCGAGAATATCGTCAATAGAGAGAGTGGCAGCCTCCATTGAGCTTCAAGCATAGCTCTCAAATGAGTCATTGTAGGCCACAACAACGGCCGTGTGAACTCTGGATGCCAACATGTCTGTCGCTTAAACAGGCAGACAGAAATTTCAGCCATGGCCTTAGAAATTGCCACATCTCCTCACTAACCTGCTGGCCAGCAGAGTGGTGGGAGTGATGTTACGCTGGCCCGGGAGAGGGATGATGGCGAAAGGGGACATGGAAGTGGACTCCAGTCAAAGCGCTCCCACCTCTCATCCGTTGCACCCGCTTCCGCTACCCCCCCCCCCCCCCACTCCCCCAACCAGTACCCGCAATGCTGCCTCCTCTTCTGATATCTGAGTCTACCCCTGCACAGGTGCAGGTGGAGCAGTCTTTGGCGGGGCCCTCACGGGATCCAAAATCTAGAGGTCGTAGGCCGAGAACACCTTATCAGCCAGGGCATGAATCTGAGCAACCTGCCACTACCTCTGCTGAAGCCACAGGGGATGCACCACATTGAAGCGCTAGGAGGAGAAGGCTAAGGTTTTGTAATTCACCAAGGGTATGCACAAGGGCGTTTGATGGTCTATCATGTTGTTAATTTTTATTTGGTTTTTGTTAACTCCACTTTAAATGTTATAATTCTCATCACCACTGCCATGTCTTGCCCATTCTTGAGTCCCTTTTGTGAAATCGCCCTTTCATGTAAATCATCATGAAGGAGCATCATGGCGGAGCAGGCTCTAAGGGCTGATTGGCCTACTCCTGCTCCTATTTTCTATGTTTCTATGAATGCCAAGACACGATGCCACCCGTTGGGCGCATGTACAATGATGCATGTGTGGTTGAAGGACCATTTTGTGCAATCAGAGTGGAGGGGGTGGGGGGAGGTGCTGGTGGTGGTTGTTCCAGGCAGCCTGAGTAGTTCATATTCTTCAATTTGCAAATCTCATTATGAGAACCTGTTAGATATGAGCGAATCACGGGCAGCCATGTGCGCTGCTGCTCTGGTGATGGGTTCACCATTTTCATCCTCCTACTCCTCCTCATCGTCTTCTTCAATGTTGTTAGCAGATGAGGATGCTTCATGAGCGCATTCAAGCTCCTCCACCTGTAACCCTCTCTGCTGAGCGATCTTATGCAAGAGGCAACACACGACTATTATTCGGTTCACCCTCGCTGGTGAGTACTGAAGGGCTCCCCCAGATCTATCCAGGCACCTGAAGCGCATCTTCAACATTCCTATAGCTTGTTCAATGACAGACCTGATGGTGATGTGGCTCTGGGGTTGTACCACTGCTGTGCCTCGTTCTCACAGGTGTCGTGAGCCATGTCTGCAGGGGGTATCCCTTGTCTCCAAGGAGCCAGCCCTTAAGTCTGTCTTGTGCATGGAAGAGGGCCGGGATGCTGCACTCGCACAAAATGAAGGAATCACGGCAGCTGCAGGGGAATCTAGCACACACCAGCAGAAACCTCTTCCGGTGGTCACAAACCAGCTGCACTTTGATGGAGTGATAATCCCTTTCGGTTGATGAGCAGTCTTGGCTCATGTTGAGATCCTCGGATTGCTACCTGTGTGCCATCAATTGCATCTTGTACCCATGTGAAGCCAGCCAGAGAGTTGAAACCCACTGCCCTCTCAGCCTGGCTGATGTTGTCGATGGGGGAAGGTTGATGTAGTCGGATGCCCGGGCAAACAAGCCTTCTGTGACCTATCATACACTTATGGTGCAGACGACTGAGAGACCTTGGTGATGTCACCGGTGGTGTCCTGGAAGGATCCGGAGGTGAAGAAATTGACGGCAGTGGTGACTTTAACTGCGACAGGTAATGCATGGCCACCAGGCCCAGCCGGGTGCAGCTCTGCATGAAGGAGCGTGCAGATGTCTGCGATCACCTGCCGACTCAAATCTGAGCCTGCGTAGGCACTGCTCCTCAGAGAGGTCCAGGAAGCTCAGCCTCTGTATACTCTCTCACGCGGGTAGTGCCTCCTGCGATCTTGGCCCCCCGTTGGTCCCCCCTCTGCTCTTCTCCAGCTCCTTATGGCACACCTCCGTCTTGTGCACCTGCAGATCCCAGAACTGCATGACGTGCCTGCCACAGATGGTGAAGTGCCTTCTCCTCAGATGTACTGTGGAATACACCCATTGCGCCCCCCCCGCCCCCCCATCCTGATCTTGTTAATTTGAGAGGGTCCAAAATGTAGGTAAATTTGTGTGAACACAGTCTAAACACACAGAACTACCAGACAGAGGTTTGTCTGAGAGAACTGAGTGCCCAGCTGCAAAACCTTTACCTTTTATTCAGATGTGTCAATCACTGGTTTAAAGGTCTATATAAAGTTTGGCTACAACTCACCTCCGTTTGTATGGCGTGTTTCAAAAGCCATGGGAGACATGTTCAGTATAAGTTAAATTCGATTCTCCTGCAGAATCCACAAAAGTTTAATCCCCTTAAGTGTTTTAACTGCCTAAATTGGCCCTTTAAATATCGACCCGCCGGGTTTCTGTTGTGCGCGCGTATCCTAATGTGCCTGGGTCAAACCCGGAAGTGGGCGCGTTGGAGCCAGGATGTGGTCCTGCTCCGAAAACTTAGTATTTTCACTGCCAATCCGCCTCCAACTCACCCGTTCTTGGGGGTTAAAATTCCCCCCTTAAATGCACATTGGATAGTTTTGAAATCAGGTAGGTGATTTTTTTTTAAAAGCACAAATCTTTTGCTCATCATTGAGAGAGAACATCCAGATGATATTACTTAGTAAATACAGCCAAATGTCATTATTACAAACTTGGCACCGGTGAAGTCGTCCTTATCAAGGTCCTTACTATAATGGAACTGCTGTCTGAAGCAAGAAAGACGACTTGTTATGACTTCATTTGTAATAATGTGGTTCCGCTGTACAGAAAATTGATAAGAGAACTTACTCCAGGAATGTGATTTAAAGCTGTAACATAATTGAGAGGGCTGCTCACTCGACTAGTTTATAGAACTGACCAGAACCCAAATATAAAGTTCTAAACCTGCTTTCGCTCTGTCGGATAACATAAAATAGCATGGCATTTGGCAGTTTTGTGAAATTTCCTGCTATTTTTTGGGAGACTTTCAGTCTCTATACGATGCTGAGTGATCAAAGGAGGATGTTGCATTCTTTTCTGACATAATTACATCAAGATTGGCAGAGAATTGTTTTCAGCTTAGGCTGACCGTCTCTAACCTGCTCGTTTTTCTCTATGGGGAAGGGGCTGGTCCTCACCGGATATCTGCCTTTTTCTGCCCTCCCCATAATCCACTGTCACGGGTGAGGCCAGGAACTTGTGATGCAACGCATCATAGATGTATTCCAACTTTCCATCCACTACACCTCCCATACCTGTAATTCTGTAGTATGCTTAGTTGTTGCCAAGCAGCAGTTTATGGAAAATATGCTAAAAAAGTGTCACCAGAACTGATGATTCAGGAATGTCTTTGAGTACTCAAGAGTGATCGTGTCTCGCATCAGGAATGACATTTTTGTTTAAAGTACTACATGCTCATTTTTTTATTCCTCCTTTTTCTGTCAATACTTTTCCCCTCCCCTTCACCTCCTCCAGGGGTGCCCTCCAGTTCGTCACCTATTTGCCCATCCTTCATGTGTCAGCCTGAATGGTGAGTGTGCAAGCTATTCAAATTAGGAGGCCATTACATCCAAGCCCAATCACACCATGTCTGCACATATGCACTTCCAGCAGGGGTTACTGGATAGCAAATAGGAATGAGAATCCTGGCAGATTTTTCCTTCCCAAACCTAGGGCTGTTGAGAGTAATTGTTAGCATCTCTACTATTGTTTTGGTTGAGTTCAGCTAACTTGCACAGACCAGGAATCAAACCAAGGACCTGCCTCAGTCTATATTTCACTGCTACTTGTTAATGTTTTAATTGTATTTTGAGGATCAGTGATGTCTTGTGCCACAGAGCAGTAGGAAATAGGTTTGCATCTGCGGTTTCCCCAAATGATGTGTTCATAATCTCAACTGTCCTGCTGTGAGGTGCTGCAGAGTGGAGGCCAAGCACCCCCTGACAGGAAGTGGGGGGGGGTGAGAAATCAGAGACCCTGATATTTAAGGGGTAGCGGGTGTTGAGGGGGGTCGTCGCGGCTGGAGAACCCGGAAATGTGGGTAACCCGGAGGTCCTGCTGAATTTAACCACAGGAACACATTTAATTTTTTTGTCTCCTTTTCCCAGCCGGCAGCCAGCCAGATTGAGAGGTTGCCGTGCGGGAATGTCTGTGGCACCAGGCTGCAGCCGGGGATTGGAGCAGTGACGAGGGAGGGAGGGAAGGATAGATCGGAAAGGGGGGTGCGGTGGGGAGATCAGAAAGGCCTTGGTGGGGACTGGAGGCCTTGGGGGGATCGGAGGTCGGAGACCTTGCGGGGATCGGAGGCCGTGGCGAGGTGGGAGGTTGCAGATGGTTGGAAAGGTCTGAGGCGGGTGGGGAGATCGGAGGCCGGGGTTGGAGGGGGTGGTGATTATTGGGGGTTTCCCGCCCGATTGCGGGGGCTGGAGAGGGGGAGGCCAATCGCAGGGAGGGAAGCAAGTTTGTTTGGTGGGCCAGGCGGAAGAACTCCTGCTCCTCCTGGTCCACAATCAGTGCTGGAAAGTCACTTACCTGCTGGATCTGGCTGTTTTCACCATCCTCCAGCTGCCGGGTTTCCTGAGCCCTGGGGAACCAAAATCTAAAAGCCTGCTAAAATTTGAGGCATGTAGCCTCATTAAAATATTTAAATGACAGTCGCCCACCCCCTAACCCATCTCCATTAAAACCAGAAGTGAATGTGGTGGGGTTGGGTTTCCGATTTTTCACATTTTAACTCCCCCCGCCTGTCCTCTCCTGCCCATCCTGGGGAGTTAAAATTCCCCCAGAGTGTCATTTGCCCGAACTTTCCTGCACTTTTAAAACAGCTGGCTATAGAGCAACATCAAGTTTGAGAGCAAGTCTGCAGCTTGTTCTCTGATCAGGAAACCAAGGCAGGAGAAACAAAGTAAACTAGCAAAAACCAGAGAACATTTTGTTATCCATATTTTTAACCAAATGACAGAAAATAAACATTTTACATGTGTTTTAATGTGTAGGTAAGCCTTCAAAGTACTTAAAAATGTGTTTTTTTACCCCTTATGTTCTCAGAAACAGCAAATGAACAGTGAAAATTCTGCCCACATTTCCTTTCCTAGAAAGGTCCTCCAAGCATTCAACCCAAATGTTTACAGAAATACTGAGTATGAAGTTTGGCAGAAATCAAAACAAGGTGAGTGTCTAATGTAATTCGCAACTTTTTGATTCTGAGTTGGATATTTCACACATTGCTGCTGTTAAATATTTATATTTAAACTGTACTTTGCAGCACAGCAGAAAAGAGATTATTCTATTGCTGCTGGAATGCAGTACACTGTTGGGGATAAATGTAAGGTAAGCATTGGTGCAAAACATTTTTTGATGTTGCTGTTTTAATTTTGAATTGGAAATTCTGTTGATGTATTTTTTAATGTGTGCAGCACTTGCTGTTTGGTCTCAGTTTTTCCACTTTGACTTTGCTTATGAATAATTCACTTGGATTTTTGGATGATTGTAAAGTGGGCAAAAATCAAGAATCTATGCTATGCACCATATTACAACCCGTAGAATAGTAAATGCTAATTGGCAATATAATTGCAATTTGAAAGTTCAATGACTAGTGAGAAAAGGCAACCAATTTCAGAGACTTTTTTACATTGTTCGTATTTTGTCACAAACACTGCTATGCTAATGTTCCAATATTCATAGTGATGATTTTAGCTAGCTGGGATTTTTATCTACGTTGTTTCAACTTCATGTTTTATCCATGTTACTTTAATACATTAATTTTAGAAACTAAAGATCAATAAATGTTTTGACTGCTGACTTTTCTTCTGATAAACGTTATCTACAGAAAACATTCCTGTTTGCTTGAAAGTGAATTTGAAAAATTCTTTGTAGCAGAACCATGTGATTTTGTTAATGCAATTATATTTAGTTTATTTCCATCTTCAAAAGATGTGTATGTGATTTTTTTTTCTAATTTGAAAGCGATTCACTGAGCCACTTACCAGCATTCTCTCCTACTCTGACTTCTGCAAAATTATGCAGTTATACTAGTTGACCTCCTATGGTGTTGCACACGTGGAGTCAAGACCAAGTGTAATATTGAGGTCAAACAGGGTTAGAGGGCAGATGGATAATTGAACTGGAGAGGTGGAAGTAGGTGAGAGTGAGAGGAAGGGAGGGGGAAGAGGAAGGGACAAAGGAGGGTATTAGGATTGAAGGAGAAGCGGACAGGGGAGAGAGACAAGGGATCGGGGGGCCGAAATGCAAAACTCAAAACCCCAAAACATCCCTGGTTGCAGCAGGAGAAGGGTTGGGCTGCAGGCCTGAAAGCTTGCTCAGACGGCGTGGAGAACAGGCTGTAGGCTAAAAATATACTGGGAGGGGGAGGGGGTGGCAGGCAGAGGATTATGGTACAGGCCTGAAAATATGCTCAGTGGGAGGAGGTATCTCTAAGGCCAAAGTTCAGGCTGGAGTCCAGGGATTTGCTCAACAGGGGAAAGGAGTAGCAATTTGTGGGTGATTGTGGTGGGGGTATCACCAAGGCCGAGGAATAGGTGCAAGGCCATCAGCACGCTCTATGGGGGAGGGCAGAGGAGCATCCCAGAGTGGGATTGAAGAATTGCATGTTGGGGGGGGGGGAGGCAGAAATTATATTTATTAGGGTGCCTGTAACAAAAATTGTTCAAGTACACAGAAGTGTACTTGTCTGAATGGTGAGCCTTTAATTGATATTCTGCAGAGCCAACCCCATAGGCAATGGGAGAAATGTATTAAATATTCTAATGGATTCTTCATTTGGTTCTCTTTAAAAGCTGATAGGGCATCTCAAAATGTAACATTATCACAGCACCAGCAACCTGTAATAGGTACTGTGTAGAATGTTGCAACTCATATTATTTTTAATATAAAATTACTTGATCTCATGTGGCGTTGTGCAAGGTAAGTCAGAAAATATGTTCATTTTCTTACCTGTTTCTGCCTTCATGTCTCTTTCTCTTCTGTTCGGTATCTCTTCCCCCTTAACTCTTTTCTTCTGTCTATCTTTTTTTTTCTTTCCTTTCGGGTGGGACTTGCTGGATGGTATGGTGTGGTGAGGCAGGGAAAGGAGCTACCAATGGTTGCAGGCTACATTTAAGATGGGAGTTGTGCGGAAAATGTGACCCTCAGGTAGCCCCCTTTCTATCCTCTTCCCCCAATTACTTATGCTCCCCCTCCACCACCTCGTTCCCACCACACCTCCTATCCCTGTTACTCACTGTCCTTCATACCACCCCATTAATCCTATCACTACTGTTACCTCATCTCCTTTGAACTATCCACTAAACTCTTGTATCCTGTTCTCCCCCTTGCTCCGCTGTCACTCACCTCATCCATAATCCTCTATCCACTCTCCCGCAGTCCCACATGCTTATGCCAGGGTGGGTCCTGAGAGGCCCCTTCACTTTTAACCAGTTTCCCTCCTACCGTACCTTGCTACATTTCCCCCAAAAGGGGTTTTGTTTGCTTTCAAAATTCAACTTTCCTTTTTTAAAAAAATGTCAAATTAAAGTTTTAAAAAACTGCTTGACTGCTTTTCTCTCTATCTGTTAGAAATTGGAATCTCTACCTCACAAGCATAAGCCATTACCATTGACTTTTTTCTGTCAACGAAGGTGGAGATAACCAGATGGCTTCAAAGTTCAACTTGTGTTCTTTAAAAATTCAAGTAACATTAAATGAAGAAATTTCTCTCTCTTCCCCCTCCCTCTCAGCATATGCACTTTAATTTTTTTTATATATAGAACACAAATCAAATACCGTAGCAGGTGTGGAATCAGACCATTCATTTTTATCAAAAACACACACAGCCGCTGAAGTTTTTTTTAAAAAGACTCCAGATAAATTTTACCCCAGTAAAACTTTTGAAATTTAGTTCTTGTTTTTGAAAATTATTTGAAGGTGATCTACTGGGCAGAAACTGCTAGGAGGTAAGGAAAAACATCCCATCAGTACAGATCACTAAATAGTATTGGTGTATCCTGGGAAATTAGGTACACTGCACGTACTCAAACTGCAGAATCCAAATCCAGCTCAGTATTACAGGTCAGTGCAAAAATACCCAGCCCGAGCCTAGTTTTGGGGAAAGGCTGAGGCTCTAAAGAAAAAGCTTTAACGAAGGCATTAAAAGACACAAAAGCAACTCAGTTGATAAATTCAATTGTTATTGTGAAATCTGTATTTTGAATTTTTTATTTTGTTTAAACCCTCACTTTGAACATTAGAAATTTCAGTTAAGGTGAAAAAAAAATGATGGATGAAAATTTATTTTCAGAAAGCATTTTGAGTGACTCTATCGCAGGGTAATATACTCTGACTATAAAATTGCAGCTATTATGTGTCACACAGTGTGACACCTTTTAACATTTAAATGTCCTATTACAGTGCCACCTACAGGAGTACAGTCACATAGGAACAGCAGTAGGTCAATTAGCCCCTCGAGCCTGTTCCACTATTCAATGAGATCATAGCTGATCTGTGACCTAACTCCATATATCCTTATCCCCATATCCCTTAATACCTTTGGTTAACAAAAATCTATCAATCTGAGATTTAAAATTAGCAATTGAGCTAGCATTCACTGCCATTTGTGGAAGAGAGTTCCAAACTTCTACCACCTTTTGTGTGTAGAAGTGTTTCCTAACTTCACTCCTGAAAGTCCTGGCTCTAATTTTTAGGCTATGTCCCATAGTTCTAGACTCCCCAACCAGCGGAAATAGTTTTTCTCTATTTATCCTATCAGTTCCCCTTAATATCTTGAAGACTTTGATCAAATCACCCCTTAATCTTCTAAAATCCAGTTTTTTGTATCTTGCCTCGTAATTTAACCCTTGGAGTCCAGGTATCACTCTAATAAATCTATGCTTCTCTTCCTCCAAGGCCAATATATCCTTCCTAAAGTGCAGTGCCTAGAACTGAACACAATACTCCAAGTGTGATCTAACCAGGGCTTTGTATAGCTGTAGCATAACTTCTACCCCCTTGTATTCTAGTCCCCTAGTCCTCTAGATATAAAGGCCAGCATTCCATTAGTCTTTTTGATTATTTTCTGTACCTGTCCATGACATTTTAATGATCTATGTACATGGACCCCTAAGTCTCTTTGGACCTCCACTGTTTCAAGCTTTTCACCATTTAGAAAGTACTCTGATCTATCCTTTTCAGGTCCAAAGTGGATGACCTCACACTGGCCTACATTGAAATCCATTTGCCACAGTTTTGACCGTTCACTTAATCGATTAATGTCTCTCTGTAATTTTATGCTTCCATCTACACTGCTTACACTGCTGCCTATCTTTCTTTCATCGGCAAATTTGGATATATGGCTCTCCATCCCGTCATCTGAGTTGCTAATAAATACAGTGAATAGTTGAGGCCCCAACACAGATCCTCGTGGGAGACCACTAGTCACATCCTGCCAATTTGAGTACCTGCCCATTATCCTTACTCTCTGCCTCCTGCCGCTCAGCCAATTTCCTAACCAGGTCAATAATTTGCCCTCAATTCCATGAGCTTCAACTTTAGCTAACAGTCTCTTATGAGGGACTTTATCGTCTGGACTTCTGGAAGTCCATATAAACAACATCCATAGACATTCCCCTGTCCACTACTTTAGTCACCTCTTCAAAAAAAAATCAATCAGGTTCGTCAGACATGACCTACCCTTTGCAAATCCATGCTGGTTCTCTTTGATCAGCTGAAAATTTTCAAGGTGTTTAGTCACTCTATCCTTAATTATAGATCCTAGTAATTTCCCGACAACAGATGTTAGGCTAACTGGTCTATAATTCCCTGGCTTCCCTCTCTCACCTTTCTTAAATAGTGGAGTGATGTGCAATTTTCCAATCTAAAGGAACGGTTCGTGAATCGAGAGAACGTTGGAAGATTATAGTTAGGGCTTCAGCAATGTTCTCACCTACTTCCTTTAGAACTCTGGGATGGAAACCACCTGGTCCTGGGGATTTGTCTCTCTTTAGTGCCATTATTTTCTTTGTAACTGTTAATTTGCTTAAGTTAATTATGGTGAGACCCATCCCTGATTCATAATTAGTTTCCTTGAGGTGCCTGGCATGGTATCCTCTTCCTCTACTGTAAATACATGTCCACCATTTCCTTATTTTCATTTGCAATATCACCATTATCAGTTTTTAAAGGGCCTACATTGCTCTTGACCACCCTCTTTTTCCTAATATAATTGTAAAAATGTTTTGTGTTGATTTTGATATCCCTTGCAAGTTTCTTTTCATATTCCTTTTTTGTAACTCTTACTATCTGTTTTGTCACCCTTTGCTGTTCTTTGCATCTCTCCCAGTCGCCAGGATCTGTTCAAATTTTTGCATTTTTGTATTTTTTTTCTTTTAGTTTTATGTTGTCCCTTGCCTCTTTTGTCATCCATGGCTGTTTTTTTTGGGCAAGTAGAGCTCTTGCTCCTTAGGGGTATAAACTGGTTCTGTATCATATTAAATTCTTTTTTGAACACTTCCTGCTGATCTTTTGTCATTTTACCTATTAACAGATTTGCCCACTTTACTGTGGACAGTCTCTGCCTCATCCTGTTGAAGTTAGCCTTACCTAATTTTAGAATCTTAGTAGCTGATGCGGGTTTCTCCCTTTCAAACACAACATTGAACTCGATCATATTATGGTCGCTATTAGGTAAATGTTCACACACCGTTAGGCTGTTAACTAAATCTGACTCATTACTCATTATTAAATCTAATATGGCCTGCCCCCTTGTTGGTTCTAGGACATATTGTTGCAGAAAGCTGGCCTGAACACACACAAGAAATTCGCTTCCTTCCTGACATGAGCTCGTCTGCTTATCCAATTACTATGAAAGTTAAAATCCCCCATTAAAACCACTCTACCTTTGCTACATGATTGTCTGATCTCTGCATTTATACATTCTGCCACTTCACAGCTGCTACCAGGGGGCCCAGACACAACTCCCACTACAGTCTTTAAATTCTTTTCGAATTCATAATTCTACCCATAAAGTCCCCACTGCCTGCTTACCTCTCATTGTATCCCCTCTTCCCGTTGAAGTAATTTCATCCTTAATCACTAAGGCTACTCCTCCCCCTCTACCAGTTTCCCTATCCTCCCTATAGACCTGATAACCTAATATATTGAGTTCCCAGTCCTGACCCTCTTGCAGCCATATCTCAGTAATGGCTACCATGTCGTACTCTCTAAGTTGAATTTTTGCCTGCAATTTGTTAATTGTATCATGTGGTTTATAGCAATTAGTGTTAATTGTATTCAGGTGGTGTGTGTCAATTGGGGACTCTAATATCGTTTTTAAAAGAGAGCTTATTTAGGGTGTAAGTAATGAGGATCTCTGTGAATAAAGACTTGGAAGCAACTGAAGACAAGGCTCTAATATTCTATCCCTCACCACTTGGTTATTCAATCTATTTGTTCCTTATACTCCGTGCGTTTGTATAAAGAACGCTTATTTGGGCCACAAACTCTAACCTGTCCTTCTGTTCTAATGTTTTTCTCTCGCATTTCTTATTTCTCTATTCTAATTTAATTACTTTACATCTTTTAGTTTTCCCTTTACCTGTAGTGCCAAAGCATAATTTCTGACTGTCACTCTACTCTCTTTTTGTTTGTTTTAGAATTATTATTTATACTACCTTTTCCACCTGAGCCCTCCCCCACCCCCCCCCCCCCCCATTAACTAGTTTAAAGTCCTTGTGACCGCCCTCTTTATCCTTTCCGCTAGGACCCTGGTCCCATGGTCCCAGCCCGGTTCAGGTGGAGCCCGTCCCAACGGTACAGTTCCTTCCTGTCCCAGTACTAGTGCCAGTGTCCCATGAAATGGAACCCCTCTTTCCCACACCACTCCTTCAGCCACGTGTTCATCTCATGTTTTTTAATTTAGCACCTAGCTCCAGGAACTCTTGCCTACTCTTTCCTATGTTGTTGGTCCCAACATTAACCACAATGACTGGATCCTCCCTCTCCACTATCCTTTCAAGTCAGTTTGAGCTGTACCTTATCCTGACACCACGTAGGTAACATACCATGTGAGACTCTCGATCCTGCTTACAAAGGATGTTATCTGTCCCCCTAATTATTGAATCCCCTACAATTACCACATCATGCTTCACCACCTCCTCCCCCTTTTAGACAGCCCCCTGCTCCAGGGTGCAATGATCAGCATCCTGACTGTCCTTCCAACAGTCTTTATCTTTATTCTCACAGGTAGCAAGTACAATATAGCTGTTGAATAGGATCAGTTTTTGCGGATCCTCGTTTCCTATCTCACCTGGGTTCCTCTTACTGTGTACATGTTTGGTCATAACGACCCTATGCTGATCTTGTACCTCTCTACGAGGTGTGACCGAGGTCTGGAGCAAACTGTCCAGATACTCCTCCCCCTCCTTTATGTGTCAGTGTCTCCAACTTGCATTCCAGCTCAATGACTCTGAGTTGGAGAGAATTGAGGTGGAGGCATCTATTGCAGATATGTTCATTCGGGTCATTCTTCACGTCCGCAAGCTCCCAGCCGCACAACCTTCTCTGCCATATCTTGGTCTATTTTTATTTATAGATAATTACTCTTAGTCTGTTTTTTTGCTTTTAAAAAAAAAATTAGCACCAAATTCTCAAGTTCCCACTCGGTTCACAATCCACTCTCTTCACAATCCACTCTCTTCACAATGCCTTCTCTGTGCTTCAGCAGATAACCTACTTTATACACCTTTTGAGAACAGCAGTTACAACTGCTCATTCAGCTTCCAGCTCACAGTAATTATCCTCTATTCAGACAATCACTTACAGCTGATTAACTGTTAACTGCCACTGACTTGCCGTTTCTTTTAACCATTTATTAACTTGCAATTTCTTTTAAAGTTTTAAAGTTCTAAGTTAAATTTTAAACTAAATTTTAATTTTAATTTCAATTCACCCACTACTTTACCAGAGTCCCACTCTCACCAAATTCTCAAGTTCCACTCGGTCCACGATCCACTCTCTTTGTGATGCCTGCTCTGTGCTTCAGCAGATAACCTTCTACTTTATACACCTCTTGAGAACAGCAGTTACAAATGCTCAATCAACTACAAGTATCTCAGTCACTGTAGATACTTGTAGTGACTTTTCAATGAAATGCATGCTACGTACTGGATTTTATATAATAGATATGAAAATCAATGTTGGGCAAAACAAAGCATTGAATCCAATTGGTATTTTATGATATTTTAAAAGAATATTCTAAAATATACATTTAGAAATTAAGGTAATGATTGATTTGTAGAAAAAAGCATAGATAGAGGTTCCTGAAAAATTCCTAACTCAGGAACACATGTATTCGCCTTGCATTGGCCTAGCATCAGGCTGTATGTTGCCAGTGAACGTAACAAGGCAGGGAGTTCTGAATTCACATTCAAATGTGTAGGAGTTCCTTTTTTTCTTCTCCTGCTCCCCCTTGCTGTAAGTGAACTGCTTGCTGGCCTTCATAGATAGAAATGTAACTTCCACATGTTTAAACAGCCACTAGCTTTTAAAATTGTTTTCAAACAGAACTTTTCTAACATTATTTGTTTATCTGTCCTATCTCTGTCATGTAAGATGTAATGATGTGGAGATGCCGGTGATGGACTGGGGTTGACAGTTGTAAACAATTTTACAACACCAAGTTATAGTCCAACAAATTTATTTTAAATTCCACAAGCTTTCGGAGGCTTCCTCCTTCCTCAGGTGAATGGTGTGGAAATGGAATTTTTGAATCCTTCGCATTTGAAAATCACAGAACAATGCCTGGTGATTACTGCCCGTTGCCAAGGCAATCACAGTGAGCAGACAGAAAGGTGTCACCTAAAAGGCCACCGAATATACAAACCCCCCAAAAAAAAGAGAGAGAGAGAAGGAAGACAGTCAATGACCTGTTATATTAAAAACAGATAACATTTGTTCGCTGGTGGGGTTACGTGTAGTGTGACATGAACCCAAGATCCCGGTTGAGGCTGTCCTCATGGGTGCGGAACTTGGCTATCAATTTCTGCTCGACGATTTTGCGTTGTTGTGTGTCTCGAAGGCCGCCTTGGAGAACGCTTACCCGAAGGTCGGTGGCTGAATGTCCATGACTGCTGAAGTGTTCCCCGACAGGGAGAGAACCCTCCTGTTTGGCGATTGTTGCGCGGTGTCCGTTCATCCGTTGTTGCAGTGTCTGCATGGTGTCGCCAATGTACCATGCTCTGGGGCATCCTTTCCTGCAACGTATGAGGTAGACAACGTTGGCCGAGTCACAGGAGTATGAACCGTGCACCTGGTGGGTGGTGTCCTCTCGCGTGATGGTGGTATCTGTGTCGATGATCTGGCATGTCTTGCAGAGGTTGCCGTGGCAGGGTTGTGTGGTGTCGTGGACGCTGTTCTCCTGAAAACTGGGTAATTTGCTGCGAACGATGGTTTGTTTGAGGTTGGGTGGCTGTTTAAAGGCGAGTAGTGAAGGTGTGGGGATGGCCATAGCGAGGTGTTCGTCATCATTGATGACATGTTGAAGGCTGCGGAGAACATGGCGTAGTTTCTCCGCTCTGGGGAAGTACTGGATGACGAAGGGTAAGATGTATATATTGTAAATTTTTTTGCATTTACAAACCTTAATTTGTGCACAAAAGAAATTAAAATATGGGAGGGATTTGTTCACGATAGGGATTCATCATTTACATTCTGGGAAAACCTATTTGTTGAAAAAAAGTTCAACTCTAGTCATGTTTTTAAAAAGAGAATTCACAAATATGAATGGCTAACGTGAATGGGTATCTTATCAAGTACTGCTTTTAATTGCTATTGTGGTGAATTGAAGTCTTGAATAGCTGAGTTGTTTTCATATAATGAGAGACAGGAGAGGTATTGTTTGAACTTTGAGAAACTTAATGAGGGGGCAAAGCTTATAGATCAGGACACTACCAAGGCTGAAAAGAGTAAAGGCAGTGGGCAAGAAGCAAGGTACAGAAAAGTTGGAGTCTAAAGAGGAGAGAAGAATCTCCCATTAGATCACTGAAAATTTGTGGAATGATCAGTTAATTACTGGAAAAACAATGATTGGTTAATTACTGGGAAATAATAGTATATATTTTTCTCTTCTACTGTGATTTCCTTCCTTCTACCCCCTCCTCTCATGAAGGCAGTGACTCATAAGAACACAAAGCATGGAATAAGAAAAAGCCCATCATCCCCTATTGCTTCTACAAACCATGTTTACTGATCATCTTCTCTATTTTGGACTCTAACCCACTCATTTAATCTCCTGAAGAAATGCTCTGTACAAATACTCCCAGAATCAAACAATATTCCAGAATATTCATCTGTTCTCATATCTTCAGTAGGGCCTGCTGCCCTCTACAGGCAATATTATCCTCTGGTCCCTGCTGCAGAGGATCACCACGTCCTGTGAAGTACTTCATCATCTCAGTCCATGGCTATCCCTGTATTCTGTAATGCCCATTCCCATGGTTTATATCATTCAAGTCCCTGGATGAGTTACTGCTTTGTAACACTCTTGTTATTGTGGACGTATGCATTACATAAATAACGAACTGAAGAAAGTTTATATTTATGTATATATATTTTTAATTCTCTCATAACCCCTTCCTTAGGTATGCCTGGATAATGGTAAGTGCTACAATGCGCACATTCAGGCAGTCAGTCCTGACAATGGACCAGTCGTTGTCTACATAGAAGAACTAGGAGAAAAGTAAGTACAGTCGTTTTAATTTTAACTACACTCAAATTGTGCCTTTTTCAGCTTTTGTTTAAGAAGATTAGATGACTACTTTTCATTTTGGTCCAGGTTTAGCGTATCAGCATGCTTGATCATCATGATGCAAGCATGCTGACGCATGTGACTTTCATGACATCAGCGCACAGACCTTCGTGAATGCGCAGAGCAAAAGATGTCACTGTGCCAGTGTAATAGAACAGTGCATATGCAGGACAGTAGATTTCCAGTTTCCCAACTGACCTACGCAAGGCTTGAACCAGTTCACTGCGTAAACGTGGAGAATAGTGGACATGGGTCTCTCCTGAGAACTAGATTCGGACCCTGTTTAAAAAAAAATTAAAAGCGCTGTAAAATGATCTCTGGGGCTGGGGGGAGGGAAGGAGGTTGCTGACTATGTAAAGAGATGAGGAGGTAAATTTTAACCCCAAGAATGGTTGGGTTAGGGGGGTGGGTGAGAAGGTAAAAATTGTAAAAAAAAAGTAAAACACGACCCCGACCTGCCCACTTCCGGTTTTAACGGAGGCGGGTCGAGGGGCCGCCGACTAACCTGCTCTCAGGATGCGGGTTGGTCAGTAAAATCTCTTAAGGAGGCTGCGGGCCTCCATTTTAACAGCATTTTTATTTTTAACTCATGGGGGCCAGGATTCCCGGGCTTTCTGCTTCATGCCACGTAAGAGAGAAGGCCCAGATCAACAGGTGAGAGCCTTTATTAGGTGGGATCAGACTAAGAGAGAATAAGAGAAGGTCTAAGAAAGGTTCAGAGTGCATGTGTGTAAACGCACAAAGTGTGGTAAATAAGGTTGGTGAGCTGCAGGTGCAATAGTCACATGGGAAAATGATGTCGTGGTGATAATGGAGACCTGGCTCAAAAAAGGGCAGGATTGGATACTAAATATTCCTGGATACAAGCTGTTCAGGAAAGATAGGGAAGGAAAAATAGGAGAGGGGGTGGCAGTATTGATTAAGGAGAATATTATAGTGCTGGAGAGAGAGGATGCCCTTGAGGGGTCAAAGACAGAATCTATTTGGTTAGAGTTAAGAAACAATAGAGGTGCCATTTCACTACTGGGTGTATTCTATAGGCCACCAACTAGTGGGAAGGATATAGAGGAGCAAATTTGCAGGGAAATTACAGAGAGGCGCAAGAACTATAGAATAGTGATAAGGGGGACTTCAACAATCCTAATATAGACTGGGATGGTAATAATGTAAAGGGCAAAGAGGGGGAGGAATTTCTGAAGTGTGTTCAGGAGAACTTTCTTGATCAGTATGTTTCCATCCCAACAAGGAAGGAGGCATTGCTGGATGTAGCTCTGGGGAATGAAGTGGGTCAGGTGGAGCAAATGTCAGTGGGGGAACATTTAGGGAACAGTGATCATAGTATTAGTTTGGATTAGTTATGGAAAAGGACAAGGAGCAATCTAGAGTAAAAATACTTAATTGGAGGAGGACCAATTTCAGTGGGTTGAGAACGGATCTGGCCTGGGTGAATTGGAATCAAAGATCGTCAGGCAAAACTGTAATCGAACAATTTTTAAAAATTTGTTCATGGGATGTGGGCGTCGCTGGCAAAGCCAGCATTTATTGCCCATCCCTAATTGCCCTTGGGAAGGTGGTGGTGAGCCGCCTTCTTGAACCGCTGCAGTCCGTGTGGTAAAGGTTCTCCCACAGTGCTGTTGGGAAGGGAGTTCCAGGATTTTGACCCAGTGACGATGAAAGAATGGCGATATATTTCCAAGTTGGGATGGTGTGTGACTTGGAGGGGAACGTGCAGCCTTTAAAGAGGAGATGGTTTGGGTGCAGTCTAGGTACATTCCCACGGTGGGGATAGGTAGGGCAACCAAAGCTAGAGCTCCCTGGATGACGAAAGAGATAGAGAGTAAGATGAAGTAGAAAAAGGGGGCAAATGACAGATGTGAGGTTGATAATTCAAGTGAGAACCAGGCTGAATATAGAAAGTACCAAGGAGAATTGAAAAAGGAAATAAGAGGGGCAAAGATAGAGTATGAGAATAGACTGGCGGCTAACATAAAGGGAATTGAAAAGTTTTCTATAGGCATATAAATAGTAAACGGGTAGTAAGAGTAGGGGTAGAGCCGATTAGGGACGAAAAAGGAGATCTACGCATGGAGGCAGAGGGCATGGCTGAGGTACTAAATGAGTACTTTGCATCTGTCTTTACCAAGGAAGAAGATGCTGCCAAAGTCACAATAAAAGAGGAGGTAGTTGAGATACTGGCTGCTAAATGATAAAGAGGAGGTACTTGAAAGGCTGGCTGTATTTAAAGTAGATAAGTCACCTGGTCTGGATGGGATGCATCCTAAGATGCTGAGGGAAGTAAGGGTGGAAATTGCAGAGGTGCTGGCCATAATCTTCAAATCCTCCTTTGATATGGGGGTAGTGCCCAGAGGACTGGAGAATTGCAAATGTTACACCCTTGTCTAAAAAAAGTTGTAAGAATAAACCCGGCAACTACAGGCCAGTCAGTTTAACCTCGGTGGTGGGGGAGCTTTTAGAAACGATAATCCGGGACAAAATTAATAGTCACTTGGACAAGTTGTGGATTAGTAAATGAAAGCCAGCATGGATTTGTTGAAGGCAAATCATGTTTAACTAACTTGATCGAGTTTTTTGATTAGGTAACAGAGAGGGTTGATGAGGGCAATGTGATTGATGTTGTGTATATGGACTTTCAAAGGCCATTTGATAAAGTGCCACGTAATAGGTTTGTCAGCAAAATTGAAGCCCATGGAATAAAAGGGGCAGTGGCAGCATGGATACGAAATTGGCTAAGTGACAGTTAACAGAGAATAGTGGTGAATGTTTGTTTTTCGGACTGGGGGAAGCTATATAGCATGTTCCCCAGGGATCGGTACTAAGACCACTGCTTTTTTTTGATGTGTTAATGACTTGTACAGGGCACAATTTCAAAACTTGCCGATGACACAAAACTTGGAAGTGTAGTAAACTGTGAGGAGGATAGTAATAGACTTCAAGAGGACATAGACAGGCTAGTGCAAGAGGTGCAAAGTGATAGATTTTGGCAGGAAGAACATGGAGAGGCAATATAAACTAAATGGTACAATTCTAAAGGGGGTGTAGGAACAGAGAGATCTGGGGGTATACGTGCACAAAACATTGAAGGTGGCAGGACAGGTTGAGAAAGCGGTTATAAAAGCATACGGGATCCTGGGCTTTATAAATAGAGGCATAGAGTACAAAAGCAAGGAAGTTATGTTGAACCTTTATAAAACACTGGTTCAGCCACAGCTGGAGTATTGTCCAATTCTGGGCACCGCACTTTAGGAAGGATGCGAAGGCCTTAGAGAGGGTGCAGAAAAGATTTACTAGAACGGTTCCAGGGATGAGGAACTTCAGTTACGTGGATAGACTGGAGAAGCTAGGGTTGTTCTCCTTAGAGCAGAGAAGGTTAAGAGGAGATTTGATAGAAGTATTCAAAATCATGAAGAGTTTAGTAAATAAAGAGAAACTGTTCCCATTGGCGGAAGGGTCGAGAACTAGAGGACACAGATTTAAGGTGATTGGCAAAAGAACCAAAGACGACATGAGGAAAAGCTTTTTTACATAGTGAGTAGTTATGACCTGGAATGTGTTGCCTGAAAGGGTGGTGGAAGCCAATTCAGTCATGGATTTCAAAAAGGAATTGGATAAATACTTGAAGGGAAAAAATTTGCAGGGCTACAGGGAAAGAGCGGGGGAATGAGTCTAACTGGATTGCTCTTACAAAGAGCCAGCATGGGCTCGATGGGCTGAATGGCCTCCTGTGCAGTAACCATTCTATGATTTCACTGCTTTTGGGCCAGGAGGAGCAGGAGTGTTTCCTTCAGGCCCAACAATCCTACGTGCTGCGATCCGACACACACAATCCGCTGCCCCCACCCACAGTAACCGACCTCCCCTCCGATCTCCGACTCCCCTCCGAGGTGACTGGTTACAGTTTGAGGCATATGTCCTGTTAACATTAAAGCTATCTGCATCGAGCTGTTCTCAGGGCTTTTTGATATGAAACTGTGAACTTATTTTTGCGTTTCACTCTTAATAGGTTATTGATTTAATTGCAGTAGACATATGGGGGTAAATTTTAACTTCAAGCTGGGAAGGGAGCGGGGAGGGAAGATGTTCAGGTGCAAAACTCGGAAAGTAAGATCGCGACTTTAATGAGGCCAACCAATTGCACTTCCGGATTTCGGACCCAGTGGCCAGTCTGTTTGACAGGCTGGCTGGCTGTTGGGCAGGAAGGCCTGCTGCAGCAGGTCGCAGCTGGGGATCAGAGGGAGGGAGGGAAGGAGGGATCATGGGCCGGGAAGATCGGGGTGGGAGGAGGTTGGGAAGATGATCGGAGGTCGCTGGAGGTTGGGTGGGGTCGGAGGTAGGTGGGGGTCCAGCATCACTCACCGTTATTTATGCACAAATCGGACAGCAACTTCAGGTGAGGGCAGACGCGGTGTTCCAACATGAAAATCTGGAAGTTGCTGTCTGAAATGTGCCGTTACACCGTCAGCTTTGCGAAAACGGCATCTTGCTCTCTGACTCACCATTCAAATACTTCGAATGGCGTGAAGTTCCTGTATTTACATTGTAGATATGATTAAACTCGCCGCAGAAAGTTAGAGCTTGTCACTTTCAGTCTAAGTACCCTTTTTAACGGCGTGATACGTCTTAATTACTGCCAAACAACCTCTCTGGCACTAAAAATTAACTTTTACAAGTGTAGAGTCTCATTCCTTCAGCTTTTAATTGTTGTTGGAGATTTAAAAGAAGATTTAAATACTTTTTTTTAAAAAATTCTTTTTGTCTCTTTTATCTCTCTCTCTTAGTCCAAGCTTTCTTTCTATCTCTTTATTTCGCTTTCTGTACCTGATTTGACATTGAATTCACTCCCTGGTTCAGACTCTGCGTTGTACATTAACGATTCTTCAGTCTGATTGGTTAAGGAGATACACAGTTGCTTGCCCTGTTCACACAGATCCCAGATGCCCTGTAGAGGGCACCGCGCTGTTTGGATCTCTAACTTCCAGCGCAAAGGCTCATGGAAAGTATATGGGCAAGGGCGAGTCTAACAAGCTGCAGGTGCCGTTCATTCACTGACTACAGTAAATTCTAGCCCATTATTTATGATGCATATGAAAACTGAGGAGATTAAGTCTGCAACGTGCAGCCCTCGCTCCTAGAAATTAACAAAATGCTACTTCTGCTCACAATTGGTCTGTATTTTTATTAAAATTATCTACCTGCAGCAGTGAGATCATATTTGACATTTGTTTTTTGATTCCAAATTTCCTTTGTTTTCTCACTTCCTCTTCTGCAAGTGCAGGTAAGCCTTAGGTACCTTGCTCAAGTGACCAGTCTTTAGATCCGATAATGAATAAAATTGGTCTAAATCATTATATGATTACTGCTTTGCACATCTTTTAGGTTTAGTGTGAGTCATAGAACTTTACAACACAGAAGGAAGCCATTTGGTCCATCATGTCTGTGCTGGCTCTTCACTAGAGAATTCCAAAACTAATCCTACTGCTTCATGCTCTCCCTATAGCCCTGTATCCTCCTCTGCTTTAAATATTTATCTAATTTTCCCTTAAAAGATGCAATGGTTTCAGTGGCAAAGCATTCAGTGCTCTGCATAAAAAATTTTCTCCTAATCTCGCTCCTCATTCTTAGTGATGATTTTAAATTGTTGAGCCCTCGTCACTGACTCCTCAACCAGAGGAAATAGTCTTTCCCTCTTCATTCTATCAAAACTGCACACAATTTTAAAAACCTCTTAACTCACCTCTTAGTCTTCCCTACTCCAATGGAAATTGTTCCAGTATTTCAACTCTCTCTTCATAGTATATTTTTCAATCCCTGGTATAATTCTGGTGAATCTTTGCTGAACAATCTCTATAACTTTAATGTCCTTTCTATAATGGGGTGCCCCAAGCTGCACACAGTACTCCAACTGTGACCTAACCAACGTTTTGTACAAATTTATCATTACTTCTTTACTCTTATAGCTTATGCCCTGAAGTCATGCGATCCCCATCTAGACCTGTGGGTGGTTGCAAGTTATTGGTTCCAGTAAATCCATTCCAACCTTGTTTCAATTACTTTGTTTTTCACAGGACAAAACTTAAAATAGGATAAAGAAGTCTCACAAGAGGTGAAACTGGCTTTGTGGTTGTGCTCCCCCTTCCTCTTCCACACAACTGAGATCAAACCTTTTGCCCTGAACGGAGTGGGGCTGGGGTGTGGACATCTGCTTGAGTATAAGACCAAGCTTTGCTGTGCTGCCCTTTCCAAACAGCATGCGGACACTCAATCTTTAGGCTCATGTGTGAAGCGCCCATACGAGTGATGAACTGGTATGAATTGCAGCCTCGAGGAGAGGAGAGGAGGGGAGAAAGCTGGGAATGACTGAGGATGGGGATAAATGCCATTACTGACTCGTGGGACTGTACCCCAGCATGAGTCAATAGTAGCATCAAGAAAGATGGAAGAAAATCATAGGAGGTTGCAGAGTAATTTAAATGAATTTCTACTTAAAGCTAGTCTCATCACTGCCAAAATTATGGAAAATAAATGGGAGAGGAGGAATTTTAGGGAGGTCAACTATAGCTGCCCTCCTCACTATAGCTGGCCTCTTCACTCTACCAACAATATAGAAAATAGGTTGGGGAATCGGGGGGAGAAAGTAATTTAAATGAATTGTACTGTAGCTAGCCTGATCCTTAAGCACCATTATTAAAAACAATCAGTGGGAGGTCAATAATCCTGGTTGCCTGTATTATCCAGCCTCTTCTGCAAACTCCCTACCAATGGTGTTGGAGGCAAAGAAAAAACTGGAAAACTGCTGGTAAGCCCATTATCAGTTTTTCAAACAATATATACTGATTTCAAAAATTTCCCAAAATCTAGGCCATATATCAGTTCTTTTAACTCTCCTAAAAGGATCTGCTTTTCCTCCTCCTGAGATGAAGTGGCTGATACTCCATCTAGTGGCCCAGCTGAAAGTTTTCATTGTCCGTTTAGGGCTGGCTCATAGAATCATCGAATGGTTACATAAGAGCAATCCAGTTAGTCCCATTCCCCTGCTCTCTCCCCGTAGCCCTGCAAATTTTTTCCCTTCAAGTATTTATCATGAGGTTGAGTAGCATGTTGTGGCTGAGTTCAAACTGAGGGTCTGGGTCAGGATGGGGAATTGCTCTGTTGCTAGAACTACTGTGCCATTTCACATCGTTTTAGGTTACTTTCATTTGTAGAATGTCAAGCAGTTTTATGTATTAAATGGAAAATGCAAAGAGAAATAACAGGTCCGCTCCATCACCAAGACCGCCTATTTCCATCTCTGTAACATCGCCCGTCTCCGCCTCTGCCTCAGCTCATCTGCTGCTGAAACCCTCATCCATTGTTATCTCAAGACGTGACTATTCCAATGGTGTCCTAGCCAGCCTCCCATCTTCCACCCTCCATAAACTTAAGCTCATCCAAAACGTAACTGCCCATATCCTAACTCGCACCAAGTCCCATTCATCCATCACCCCTGTGCTCGCTGACATAGTAGCCTGTTGGTCATTGTATCTCCAAAACAAAATTATAAAATAGGAGGCAACATTCCTCTCCGCTAACATGAGCAATAAATTAATTTGATTTATAAAAAGAAACTTCCATTTATATGGAACCTTATCATATCAGATGTCTCAAAGTACTTCACATACAATGAATTACTTTGAGGTGCGACAACTCGTTATGTAGGTGAGCGTGGCAGCAGTTTTGTGCATAGCACAATATGATAAATAACTGGAAGAAAAATATACTTTTGTAATATAAATCAGCCGCCACATCTCTTCTGGGTTAAACAGGTCTGGATTTCTCTTCATTGTGGAATGGTGAATGTAACAAAACACCACCTTGTGTGGCCAGTGCTAAAATTTTAGATTAATTTTCTTCAAAACTTGCCATATTTTGAACAGAGAGGCTACAGGGATATAAGCACGGAGCTGGGATATGATGGGAATAGTCAGAATTACAGCAGGTACTATAAAGGATTCAGTGTCAAGTTACTCCGGGAACGCCTTCATTTTAAAATTCTCATCCTGGTTTTCAAATCCTTTCATGGCCTCTCCCCTCCCTATCTCTGTAACCTCCTCCAGCCGTACAACCCTCTGAGATCTCTGCGCTCCTCCAGTTCTTGCCTCTTGCGCATCCCCGATTTAATCGCTCCACAATTGGCGGCCGTGCCTTCAGCTGCCTAGGCCCCAAGCTCTAGAATTCCCTTCCTAAACCTCTCTACCTCTCTCTCTCCTGCTTTAAGATGCTCCTTAAAAGCTAAAGTCACCTGCCCTAATATCTCCTCATGTGGCTCGGTGTCAAATTTTGTTTGATAATTGCTCCCGTGAAGCGCCTTGGGATGTAAGCCCTATATAAATGCAAGTTGATGTGTTTGTTCATGGTGAATGCTGCACAGATGCATTTTATTCAAACTCATTTTAATTTTGTATCTGTTTTATTGGGTTGTTAACTTTTGCAAATGCAGAACACTGAAGTTAAAAAGTGACTGAAAATGCCAAAACGTACTGCAGGCATAATATTGAAAACACAAACAGTAAAACAACCGGCAAGAACTAGTAAAACAAAAATACTACATCATGAATAACATAAGTTGCTGAGTGTACCTTTTTAAATATATATGTGTATATTTTGTCTCTTCAGACACAGTGCCCTTCTTCAGAACCTTAGGCCAGTTACACAGGTCTCTCAAGGGAAAAGTTGGAACAGAGTTCAAGGGAAAAAGGCTAGGAAGCCAGTGAACTTAAATTCTGGTAAGGATTTTTTTTTAAAGTACTTTTCTAATTGTGGTGGAAGAAGATGTATTATTCAGAACGTGGCAGTAACAAAATATTGTTTCGATCCATTTCCATTAGCTGAGAGTTATTAGTTTGCTAAGTATATGTAGGAGAGGGGGTAGCTTTATATTGCGACATTCAAATACAGATGCTAATAGATGATGAGATGTAACATTTCTGATATCACCTCTGAATAGCAAGTGTGCCAAGAAGACATTTTGTTGGTAGTTAATTCTAATGTACTGTGCTACCATAGAGCCAGAACCAAAATAGTGTTTAAAGAATTACGCATTTCTGTTGACAGAAGCTGAATTTAGGGGATTGAAGAATTCAAGCAGTTTTGTAAATAAGCCAAGCCGACTACAGTCAAGCCTACCGCCACGTCGACAGCAAGCAATGGGAGCCAGGCAGCAGAACTCCACACAGCAGATCCCAGGTCAACAACCCAAAAAGTCATCTACTGAGTTTGTAGGATGGGATGAGGACTTTCCACAACTCTCAAAGTGAGTAATGGAGAAGCTCTTGTTTCACTGGCTGCACAAATTTCATTATAATTCATAGGAACAGGAGTAGGCTATTCAGCCCCTCAAGCCTGTTCCGCCATTCAATTAGATCATGGCTGATCTGTTTCTTAACTCCATCTACCCGCCTTGGTTCCGTAACCCTTAATACCTTTGTCTAACAAAAATCCATCAATCTCAGTTTTGAAATTTTCAATTGACATAGCCTCAACAGTGTTTTGGGGAGAGAGTTCCAGATTTGCACTACCCTCTGTGTGAAGAAGTGCTTCCTGACATCACCCCTGAACTGCCAAGCTCTAATTTTAAGGTGATGGCCCCTTGTTCTAGACTTCCCCACCAGAGAAAATAATTTCCCTCTATCTACTTTAATCATCTTAAACACCTCAATTAGATCATCCCATAATCTTCTATACTCGAGGGAATACAAGCCTAGTCCATGCAACCTGTCTTCATAATTTAACCCCTTTAGCTCTTGTATCATTCTGGTGAATCTGCGCTGCACCCCCTCCAAGGCTAATATACCTTTCTTGAGGTGAGGTGCTCAGAACTGAACGCAGTACTTTAAAAGGCTAATCAGAGCGTTATATAACGAACATAACTTCTGTAACATAACTTCCACCCCTTTGTATTCCAGCCCCCTTGAGATAAAGGCCAACATTCCATTAGCCTTTTAAATTATTTTTTGTACCTGTCCTCTAGCTTTTAGTGATTTCTGTACTTGGACCCCATAATCTCTCTGCTCCTCCACAGTTCCTAGCTTCTCACCATTTAGAAAATACTCTGATCTATCTTTCCTAGATCCAGAGTGAATGACTTCACATTTCCCCATATTGAACTCCATCTGCCACAGTTTTGCCCACTCACTTAATCTATCAATGCCCCTTTTCAACTTTCTGCTCCCATCTACACTGTTTACTGTGCAACCTAACTTAGTGTTGTCAGCAAACTTGGATATACGGCTCTTTATTCCTTCATCTAAGTCATTTATAAATATAGTGAAAAGCTGAGGCCCCAGTGCAGATCTCTGGGGGACACCACTAGTCACATCCTGCCAATTTGATTGTGTACCCATTGTCCGTACTCTCTGTCTCCTACCTCCCAACCAATTCCCTACCCATGTCAATAGGTTGCCTCCAATTCCATGCGCTCTCATTTTTGTTAAGCCTCTTATGTGGCACCTTATCAAATGCCTTCTGGAAGTCCGTGTAAATAACATCCATAGACACTTCCTTATCTAACTCCTTGGTTAGTTACCTCAAAAATATTCAACTAGATTTGAAAGAAAATATGGAGGAGTGGGAAAACGTGAATACCTATATCTTGGAATTTATTTTTTTCTTTTGATAGAATAGAACAGTTTCAGGTAAACTTGGTTTGATAGTTTTGCAAATCGCCTGGAGTCGTAGTTCCTGCTGTGTTCTGGAGGAGCAGGTTTGAATCTTCCCAGCATTGCTCCAGCCTGTAGAATCGAGGTCCCAAAAACGTCATCCCCGGGGTAAAACTTAGGTACAAAGTGGTACAGTATTAAAACACTTTGCTGTACTTTCCATCAAGGGCTTTAATAAAGCTTTTTAAACTTTCTAAAGACTGCTTTTGTTTCTTTGAAATGTTACAACATGTGTCTGGAAGTTGTGATGTGCTGGATGACCCTGCCTGCACTTTCTGAAATAAAATGCTGTGTATGTGGAACGCTGATTGGCGGAATATTGAACAGCTTTCAACCATAAGTTCTTGCTGGTTGATTTTCAGAAAGTGATGTGGCATTGTTTTATATTAGCCCTGATCATGAAAAGGGTTCCTCTCTTTGCTTGCCACAGTCAAAGCTGTGCATCGCTTAAAGCTGAAATTTTAAGTGTTTTAAAGGCTTATAAGAATCTGTTAGTAGGATTTGTCAAATACCCAGCCCTATCCTTCAGACAAATTTGGTTTCAATAAATCCATTGGGATAGGTGATAAAAGAACCATTTTTCATTAATAATTAGGTTTCTTTTGGTCAGATTATCTGGTTGGTTCCCTCTCTCTCCTCTATCTCCATCAGTGCTAATGAAGGTCATTTTCTTGCATTTTTTCCCCTCCATTTTTTTCCCCTTTCTTGAAGGGGCTGAATCATGCTGGGATATGGTTCTATGAATGCGATCTCCAGTGCTTTGTCCAAGTAGCTATTCTTGATGTGTGAGCCTAAGCAATGAGGGCTAGCAGGCTTTTTGACAGTGGGGTTATCGTACCTGAGCTTAATCCTGTCGCATGGCATTACTGGATAGTAATCAGGAGGTGAAACCTTAACTGGTTTGCCCATATACCCTCTTCAATCCAGCCCCAGTACAGGGCGCTGCTGCCAATTGTAGAAACCCTACTGCACTGTCTTGACTCTTTCTGTAGCATTTACTTCTAATTTTAACAAATTTTTCCCAAAGGCATTGAAAGACTGCTGAGACAGACTTGATAGTTTGATTGCTGTGGATATGGTAGTTGTAGTGGTTTTGGTACTGGACTAGCAACCCAGAGGTCATGGGTTCCAATCCCATCATTGCATGTTGTGAAATTGAACTCAATAAATCTGGTGATTTGTGGGCTGGTACCAGAAAAATTACCATTAAAGCTGCCAGATTGTTGTAAAAATTCAACTTGCTCATTTAGAGAAGGGAATCTGAGACTACTACCTGGTCTGGCCTACACATGACTACAGTCCCACACAAACTCATAATATCCTCTAAATTGGCTACTTAACTGCATCATGGAAACCATCACCACAAGGACTGTAGCAATTCAAGAAGGTGGCCATCAACGCCTTATTAGGTCATTTAGGAATGGACAATAAATACAATTGAGCCAGTGTCGCCCACATTCTGAAGATAAAAATTACTGAGATGAGCCTGGGCATTCTCAATACAGTTCCTAATGGACGCAACTCTCCAACAGAAAATCTGCCTTATGTATTTGACATCAACTGTTCTTGATTCTCCTTTGTAAACAATTTTACAACACCAAGTTATAGTCCAGCAATTTTATTTTAAATTCACAAGCTTTCGGAGGCTTCCTCCTTCGTCAGGTAAATGACGAAGGAGGAAGCCTCCGAAAGCTTGTGAATTTAAAATAAAATTGCTGGACTATAACTTGGTGTTGTAAAATTGTTTACAATTGTCAACCCCAGTCCATCACCGGCATCTCCACATCTTGATTCTCCTTCAGACAGATGCAATAGAAGGGTAAAGTTGGATTTGAACTAGAGTGGAGTAATCTTGAAGGATGCAGTATGCAAAGTATACTTAAAGTGTGCCATATACGAACTGAGAATTTTTGTTTTCAAAGTGGAGGATTCATTTCTCAACATTGCATCATTCACCTCTTTGAACAGTTTGGCATATGTTTTGTTCATGCAGTTTCACCTACAGATGTTCATGGGCAGTATCCAAGGGTTATGACCCTCTGAGATTCATTTGCCATTCCTCCACTGTTTAATTAATTGAATTGAAGCTCTAAAGATCAGTGATACAGGTATATCTGTCAGAGCACAAGCTCCTGATTATCAATGATCTACCTTTTGGGAAGGTTCCAACAATTTTTAACTTTGTTTCTACTAATAATGAAATAACTTTTTTTGATTTCAGTGCTCTAATTTGTGACCTGTTGTGGAGCTAAGTTATTCTAAAGAGTTTCTTTAAAGTTGAAAAGTGTATGTGTAGGCAGGAAATGGCCAAGTTTGGAAAAAGTAGGAGAGAAGTTGAGGTAAATCAAGGAGCACTGGTTAGATTATGCCAAACTTGGTTTTTACAAGCCCATAGATTGTAGAAGGAAGGAATGCAAAGGGAAATAAGACGGGTCCCGTTTTGAAGTCTTCGGAATGAATTAATTAGAAATGAAATGTTGCACTGAATCTTGGTTTCAACGTAGTGAGCATTAAGGGAGGAGAGAAAGCGTGTATGGCAGCATATTTGGAACTTTGGGCAGATAAAAGAGAGTAAGAGTAGCAGTGACTGCAGTAATCTCTAAAATAGAGAGACCTGAAAGATTGCAATTTGTGAGGTTGGGGGGTTGTGGGCAAAGAGAAAGAAATTAGAAGGATCTGTCGGACACAAGTTTTTTTCTTGTTTGGCAGAGTGCGAGAAAAATGTGGAACAGCTCCAGTACTTCTATAGATAGATAAACTGAATATCACTGAGTGAGCTGATTGGTCCAAAAATATGACTGAAAATTCTCATCTGTCACTGATCTATGGTAACCTCTACTTATTGGCCCCTGGTAACCACAGCATTGCTTCTGTGGTAACCGTTGCACATTGGCCCCTGATTATTCATCACTGTAACTATATACTTTTGCATTTAACTTATGTACTGTGCCATGCCATGCCTCCGAGAGACCAGAGTGGAGCTGGCAGAGACTTGCTCAGGTTGTTTCCCTCTTCTCTTCACAAGTGGTGCATGAAATGAAGAGAAAATAAAGGGATTTGCTACTCTTGACTTTTTTAATGTAATATTGTAAATCAATTTGTTCTTACACTGCTGAATAAATACGAGTTACATATAGTAAGAACACATGCTATAAGTAGAAAGCTGAAACCACTTACAGATGTTTTAATTCAGACTTCTAAAATTTCTCTGGAATCTGGAAAGTCAAAGGGCAAACTGGGCAATTGCAAGACTAAATTGTTGAGCTTTCCCAAAGGACTATGTGTGCGCCTCTTGAATTTTCCATTCAAGGCTAACCAGTTGCCGTATCTGCTGAGAGTAGGCTGTGTTTTGTTTGTGCTTTGACACAGTTTACCCAGATGTGTGTTCTGTACCTGATGTTTGACAGTTCACCCTGATGTGCGTTCTCTACCTGATGTTACCCAGTTTACCCTGATGTGCGTTCTCTACCTGATGTTACCCAGTTTACCCTGATGTGCGTTCCCTACCTGATGTTACACAGTTTACCCTGATGTGCGTTCTCTACCTGATGTTACACAGTTTACCCTGATGTGTATTCTGTACCTGATGTTACACAGTTTACCCTGATGTGCGTTCTCTACCTGATGTTACCCAGTTTACTCTGATGTGTGTTCTGTACCTGATGTTACCCAGTTTACCCTGATGTGCGTTCTCTACCTGATGTTACACAGTTTACCCTGATGTGCGTTCTCTACCTGACGTTACACAGTTTACCCTGATGTGCGTTCTCTACCTGACGTTACCCAGTTTACCCTGATGTGCGTTCTCTACCTGACGTTACACAGTTTACCCTGATGTGCGTTCTCTACCTGATGTTACCCAGTTTACCCTGATGTGCGTTCTCTACCTGATGTTACCCAGTTTACCCTGATGTGTGTTCTCTACCTGATGTTACCCAGTTTATCCTGATGTGCGTTCTCTACCTGATGTTACCCAGTTTACCCTGATGTGCGTTCTCTACCTGATGTTACCCAGTTTACCCTGATGTGCGTTCTCTACCTGATGTTACCCAGTTTACCCTGATGTGCGTTCTCTACCTGATGTTACACAGTTTACCCTGATGTGTGTTCTCTACCTGATGTTACCCAGTTTACCCTGATGTGCGTTCTCTACCTGATGTTACACAGTTTACCCTGATGTGTGTTCTCTACCTGATGTTACCCAGTTTACCCTGACGTGTGTTCTCTACCTGATGTTACACAGTTTACCCTGATGTGTGTTCTCTACCTGACGTTACCCAGTTTACCCTGATGTGCGTTCTCTAACTGTTGTTACCCAGTTTACCCTGATGTGTGTTCTCTACCTGATGTTACCCAGTTTACCCTGATGTGCGTTCTCTACCTGATGTTACCCAGTTTACCCTGATGTGCGTTCTCTACCTGATGTTACCCAGTTTACCCTGATGTGCGTTCTCTACCTGATGTTACCCAGTTTACCCTGATGTGCGTTCTCTACCTGATGTTACAAAGTTTACCCTGATGTGTGTTCTGTACCTGATGTTACCCAGTTTACCCTGATGTGTGTTCTGTACCTGATGTTACCCAGTTTACCCTGATGTGCGTTCTCTACCTGGTGTTACACAGTTTACCCTGATGTGTGTTCTCTACCTGATGTTACACAGTTTACCCTGATGTGTGTTCTCTACCTGGTGTTACCCAGTTTACCCTGATGTGTGTTCTGTACCTGATGTTACACAGTTTACCCTGATGTGTGTTCTGTACCTGATGTTACACAGTTTACCCTGATGTGTGTTCTGTACCTGATGTTACACAGTTTACCCTGATGTGCGTTCTCTACCTGATGTTACCCAGTTTACCCTGATGTGTGTTCTGTACCTGATGTTACACAGTTTACTTGGTCTTTCTGTTTCTGTGTTCTGAGAAAAGAAAGTCTGCATATGTTAACTTATGATTTTTAAGAGGTCCTGCTTTATCTGTAAATCATTTGTAGAAAATATGACCGAGGCCTAGAATCTGACTACACAAATGTAGAATGTAAACACTTTGGTCCTGTGTTGAAGACTGAACCAGATACTGATGAGGCTCAAGCCCCAACTAAAATTCAGCTGAGAGATGAGCAAACCCTTCCTGCACTCCATGTGAGTATGATGCTAGTTTTTTCATTTTGTATCACTAGGATTTCAGTGTGTGTATGTGAAATTTTTGTACTATGGACACTTGGACTATGGGCAGAAAAAACAGCAGATTCTGTCCTTCCAAGGTGTGGGTTGTGTCTGGAGAGTGCATTTTGATCTGTATTGAATTCGGGTGAAGTATTGTGGTTACAAGTCTATCTCTAGTAGCGAAACCAATTTAAGCTGATGATTTAGGAGTATGGAACAAAAGGCGTATTGGCAAAACATTGAAGCATATTTTTTTTCTCAATGTATTGGTACTAGTAAACCAAATAGCACTGTTGTGTAAAATCAATATTTAACTATAGCTTCAAGCTATGTTGGGGGTGGGGGTGGTTGCAGACAGAGAGGGGGAGAGAGAGAAAAAAACATATACATGGGATTAGAGACTGAAGGAGAAATACTGTTAGCAAAATTCCTTCCTCATCCTTTTAACAGATTCGAAAAGCTAGAGACAGTAATATGTCTGATAATTAACTTCATTCAAAACATTCATCTTAAAACTTCATACAGAATAGTACACATTTAGCCCTATGTCTAAAACCATCTGTGCAGAGAAATTGCGAGCATGGCATATCCAAGCCTGTTCACGTTACCTGATCTTGAAGGTAGGCAAAAGATCCTACTGAGTGAAACGTCGCATCTCTTTTTATACCATTTTCTTTTATGGTCTAGTTCCTGCTGGATTCAACACTACTGGGTGTTTTATGACCCATAGATCTTTGAACAGATTGCTAGACAGGAATGAGGAGCCCCATACCATACCTTTTCCTATCCTTGTTTTTCCTGAGTCATAGGGGGTGATTTTAAGAGGCAAATGCAGGGGCAGGGGGGGCTCCGGAAATCCCGTTCGAGTTCGGAAGCCGGCTCCAACACGCCGGCTTCCGAGTTTTCCAGGGACCCACCTGTGTGCGTGCGGGAGTCCCGCCGGCAATTGAAGCCGGCAGGATGAGAGTTAAAGTGCCAAATGTACCTAATTGAGATACTTAAGGCACTTTACTTGTGACAGATGAAGGGATTAGAAAGATTTTTAACTTACCTGGGCGGCTTACCCACCGCTTCTGATTCACGCCCGGTGAAACCCCTCTTCACCCTCCCGATCTCACCCTCCCGATCTTCCCCCGATGTCCCCTTGATCTCACCCTCCCGATCTTCCCTCCCCCACCGGTCTTCCAGTCCAGCGCCAGATGACATCTGGCTCTCCCTCTTTCCTGCCCCCTCCTCCCCCTCGCGTTGCAGCTCCTGATGGCAGCCAGCCTGTCAATCAGGCCAGCTGCCAGGCGTGAAACCCAGAGAGGACATTAACCACTATCAATCAACGTGCGATCGCATCGGAAAAGGTAAGTTTGGTTTATGCAGGTTTGCCATGCGCCCAATAGCCCTCCCCCCCCCCCCCCCCCCCCCCCCCCCACCGCTGCCATCCCGCTTCCGTGCTAATATCGGGGTCATAATCTTTTATACAAACCTTAGATGTTATGCTCTATAGTAACAGGAATCTATTGCCTTTTTATATTGCAGTAATCTTCTCTTAACTCCCCCCGCGGTGATCAAAAGTCTGTTTTAAAAGCCTTTGTGTTTTAACCTAAGAACCCTTTTAGCTCCATATTATTCAACTAGCTTCTTTATTTAATAATCTATATATACCTTTCCTTACAGTACAATGTTTTCTGCCCTTCAATGTTATCCGTGTCATTGAGGGGAAAAGACAGGATTTGCAAGCACACAGTTTAAAGCAATTCTATATTAGCTGTTCTTTCTTTGTTCTGTATTAGAATAATGTAATAACATATCTATATTCTTACACTGACTTTGTGCGATAGTGTAAAACAGGTGATATGAATTGGAAGAGATGTAAAATGTAAAACATATGTAGGAAGACATCTCAAAACTCTTTACATTGAGGAAAAAAGAGTGATGTTGAGCAGGAGGCGGGGGGGGGGAAGGGAATCATGGAGAGAGTTAGGGTGGGGGACCAAATGATGACATGTTTCAAAAGAAGGGTTTTGGGGAGGAATTTGATCGTAGGGAGGGAGGTGGCAAGGCTAAATAAACTGGGCAACACCGTTAGAATCATAGAAATTTATGGCACAGGAGGCCATTCGGCCCATTGTATCTGTGCCGGCCGAAAAAGAGCTATCCAGCCTCATCCCACCACTTTCCAGCACTTGGTCTGTAGCCTTGTAGGTTATGGCACTTCAGGTGCATATCCAAGTACTTTTTAGATGCGATGAGGGTTTCTGCCTCTACTATTGTTTCAGGCAGTGAGTTCCAGACCCCCATTACCCTCTGGGTGAAAAAAATTTTCCTCAGCTCCCTCTAATCCTTCTACCAATTACTTTAAATCTCTGCCCCCTGGTTATTGACCTCTCTGCTAAGGGAAATAGCGTTGTGCCTGAACGAACAGCTACCAATGATTGAATAGAGGGAACAGGGACAAAGAGAAACGTCCCAGTGCTGTTGAGAAAGCTTTCTTATAGGAGTGATTGAAAGTTTATTAATGAAATCCAGTTATAATAAAGTTTGGACGGTCCCACCAAGGTTGCAATCATTCAGACAGTTTCTTATGCACTATAACCATTTGTAATTTGTGCGCAAACAAAATTATTATGGGATTCCATAAATTGTATTTTTTTTTAATTTGTGTAACTACATTTCATTTTTGTCTTGAAGAATTTACTGGAGATGTCCCCTTGCATTACAACCCAAAGAATGGACCCTGTCCCTCAGTCAGATCTGAGAATGTCACATCTTCCTTCCTCAACATCATCAGTGACTCCACCGGTGCTTTCTGTACATCCAGCCGAGTCAGTCACTTACCAATCAACAGGTAGTATGTTAAATCATATCTGTCATCTCTATTTGGAAAGATAGTTCTGTTATCTATGTCACAAAATGTAAAGTAATGATGGATTTTCCAACGTGAGCTGCATGGCTGGGGTGAGGAGTTCAAATGACATGAGAGTGAAGTTAGAGTAGTTAAAGGAACAGTCTTCAACCTCCTAATACCTGTTATTTTATGTATAATACACTGCAAATCAAATTATTTGTTTGGAAAAGGTTCTAGGGTTTACTTTAGGAGTATTTTAGAGGTATCTTACACGTTTGAGTACTTACGGAATTGTATTGTACTCTTTTTACCGCAAACGTATTGGAATTAATTTCCAGTGCATTAAGAATTTAATGAGATAGCTAATATATAAATCTGGAACACATTTAAAAATCCAAGGGATTTTAATAACAGTGGATTAATCCTCCTAAATACTGAATCATTTAACAGCTTTTCAAAATGCTAGTATTTCCTTTAACAAAATGAGTGATTTTCTATACATTTCTTAAGCCGAGTGTTACTCAAACGTGAGTAACGTTAATAAAGCCAGAGAACGTTTATGTTTTCATACCCACCTAGTTGGAAGCCAAATGCTCAGCTACTTACTAATGAATACTTGACTTTTGAAACGACAAAGTTTGAGAATTCAGAATTGTGATTCACAGCTTCCTTGCGATTTTATTGCCTATAGTAGTGTGACTGATTGATTTTTTTAAGGAAGAATATTGAAGATAGCTTCTTCCATTGTTCGACAGATAATTCACCACAGATGGTCGTTCCATCTGTAACTCCATCATCTTCAGTGATGCCCAGTCCAGCTGTGTCACAGGCTGAAATGACTTCAACCCTGGTTACCCCACTTTGTGCTCCTGTGCATGGAGCTAATTTGCCACCAATGGCTGCACCTCAGATTCTAAGCTCTTACGATGATCTCTTGTACCCTGGGTTTGCTATGAATGAAAAGGGAGAGTACCTCACCAGCGCACCTGCGTATTCATACAACAAAAGTGGAGCCGATCTACCGGATGGTAAGTACTGTGAACCTTAAAAGAAAACTGTACTACATTTTTTTGACTTCTCTCAACATTAATGCAAATTCTTCTGCTTTCCCATCCTATGGCCTCTCTGAGCAAGATTTTCAAACACTGGTACTTTGTAATAAAAATTTAAAAAGCAGCAAATGCTGTAAATGCACAGCAGGTCAGTCAGTGTCTGAAAGAATGATAGGCTATTGCATTAAATTGTATGCTGTCTTTTCAGCTCCTGATTGACTATTTCCAACATTTTCTGTTTTTATTTCAAATTTGCAGCATTCACTACTTTCATTTTTTTTTACCTCTATTAGTGGTAATTTGTGCCAAATTGTGTGCCGTTCTGTTCTGGCCGTCTGTACTCATAAATTGGATTGACACCGCCCAAATTAATTTCACCTGGGACATCTAGAGCCAATAAATTTTCATCTGTCTTATTGAACCTAAGTGCCAGAGGTGAAAGGGCATTGCGCTAACCCACTGCACCAGTCAGTCACTCAAAAGCTGAATCATCTAACCTTGAAAGCACATTATATAAACTACAGTGAATTTTCTTGAGTTTACATTTTACTACATTCACAGAATTATTCTACTAGTGCAGTACAGGGGTATTTTTTAAAGGAGGGAAGAAAGGGGTGAAACGGAAAGTGTTAATTGTACAACCTTGTTTAAAGATGGTCATCAATCATACATGTGCTTCTCAGGAACACTGTATGCAATTAATTGGTTCAAAAGGTAGTAGTTGAAACAAATCTGTTTGTGTTTAATTTAAGATATATTCTCTTCACAGAAAATGTATTATGCAAATATTAAGACCTTCTAAAACTGGCTAAAAATGTCACTAAAAAAATATAGCGGACTTGCATTTTCATACTTACCTGAGATGTTTCAAATTGGCTGCTATTTAGATACAAATGTTGGACCAGATGTTGCTCTTTCGCAGATGCAGTGAAATTCCTTCTGTATAGGATTTTTTTTACCAGATTGTAAATTATTAGAACTAGATTGGGGAGGACAGTTTGTTGTTTTAATTGTTGTAGTCCTCTCTCAATTTAAAATATTATTTTTAATTTGTTAAATTGTAACTGGAATTGCAAATTTGTGTAAAGAATTTTGCCAGCAATGAGAGCTATACACTAAATATCAACTTGGAGGGGGTTGGGGGGAGACATTCTTTTGTTCCTAATGCCTGAGTAAAGTTGTCAAATGAACAAAGCCTATCTGTAGTTTTCACTAGGATTTTTCCTGCAGCAGCGATCATTTCATTTCATCTTGCAGTTTCCTTCCTGTACTGTATAAAGTACCACCAAACTCAGGTCCATCGTGTGATCGTTTTTTTTCTGGTAATATTGTTGAAACATATATGGATGTGATCAGTCCTGGCTTTGGACCGGATCATATGCAAGAATGCTAATAATCCCCTTCCCACATATCTGTTCCTCAGTTAGTGTCCTGCATTTGATCATGGCCATGCCTTGTTGATTATTTACAGTCCCATTGAAGAAGATCTGAAGTACCGGCTTAGGAAGCTTGAAAAGATTTTTCGTTGCAACTCAGACTAGTAATTGCTGGGTCATCACATGTGGCTTGAACCTTTCTTTTCTCCCCATCATTTTCACAATGGAAATCAGTGAAAAATCCCCAAAATGTCAGGATGAAAGTTGCATCATTATTTGACCTGATGAATGATCCATACCCAAAACTTTAAGCTGTCTTTTCTCTTTACAGATGATGATAGATTTGTGTGTTTCCAGTACTTTCTGGTTTCAGTAATTGGCCTGTAAGGTTTAAAGCATTCAACAAAAGGTGTCCTTATACTGGTGGTGTTTTAGTTTTATTCTGGGAAACTGGTGTTGTGAGCCAGCTCCCAATGCTTCCTGAGGGTCTGTGAGTCTACTTCCAGAATAAGGGAGCTAGATTCAGCAGCTTAAAGCTGGGAGCTGGCTCACTAATACCAGTCTTTTGGAATCTGAATTAAAATAGAACCAGTATAAAAATTGGTTGCAAAAGATGGTCTAGTATATTAGAGCAAACTCAAGGGGAAAAATTTGATAAGGGTCCGTTTTGGGCGGTGGTGGCGTGATGCGCTAACACCCCGCGCCCGACAGACCATGTGCAGGCAGGACGCAAGTTTGGACCCATGGGAGCACTTACCTGCAATCAGCGTTCCTTTCCAGGCCTTGCAAGTGGAATCAATGCAATTTACACTTTCCATCGCCAGAGGGAGCACAATCTCTTAAAGGGAGGATGTTTCTCAGAAATCTCTTAAAGGTAGCTGGTGCCTGTTTGCTGAAAATAACAGTCTACTGTCTGCATATTGTCTGAACAGAGATCAGACATCACACATGTAAAACACAGATGCAGATCCCATCCCTGTGTTTACACACTGATGTTAGAACATTGAATAAAGGTTGCACACTACTAAATCCCACATCCTCCAATCTGCACACCAGACCTCACCAATCTGCCGATCTGAGTTGGTACTAGGCCTGCCAGAGTGCATGCACCAAGGTTCTCTGCTGATGCACCAGAGACCTTGGGTGCAAGAGGTGGACAGAAGGAGGGACATCCTATATCTGTGCGGGGGGGAGGTGCAAGAGGCCCCCAGACATATACTCAAAAGACAGTGGGAGGCAGCGGGGGACGAAGTCAAGGCCAGGCGCACAGCATCATGAACACTGATGCAGTGCAGGAAGAAGTTCAATGCTTCAATGGGACTGAAAGCCGATAAGTCCCCAGGGCCTGATAATCTGCATCCCAGAGTACTAAAAGAGGTAGCCATGCAAATAGTGGATGCATTAGTTGTCGTCTTTCAAAATTCTATAGATTATGGAACAGTTCCTGCAGATTGGAGGGTGGCAAATGTAACCCCACTATTTAAAAAAGGAGGGGGAGAGAAAACAGGGAATTACAGACCGGTTAGCCTAACATCAGCAGTAAGAGTCTATTATAAAGGATGTGATAACAGGATACTTAGAAAATATCAACGGGATTAGACAAAGTCAACATGGATTTATGAAAGGGAAATCATGTTTGACAAACCTACTTGAGTTTTTTGAGGATGTAACTGGTAGAATAGATAAGGGAGAACCAGTGGATGTGGTTTATTTGGATTTTCAGAAGGCCTTTGATAAAGTCCCACATAAGAGGTTAATGTGCAAAATTAAAGCACATGGGATTAGGGGTAATATACTGTCATGGATTGAAAATTGGTTAACAGACAGAAAACAGAGAGTAGGAATAAATGGGTCTTTTTCGGGGTGGCAGGCAGTGACTAGTTGGGGTACCGCAGGGATCAGTGCTTGGGCCCCAGCTATTCACAATATATATCAATGATTTGGATGAGGGAACCAAATGTAATATTTCCAAGTTTGCTGATGACACAAAACTAGGTGGGATTGTGAGTTGTGAGGAGGATGCAAAGAGGCTTCAAGGCAATTTAAACAAGTTGAGTGAGTGGGCAAATACGTGGCAGATGCAGTATAATGTGGATAAATGTGAAGTTATCCACTTCAGAAAGAAAAACAGAAAGGCAGAGTATTATTTAAATGGTGATAGATTGGGAAATGTTGATGTACAAAGGGACCTGGGTGTCCTTGTACACCAGTCACTGAAAGCAAACATGCGGGTGCAACAAGCAGTTAGGAAGGCAAATGGTATGTTGGCCTTCATTGCCAGAGGATTTGCATACGGGAGCAAGGATGTCTTACTGCAGTCATACAGGGCCTTGGTGAGACCACACCTGGAGTATTGTGTGCAGTTTTGGTCTCCTTACCTAAGAAAGGATATACTTGCCATAGAGGGAGTGCAGCAAAGGTTCACCAGATTGATGGCAAGACTGTCATATGAGGAGAGATTGGGTCGACTCGGCCTGTATTCACTCGAGTTTAGAAGAATGAGAGGGGATCTCATTGAAACATATAAAATTCTGACAGGGCTAGACAGGCTGGATGCAGGGAGGATGTTTCCCCTGGCTGAGGGGTTCCAGAACGAGGGGTCACATTCTCAGGATATGGGGTAGGACATTTAGGACTGAGATGAGGAGAAATTTCTTCACTCAGAGGGTGGTGAACCTGTGGAATTCTCTACTACAGAAGGCTGTGGAGGCCAAGTCACTGAATATATTTAAGAAGGAGCTAGATAGATTTCTAGACACAAAAGGCATCAAGGGGTATGGGGAGAAAGCGGGAATATGGTATTGAGATAGAGGATCAGCCATGATCATATTGAATGGCGGAGCAGGCTCGAAGGGCCGAATGGCCTACTCCTGCTCCTATTTTCTGTTTCTATGCTTTGACATGAGTGGTCAAGGTGAGTGAGGTCAACTGTCAAGTGGTGTCTCCTACCAACTGCATCATGTACTACACCCCCCATCCCCCACATACCAATAACCTCTTTCCATCAGTATTCAACTCTTCCAATCAGATGCTTCCTCTCACCCTTACACATTACCACTGTTTCAAGCCGCCCACCCACAACTCACAGGCCACACACACTGACAGCTATTTAACCATGACAGGCACATCACCCAGACACGTGTCCCGCTTTATTGCAGGAGAAGGTAGCGCATATCAAGAGGCAGCAAGTGGTAGTGGCATTTAGCCCCTCGAGCCTGTTCCACCATTCAATGAGATCGTGGTGGACCTGTGACCTAACTCCATATACCCGTCTTAGCCCCATATCCCTTAATACCCTTGGGTTTCAATCTCAGATTTAACATTCACAAGTGAGCTAGCATCAACTAGGGGTTGTATTCTCTAGAGTTTCGAAGGTTAAGGGGTGATCTGATCGAAGTTTATAAGATATTAAGGGGAACAGATAGGGTGGATTGAGATAAACTATTTCCGCTGGTTGGGGATTTTAGGAGTAGGGGGCACAGTCTAAAAATTAGAGTCAGACCTTTCAGGAGCGAGATTAGAAAACATTTCTACACACAAAGGGTGGTAGAAGTTTGGAACTCTCTTCCGCAAACGGCAATTGATACTAGCTCAATTGCTAAATTTAAATCTGAGATAGATAGCTTTTTGGCAACCAAAGGTATTAAGGGATATGGGCCTAAGGCAGGTATATGGAGTTAGATCACAGATCAGCCATGATCTTATCAAATGGCAGAGCAGGCACGAGAGGCTGAATGGCCTACTCCTGTTCCTATGTTCCTCACTGCCGTCTTCAGAAAAGCATTCCAAACGTCTCCCACCCTTTGCGTGTAGAAGCATTTCCTAACTTTACTCCTGCACATCCTGGCTCTAAATGTTAGGCTATGTCCCCGTGTTCTAGTATTGAAATCTAGGAGACCTCCAAAAACAATTACAAATGTCTTGGCAGCCTGAAGCAATAATCCAGTCACCAACCTGTAAATCCTGCATTGTCCCTTTAAATAGTGGTTGTGGGGGGACCTCCAGGTACTCTAAGATACGTTCAGATGGTCGGGGTTAAGACTCTGCGTTGAGTTGAGCGTTAAGTCCCAAAATGGTGATTATCACTTTAAATCAGCGTTGCACACTGATTGAAGCCATTTTCTCCCTACTTTACATGATTCCAGCGTTCATTATCTGCATCTGCGCTAACTCCTATACCAAGATGGCGTCTGGCGCATGTCCCGCAGGAAACATGCGTGCACATCCAAGACGCCATCTTGGATGTCGGAGACGCCGTGTAGCGCCGAAATAACGGGCACACTTCAAAATCTTAAAGGTTAGATTGAGTAATGAGGAAAGATTGGAGAAAACTGTTTCCAGGCCTCTATCGATAATGCTTTGAGCCAACTGTTAGGAGATGTGCATGAGTGGTCTGGGGTTGACTCTTTCTCTTTCTTTAGTTCAGTGCAAGAGGAATTGTAAGTACAAATCTATGTCATAACATCTGTTACATGGCATGTGGGTATTCCAACAAATTGTGCACTGTACTTGGATTCCAAGGACTGTTTTTAAATGTAATGGAACATGCACAAGGGAGTAAATTTGACAGGCACCTGTGACTACTTTAGGAAAAATAATGATTTCTAACGTTTTCTCATCTCTTTCTTCAAATAGATAAAAGCATCCTACGCTTTTTCTACAACCTTGGTGTGAAGGTAGGCCAGTTTGCCTTGAGTAGATGTTCCAGTCGGAGTATTAAAAGATCATTAACAACAGAAAACTTGTCTGCTCTACTGACTTACATTGGACATGGTTCTGCATGACCAACTTTAATTGCTGAATATTTGGTTTTATTAATGCTGCATTCTCATTTTAGGCAGTTTTGTGACCATTCTTCCATTGTAGCACACTGCAAACTACTCTCTTTTTGCATGAAATGAATTGCTGATGCTGCTGCTTTTATGGTCCATTTATATAACACAAAACTTAAATACAATATTGAAATGTTTATGGGGGATCTAAGAACTTTAATGGTCCAATTCTATAAATGTGAGAATGCTTATTTATGTTTTCTCTTAACCCATTCCACCCCTCTCCTAAGGACGGTGACTCTCGCTGGGGTGCAGTTCCATAGGTGCCGGCACTTTCTCACTGCAAGTGGCCTTTCCCGTCTGAGCCTAGACATCAAGTGCCAGCAGGCTATTCGAATATGGTGAACATCCCCCAATCCTGCCATTGCCTGATGTCTGCACATGTGTGTTTTCCAGTAGGAGTTAACCGTATAGGGATCAAAAGCAGGAACCCTGGCTGGTTTCCTCCCTGTATCCCGTAGGGAAGCAAGGAAGGCTAATTGAAAAGCTCCCCCCCGCCACCCACCACTACCCCAGCTTCGTTCAATTAACTCGGTATAGAACAGGATTGTAGGATCTTCCTGGCCTTTATGGTTCATTGCCACACACTGTGCATTTACTCATTGAGTTATTAGCGCAATCATATTTATACTGAGGCAAACGTTTACATTTTTAGAACGTTCAAACTGTAAGAAAGTGCTTATAAACACATTTCTCCCTATTTTCACAACAGCTTTACAGAAATTTTTATCGAGTTAAAGGAATAATGTGCTTTTTAATACCATTTGAAATGAATCCTTGCACGATTTGGAGTTTTTTTAAAAAAAAAGTAATAATTATCTAGTGCACCTAATTCAGCTAGTTCTACCTCCCTTCAGACTACACTACCAACTTAATCGCTTGGTTGTTCCATGAGTTGTCCATAAATTGAGGCCTGCTGCAAGTGCTTACAGCATTGAAAGATTGTGTTATGAGTATGTTTATAGAAGTCGGGAAATATCCATACACTTTGTGCAAGATGTTTGTGTTTTTTTCTTCACCAAACACACTATTGTGACATGGTCAGAAGTTTTGACTTGTCTTAATTTCACAAGTATTATTGTGTCTTTTAAGTCATTTGCCTAACTGAGCATCCCGGTCAATTTAATAAAATAATTCTCCACCTTTTGCTAATTTGACTTTCTAAAAATTCCTACCTCTTTTGCAGCGGCATTTTTTTCCCTTTCTCTCTGTTTTCACCCCACACCGCCACTTCCGCCCCGGCCCCTACTTCCCCTTCATGGAGGCACTATCACTCACTGATATTGCTCCTCTGCAGGTTTTGCTCCATCTCTTACCTGCTGCTGATTAATGTAAGAATCTTACAACACCAGGTTATAGTCCAACAGTTTTATTTGAAAATCACAAGCTTTCGGAGCTTACCTCCTTTGTCAGGTGAGTGAAGGGTTCTAAAAACGCATAGCATATATTAGGCTGGGAGACAATCACAGCAATCAAAGGTGTCGTTGGTGTTCAGACAGGTTAGCCATGGAAAACATTACATCCCAGTATACTGAATACACAATGGGTCAGATTACAAAGACAGAGAGAAAGAGACCTGAAAGGCAGAGAGAGAGAATGTCCAGTTACTTTTTTTTCCGCTGGTGGGGTTACGTGTAGCATGACATGAACCCAAGATCGCGGTTGAGGCTGTCCTCATGGGTGCGGAACTTGGCTATCAATTTCTGCTTGACGATTTTGTGTTGTCATGTGTCTCGAAGGCCGCCTTGGAGAACGCTTACCCGAAGATCGGTGGCTGAATGTCCTTGACTGCTGAAGTGTTCCCTGACTGGGAGGGAACCCTCCTGTCTGGCGATTGTTGCGTGGTGTCCGTTCATCTGTTGTCGCAGTGTCTGCATGGTCTCGCCAATGTACCATGCTCCGGGGCATCCTTTCCTGCAACATATGAGGTAGACAACGTTGGCCGAGTCACAGGAGTATGAACCATGTACCTGGTGGGTGGTGTCCTCTCGTGTGATGGTGGTATCTGTGTCGATGATCTGGCATGTCTTACAAAAACTCAGCACCCACGGACCAGTTGAACCAGGAACACTTCTCACCACGATGGACGTCTCGGCACTCTACACCAGTATCCTCCACGATGACTGCATCGCTGCAACAGCCTCAGTACTCAACACCAACAACAGCCAATCTCCAGACGCCATCCTACAACTCATCCGCTTCATCCTGGATCACAATGTCTTCACCTTCGATAACCAGTTCTTTACCCAAACACACGGAACAGCCATGGGGACCAAATTCGCACCCCAATACGCCAACATTTTCATGCACAAGTTCGAGCACGACTTCTTCACTGCACAGGACCTCCAACCAATGCTATACACCAGATACATTGATGACATTTTCTTCCTATGGAACCACGGCAAAGAATCACTGAAGAGACTACACGATAACATCAACAAGTTCCATCCCACCATCAAACTCACCATGGACTACTCCTCAGAATCGGTTTCTTTCTTGGACACACGAATCTCCATCAAAGACGGGCACCTCAGCACCTCACTCTACCGCAAGCCCACGGACAACCTCACGATGCTCCACTTTTCTAGCTTCCACCCTAACCACGTCAAAGAGGCCATCCCCTATGGACAGGCCCTGCGAATACACAGGATCTGCTCAGACGAGGAGGAACACGATGGACACCTACAGACGCTGAAAGACGCCCTCGTAAGAATGGGATATGACGCTCGACTCGTCGATCGACAGTTTTGACGGGCCACAGCGAAAAATCGCATAGACCTCCTCAGAAGACAAATACGGGACGCAACCAACAGAGTACCCTTCGTCGTCCAGTACTTCCCGGGAGCGGAGAAACTACGTCATGTTCTCCGCAGCCTTCAACATGTCATCGATGACGACGAACACCTCGCTAAGGCCATCCCCACGCCTCCACTACTCGCCTTCAAACAGCCACCCAACCTCAAACAGACCATCGTTCACAGCAAATTACCCAGCTTTCAGGAGACCAGCGTCCACGACACCACACAACCCTGCCACGGCAACCTCTGCAAGACATGCCAGATCATCGACACAGATACCACCATCACACGAGAGGACACCACCCACCAGGTACATGGTTCATACTCCTGTGACTTGGCCAACGTTGTCTACCTCATACGTTGCAGGAAAGGATGCCCCGGAGCATGGTACATTGGCGAGACCATGCAGACACTGCGACAACGGATGAACGGACACCGCGCAACAATCGCCAGACAGGAGGGTTCCCTCCCAGTCGGGGAACACCTCAGCAGTCAAGGACATTCAGCCACCGATCTTCGGGTAAGCGTTCTCCAAGGCAGCCTTCGAGACACACGACAACGCAAAATCGTCGAGCAGAAATTGATAGCCAAGTTCTGCACCCATGAGGACGGCCTCAACCTGGATCTTGGGTTCATGTCACGCTACATGTAACCCCACCAGCGGAAAAATACAACTGGACATTCTCTCTCTCTCTCTCTCTCTCTGCCTTGCGGGTCTCTTTCTCTCTCTGTCTTTGTAATCTGAACCACTGTGTATTCAGTATACTGGGATGTAATGTTTTCTGTGGCTAACCTGTCTGAACACCAACGACATCTTTGATTGCTGTGATCGTCTCCCAGCCTAATATATGCTATGCGTTTTTAGAACCCTTCACTCACCTGACAAAGGAGGTAAGCTCTAAAAGCTTGTGATTTTCAAATAAAACTGTTGGACTATAACCTGGTGTTGTAAGATTCTTACATTTGTCCACCCCAGTCCATCACCGGCATCTCCACATCACTGCTGCTGATGGTTCACTCTAAGAAAGGAATTTTTCAGTAAGGTTGGTTATTCCTTATCTGGCAAAAACTATTGTGAGATTAGGAATTTCTGCCCACAGAAGTGTAATCTTTGAATGAAGCAACAGCATCGGGCAGTAGGTGGAGCCAGGACCTGCAGTGAACAGTGCATTAAGCAACAAATGGTGGTGATTCACTTGATGGAAGCTTGCATGTTAACAACCCACAATTTGAGAATTACTGTACTCGTAGCCAGTGATTTATTATATCACATTAGTGATTGTGCTTTTTCATATCAAACTTAAACTTCTTTTTTTTTCTTTTCAGGCTTACAGTTTGCCATTGTGGGCACCATATTCATATCTGTATCCACTGAACCAGGCTTATTTGAAAAGTTGTGGGATGTATCCAAGGTATCCTGCTCCAGCACTTCATCCGAATCCTTGGTTCCAGGCGACTGCTGGGCACATGCATAATGGGAATGTTATGATCCCGCCACACATGTCCAGACCTCTGGAGACCAACGCTCCTGGTCAGTCGGTACAAAGAGATGTAAGTGATGATGGTAGCCATTCATCACTACCACAGGCAACTACACCACTCCCGTCTCACAAAAACGAATCTGTCCTACCAGTCGCATCGACCCCTGAACAGCTGCCTCAAAACTTTAATCCTTTCTTCCCAAGGTATTTTCCTAACTTGATTTCAGATGGAACCCAGCATTCCGGATGGCGACCACCTCTACCACAGACATTATTTAGCCAGAATACACACATGCACGTTTTCAGTTTTCATCCTATGTATATGGCTCTACCGAGTCATGCATTTCCATTGCAGATAAATAGTGGGAGCTCTGCATGTCAAAGCGACCAGAAGGTTGGTGCACCAGATCTGTGTGAACGGGTGTCAGGCAACATTCAGAGTCATGAACTAGGAGAGATGGGGAGAGAGCCAACAGTATTCACCAGTGCTGGAGAGGACAGGCTATCTAAGGCTGTGCCTGATTTTTTCAAAGATTCTCCGTTATCGATAGAACCTGGTGGTGGCATTGGAGACATATGTCCCTCGGGTGCTGAGGAGCAATCAGCTGCTGGTCCTCATGAAGGACATGCAAAGCAACACTCAGCCCTTAGAAGAGAAAAAGAGCCATTACTGACAGAAAAGCTAAATCTAGCACCTGCTACAGGGCTTTTTGGTGCGGATACGGAGAATATTGAGCCCCAAAAGCTTGCAGGAGCTGATGCAAGTCATTCAGAAATTGCTAGTCAGCTCTTTGAGGCAAAATCCAGAAGTGATTTAACTTTACAGAGCATTGGCGAATCAAAAGTTGATACTGTAGCACATGCTGTAGAAGTCACCTTCATGGATCAAAGCTCTGAGAATAATTACAAAATGCCTGTTATATTAAACAGTAGCAAACCTGTGCATTTTTACAATCAGACTTGGGGAGAGGAAAGGGGTTACATAAAAGAAAATGGTCCTTCAGAAAGGACTGTGTATCGACGTTCTCCTTATGTTCGTAAGAAGGGAGAAAAGGAGATGAACAGGAAAAAATGTCAAGGAAAACCTTGGTCATCAAAAAGCACAAGTTGCTTACATGATAGCCATGTTAACAGTAGGGACTCTGAATCTGACACAAAGAAGGGAGATAGTAAGTCACCTACTAAAGACAGGAATGCTCAGGATGTAAACAGAGTTGTACAGAGTTCTGAAATGCCAGGTGGTCTTGATGCTGATAAGTATGAAAGCAAAAATGAAAACATACAGGAAAAAGTGGAAAACCAAAGGCTTTTTATGAGTCAGAGTAGACTTGATGAAGGAACTGGTTTTGGCAACAGGAGAGATCATGATGTAAAAGAATTTGAGAATCGGGCAGTTGCGGAAAATGCCTGTGGAATGTTGTGTGAAGGGAAACGCAGTAGTTTTAAAAAACAGAGATATAGAGAGGGGGGGAAACCTAATCCTGCTGTAAGAAAGAGATAACTCATCAAATTATGGAAAACATTGACACTGATAGAATTAGAAATAGAACTGATTTAAGCAGATCTTGCAGCTATTTTTGTGAGGATTTAAACATCTTTGTCCCCTTTTTTGCAACAATACATATATTTTATTAGAGGGTATTCATACTATTAGCTAGACAGAATTTCCTAAGTATCAATATTCATTATCATTTTACTAATTTATCTGAGTCAACAGGAAAAGTCCTTGGTAATTCTGGGTTATCTGGAGGGGTAAATAGATGAGGCAGAAACTCAATGGGTTGATTTGGGAGTATCTGCATTGCATTTTTAAAATAGATCAAAAGACGTAATAGGAAAAGGTCATAGTGGTCTGTAGCTGCCACAATTTTTCTCTCTCACCCCAGCAATGCTTCCAACAGCTTTTTCAAGGTTATTTTGCAAGTCTGGGTAAGCACTTGATAAGGAAGAAAATAGCTGCAAGTTGTAGAAATTAAAAATATGATAAGCTGCATCCTTCTCAGTTAGTCTAGAAACATTTTCTTAAATATTAGACGGCAGTCATTTCTTTACGTGGCTGTAAAATCCAGACAATTTGCATAAGCGTGAAAGAATGTGATATGTTTCCTAGTTACTGTAGGGCTTTATTCAAAGGCAGGAGTGTGGGAAGTGGAGATTAAATCTGGGTAGTTTCCATATTCAAGTTACAATTTAGATTAACTCAGGTATCAACTAATTGGATAGCTCTTTCAAAGAGCCAGCACAGCCAAATGGCCTCCTTCTCCACTGTATGATTCTACGATTCCACGATTCCAACTGTATCTGTATTTGCTCAGTTGAGAGTACCTGTCCCGGGTAACTGCAACAATGGTTGCCTCAGGTATTGCCTGGTGCTCTGCACAGAATTAGTTTCCCTTTTTACCCCTTTTTTCTCTCTTCCACCCCACCTAAGGAAATTTGAATTTCTGAAAAACTGATTAGGTTCTGAATTCAGATTCAAATCTTTCCTTTCGAGTGGAGACTTGAAGGCGATATGCAACACTACTATTATGTAGCTGCCACTGCTGTGATATCATAGAAATTGAATTGATTCTAAAAATGAATCCGGTAGTACATCCAGAAAACTGACCAAGTATAGTACTGTTTGGCCAGAAATAAACTTTAAGTCACCATAGCAGGAAGTCCAAAGAAGAATACTTCTCAAACTTATTTTTCAATATTAAGTATTTAAGGGCACAATTTAATAAGCTGGCATACTGTTTGGAAAGTTTACACTATTAGTGGAATAATGTATAATTATTTTCACATTAACATGCAAAGTACAGCAACTATAAAAAGCAAACTATTCAGTTATAATCAATTCTGAGGTCGGAGTTATAATTTTAGAAGACAATTTCAAAATTAATTGTGATCATGATATTCTGTTGTTTTTTGCATTTGCCATGTACATATTCACGTCAGCCAATATCAGGCCTGGGCATAGATGCAACAACCTGGTTGTTTAGACAGTTGATTTCCATTAAACTGCTAATGTAAAAAATGATAACTCGGCAGTAATTTATTGTGGGATTTAGGGTTTAGTCACGTGACCATTGATCTGTCAAAATCTGGACCCAAGTTTATTATTGCTAATAGCTTTTGACATTCCAGAGTTTTGTCTGGCAAAATAGTTACATGATTAACACAAACTGTACAGGTTTTAGTACAATTACTAGCAAATTATAATTTTTCTCCTTTCTCATTGATTAAACCTCCACATAAATATAGAAATGGCTAACATCCATTAGAGGAGAAAAGTCACATAGACATCATCCTTTAAAAGAGATGTGGGTCAAGTGATCTTCCATGTCCTGCCTGTTCTTTTGAATCTAAGGTCTCATTTTGAATGACAACCTTATTTATTTTTCTCCTGTTGAAAGCAACTCTTGATTCTTCTGTGCACCTCAGAAAAAAATCACTTACTGTGTATGTTTTTCTTTCCCATAATCAGTGGAATTTTGTGGTAAGCAGATGCAGGAATAGTTTGTAAAAGTTTTCAAAAGTTTCACTTTTTGCTTAGTTGTCTACACCATTTTTCTTAAGTACTACTTTGTGCCTTCACATTGGGCTGCCAAGACCTACCTCAGCTAACTTGGTACTGGTTAGCTTATGCTTATCCCCTAGTTTACTATTTACATTGAATGTTGTACCTTTCCCCAGTGATTAATGCCCATGAGGTCTGTTGATCTGTAAGGGAGCTAGCTTCAGCAGTTTATATATTTTCATCAGTCATGATCAAACAGTCCATGATAAGTGCTTCAGCGCTGCAGTACTCCAAGCAAACTTGAACATGTCCATCCCAGAGTCCCACTGACAGTTGCTGAAATACTTTGGTATACTCCTCTGGATGTTAAGGTTAAACTGAGGAAAGAATATTAGAATAACTTTTATAGGTATGGTCTCATTCATTCTTTGAAAGAAGTTCAACCTCCATGTAGAAAACTCCCTGCTTATCCCAGTCTTTGATTCCCTTTCTGATGTGTTGCTACTTGGAACTTTTTTGGTTTGTGTTTACTTGCTATTGTTTCACTTAAGATACTGATGCTGCTGCCTCTGCTCAAAGAACTAAAGGTATTAAGAACAGGTCATGTGAACAGTAAAGCAGGGAGAAATCACCTGACCAAAGTAGCAGCGCAATTACTTAAAGGGACAGATGTGACATTGAACACTTAAGACGATATCTCTGGTAGTTAATTGAACACTAAAACGTTTGATCATTTTGTACAGGCCGCATGGAGCACCCACTATGTGTTCATGTGAAGTACTCTGGCTGTTGGGCTGTAAGATTGTGAGGAAATGTAACGAACATTTTTGTGTGGATTTTATTTTTAGTAAGCAGTGAATATTTCATCACAGTCCTGACTTGAGTCTTGCAGATGGTGGAGAGGCTTTGAGGGGTTAGGAGGTGAGCCATTTGTAACAGAGTACCTAGCCTCTGCCCTGTTCTTGTAGCCACAGTGTTGATATAGTTTGTTCAGTTAAGCCTATGGTCACTGGATTTCTGTGATGGTGGTGCCATTGAAGGTCTGGGAAAGATAGTTGGGCTTCATCAGCAAAAGCATCATTATTAACTTAGAAATATATATTTGGCTAATAATGAAAATGAACCAAGACATTTTAAAATTCAAACCAGATTGCAAAGCAAACTTTTGTGAGTGAAGTTTCTAACTACAGAATCTTGAATTGTATCATCAATTTATCTTGTAAGGAAAGAACTAAATAGTCACACATGACTAATCTACTGCTGTAGTGTTGGCTGTAAGACCTTGCGTGGGGGGGGAAGGGGAGGACTAAACTCTACACATCTTTATTTGCCCCAGAGATGGGCTTTATTTAGTTTCTGTTGACATATATACAGTTTTGACTGCAGCTGTCTGACTTTCAGACTCCTGCTCCAACCTGCATACTTTTGTAGGGTACTATGGATTTCCAAATTATAACCAAAGAAGATATAACAGAAAGAGGCCATTTGGACCATTGTATCTGTATCTTTGCTAGAGCAAACTAGAACTATTCAACTGCCCCATGCTCTTCCCATAGCCATGTGTCTTCTGATAGAAATTGTAGCACCCTTATTAGCTTTTATCGAGTTAAATTCCCCAGTATTCCTTAGCCAAGTGACTGTGTGCCTTGATCTAGCCCATTCTACTAAATATTTCAGCTTTAAATTGATAGAAATTGTTTCCTTTGTGATTTTTTTTTTCTGGTGTAGTACAGCAATTTTAAAAAGTTTATTACTATCATTACAAATATGGTTACCAGCATATCTGGTTTACAATGAATGTTCTAACCTTTTTACTGAAAGGTGACTAAAACTAAAGATGAGATGTTAATTTGGCAACTTTGTACACATCTTTACAGGGATTATATATTGCACTGACACTTGTTAACATGATCAGGAAAACATTATTCACAATGTAATGGTATTTGAGACTGTGGGCGTGCTTTAATTATGATTATGCAACAAGATTTATTGCTTACGTGCCAGAACATTAGTGCCCAAATTAGAAAACTTAACTCATTTCACACACACGAATATATTCATGTGGGAAGAGTGTGAGTGTCTATATGTATGATTTATATCTGTTTTGCTAGAGGTTATCAAAAACACTTGAAAATATATTGTTGACAGATGCTTTGTAAGAATAGAAAAGTTACTTGAGATCCATTAGTTTTTATTTTTATCGAACTGTTTGTTTTCTTTTGAGGATGTGGTGTTAATTGCATTGTGCCTAAACCAGTAGGGTATGTGTTTTTACTGTGTAATGCATAAAAGGAATGCAATATAATCTGAACTAGACTGAACGTTGAGGATTATTTTGTTGTAATGTAAACTTTTACTGAACTGCATTTGGTAACTTTTTCTATTTTACAATGTGCAATTGTCATTGGTTGTGGAAATATACTTCATTCTTTTGTATTTTTATCTTGAAGTGCTTATGAACAAAATTAAAAAAGAATGGTGCCTTGCATATAGTAGTCTTGGATTGCAATATCTGCTGATGATCTTTGATAAGGCAGTAAACTGGGACAAGGGAGATAGAAAAAGAACTTGATACTGTCAGACAGGGACTTCCAACTCCTGCTGTGTATATAGGCATAATTTTCGAAATATATCTTTTGTTTCATCATCCATGGCCCTCACTATTGCCAGGAGACAAGGAAACAATTCAACTTCAATAGAATTTTGCAAACAGAAGAGATATTTTAGGTTTCTATCTTCACAGCAGTGAGTTGCAGATGCTGGAATACAATTTCTTGTTTTTGCATTCGAACTTTGGTTGTGATTGACTCACCAAGTGCTTTGTTCAATGCTGATTTCAAGGTCTGCACACCTCTGTGGATCCCACCATGACTTATGTTTACATTGGCCCGGAAATTACTCATGAAATAAAGGTGAGGCTAACAGGGCTCACCGTTATTTCAGGGCAAATGGAAGAGCAAGTTCTGGAGAGCGCACATGCGCAGTCAAATGCGAAAATCTGGAAACTGCTCCACCATTTGCCCTGCTCGTTTGAAAGCTTCGCGTTAAAGAGATCTCCGGCTGAATGAATGGACCTGCGCAAACTTGCTGCACTGCCTAACTGGAAATGAACTAATTTCTCCATTTTAAAAAAGGTACGCAGGGTTTTTTAGGTCTAAACTAACTTTTAACGGCGTGGTAAGTATTAATGACTGCCAAACAACCTCTCTGGCACTGAAAATTAACTTTTAAAAATGTGGAGTCTAATTCCTCTCGATATTAATTGTTGTTGGACATTTATTGCCCATCCCTAATTGCCCTTGAGAAGGTGGTGGTGAGCCGCCTTCATGAACCGCTGCAGTCCATGTGGTGAAGGTTCTCCCACAGTGCTGCTAGGGAGTTCCAGGATTTTGACCCAGCGACGATGAAGGAACTGCGATATATTTCCAAGTCGGGATGGTGTGTGACTTGGAGGGGAACGTGCAGGTGGTGTTGTTCCCATGTACCTGCTCCTCTTGTCCTTCTAGGTGGTAGAGGTCGCGGGTTTGGGAGGTGCTGTCGAAGAAGCCTTGGCGAGTTGCAGCAGTGAATCCTGTGGATGGTACACACTGCAGCCGCAGTGCGGCCGTGGTGAAGGGAGTGAATGTTTGTTTAGGGTGGTGGATGGGGTGCCAATCAAGCGGGCTGCTTTGTCCTGGATGGTGTCGAGCTTCTTGAGTGTTGTTGGAGCTGCACTCATCCAGGCAAGTGGAGAGTATTCCATCACACTCCTGACTTGTGCTTTGTAGATGGTGGAAAGGCTTTGGGGAGTGAGCAGGTGAGTTACTCGCCGCAGAATACCCAGCCTCTGACCTGCTCTTGTAGCCACAGTATTTATATGGCTGGTCCAGTTAAGTTTCTGGTCAATGGTGACCCCGAGGATGTTGATGGTGGGGGATTCGGCAATGGTAATGCCGTTGAATGTCAAGGGGAGGTGGTTAGACTCTCTTGTTGGAGATGGTCATTGCCTAGCACTTGTCTGGCACGAATGTTACTTGCTACTTATCAGCCCAAGCCTGGATGTTGTCCAGGTCTTGCTGCATGCGGGCTCAGACTGCTTCATTATTTGAGGGGTTGCGAATGGAACTGAACACTGCAATCATCAGTGAACATCCCCATTTCTGACCTTATGATGGAGGGAAGGTCATTGATGAAGCAGCTGAAGATGGTTGGGCCTAGGACACTGCCCTGAGAAACTCCTGCAGCAATGTCCTGGGGCTGAGATGATTGGCCTCCAACAACCACTACCATCTTCCTTTGTGCTAGGTATGACTCCAGCCACTGGAGAGTTTTCCCCCTGATTCCCATTGACTTCAATTTTACTAGGGCTCCTTGGTGCCACACATGGTCAAATGCTGCCTTGATGTCAAGGGCAGTCACTCTCACCTCACCTCTGGAATTCAGCTCTTTTGTCCATGTTTGGACCATGGCTGTAATAAGGTCTGGAGCCGATTGGTCCTGGCGGAACCCAAACTGAGCATCGGTGAGCAGGTTATTGGTGAGTAAGTGCCGCTTGATAGCACTATCAGTGACACCTTCCATTACTTTGCTGACGATTGAGAGTAGACAGATGGGGCGGTAATTGGCCGGATTGGATTTGTCCTGCTTTTTGTGGACAGGACATACCTGGGCAATTTTCCACATTGTCGGGTAGATGCCAGTGTTGCAGCTGTACTGGAACAGCTTGGTAGAGGCGCAGCTAGTTCTGGAGCACAAGTGTTCAGCACTACAGCCGGGATGTTGTTGGGCCTTTGCTGTATCCAGTGCACTCAGCCGTTTCTTGATATCTCGTGGAGTGAATTGAATTGGCTGAAGACTGGCTTCTGTGATGGTGGGGTTATCTGGAGGAGGCCGAGATGGTTCATCCACTCGGCACTTCTGGCTGAAGATGGTTGCAAACGCTTCAGCCTTGTCATTTGCACTCATGTGCTGGACTCCACCATCATGAGGATGGGGATGTTTACAGAACCTCCTCCTCCTGTTAGTTGTTTGATTGTCCACCACCATTCACGACTGTGGCAGGACGGCAGAGCTTTGATCTGATCCGTTGGTTGGATCCATGCATGTAGTCCTGAGTTGTAGCTTCACCAGGTTGGCACCTCATTTTTAGGTACGCCTGGTGCTGCTCCTGGCATGCTCTTCTACACTCCTCATTGAACCAGGGTTGATACCCTGGTTTGTTGGTAATGGTAGAGTGAGGAATATGCCGGGCTATGAGTTTACAGATTGTGCTGGACTATAATTCCGCTGCTGCTGACTGCCCACAGCGCCTCATGGATGCCCAGTTTTGAGCTGCTAGATCTGAATCTATCCCATTTTAGAGCCACACAACACGTTGGATGGTGTCCTCATTGCGAAGACAGGACTTCGTCATCCACGAGAACTGTGCAGTGGTCACTCCTACCAATACTGTCATGGACACATGCATCTGTGACAAGTAGATTGGTGAGGACGAGGTCAAGTAAGTTTTTCCCTCGTGTTGGTTTGCTCACCACCTGCCGCAGGCCCAGTCTGGCAGCTATGTCCTTCAGGACTCAGCCAGCTCGGTCAGTAGTACTCTTGGTGATGGACATTGAAGTCCCCACCCAGAGTACATTCTGTGCCCTTGCTATCCCCAGTGCTTCCTCCAAGTGTTGCTCAACATGGAGGAGGATTGATTCATCAGCTGAGGGAGGGTGGTAGGTGGTAATCAGCAGGAGGTTTCCTTGCCCATGTTTGACTTGATGCCATGAGATTTCGTGGGGTCCAGAGTCGATGTTGAGGACTCCCAGGGCCACTCCCTCCTGACTGTATATCACTGTACCGCCACCTCTGGTCGGTCTGGCCTGCCCGTGGGACAAGACATAGCCAGGGATGGTGATGGAAGAGTCTGGGACGTTGGCTGAAAGGTATGATTCTGTGAGTATGGCTATGTCAGTCTCTTGCTTGACTAGTTTGTGGGACAGCTCTCTCAATTTTGGCACAAGTCCCCAGATGTTAGTGAGGAGGACTTTGCAGGGTCGACTGGGCTTGGTTTGCCTTTGTCGTGTCCGGTGCTTAGTGGTCCGTCCGGTTTTATTCTTATTATGACTTTTTTAAGCGAGATTTTACAACTGAGTGGCTTGCTCGGCCATTTCAGAGGGCAATTAAGAATCAACCACATTGCTGTGGGTCTGGAGTCACATATAGACCAGACTGGGTAAGGACAGCAGGTTTCCTTCCCTAAAGGGCATTAGTGAACCAGATGGGTTTTTACGACAATCCGCTATTTTCATGACCACCATTACTGATACTAGTATTTTAATTCCAGATTTTATTTAATTAATTGAATTTAAATTCCCCAGCTGCCGTGGCGGGATTTGAACTCATGACTTCGGATTATTAGTCCAGGCCTCTGGATTACTAGTCCAGTAACATAACCACTATTCTACCGTACCCACTTTCTCTAACTAATTTTATTGAGAATTTACTAATGTACGTCCTGGTTCTTGCTCTGCGTGGCTTGTGTAAGATTCTCAAAATTCACAGATCCCCCAAAAACTCAGAGAAAAACCCTAAAGAAATTCACCTTTTCCCTGAGTATGGAAAAACTTTGGCCCCTGACTAAAATCCTAAGATGGAAGGATAGGTGAGAGGTCACCAGACGAATCCACAACCCACACAGTGGAAGGTGGGAGAATTACTGCTTCAGACATGTCTCTGCTTCCACAAATCCCAAGATTTCAGCAGCGAACCCAATGAGACAATCAACGATCCGGAACAGCAGACAGAGGGATCTGCGGTACAGCAACCGAAGAAGAAAGAGTCAAACTGGACTCCTCCGGAGGGTTGCTGCCCTAAGCTTGACATGTATGCTCAAGCTGTCAGGAGATGCGTCAACGCCAGATTCATCAGCCGCACTCACAAGACAGTCCAGAATGTCACCCGAGCACAATGCAACGCCATTGACGCTCTCAAGACCAACCGCAACATCATCATCAAACCAGCGGACAAAGGAGGAGCCATCGTCATACAGAACAGAACGGACTATTGCAAAGAAGCATACCGACAACTGGACGACCAGGAACACTACAGACGGTTACCCGCAGATCCGACCAAAGAACACACCCATCAGCTCAACAAACTGATCAAGACCTTCGATCCAGACCTTCAAAGCATCCTACGTGCTCTCATCCCACGTACTCCCCGCGTGGGAGACTTCTACTGCCTCCCAAAGATACACAAAGCCAACACACCCGGACGTCCTATCGTATCAGGGAACGGAACCCTGTGTGAGAACCTCTCTGGATACGTCGAGGGCATCCTGAAACCCATCGTACAGGGAACCCCCAGCTTCTGTCGTGACACTACAGACTTCCTACAAAAACTCAGCACCCACGGACCAGTTGAACCAGGAACACTTCTCACCACGATGGAAGTCTCGGCACTCTACACCAGTATACCCCACGATGACGGCATCGCTGCAACAGCCTCAGTACTCAACACCAACAACAGCCAATCTCCAGACGCCATCCTACAACTCATCCGCTTCATTCTGGATCACAATGTCCTCACCTTCTATAACTAGTTCTTTACCCAAACACACGGAACAGCCATGGGGACCAAATTTGAACCCGATATGCCAACATTTTCATGCACAAGTTCGAGCACGACTTCTTCACTGCACAGGACCTCCAACCAACGCTATACACCAGATACATCGATGACATTTTCTTCCTATGGACCCACGGCGAAGAATCACTGATGAGACTACACGATAACAACATCAACAAGTTCCATCCCACCATCAAACTCACCATGGACTACTCCTCAGAATCGGTTTCTTTCTTGGATACACAAATCTCCATCAAAGACGGGCACCTCAGCACCTCACTCTACCGCAAGCCCACGGACAACCACATGATGCTCCACTTTTCCAGCTTCCACCCTAACCACGTCAAAGAGGCCATCCCCTATGGACAGGCCCTGCGAATACACAGGACCTGCTCAGACGAGGAGGAACGCGATGGACACCTACAGACGCTGAAAGACGCCCTCGTAAGAACGGGATATGAACTGTCGATCAGCAGTTCCGACGGGCCACAGCGAAGAATCGCATAGACCTCCTCAGAAGACAAACACGGGATGCAACCAAGAGTACCCTTCGTCGTCCAGTACTTCCCCGGAGCGGAGAAACTACGCCATGTTCTCCGCAGCCTTCAAATGTCATCGATGACGACCAACACCTCGCTAAGGCCATCCCCACGCCTCCACTACTCGCCTTCAAACAGCCACCCAACCTCAAACAGACCATCGTTCACAGCAAATTACCCAGCTTTCAGGAGACCAGCGTCCACGACACCACACAACCCTGCCACGGCAACCTCTGCAAGACATGCCAGATCATCGACACAGATACCACCATCACACGAGAGGACACCACCCACCAGGTACATGGTTCATACTCCTGTGACTTGGCCAACGTTGTCTACCTCATACGTTGCAGGAAAGGATGCCCCGGAGCATGGTACATTGGCGAGACCATGCAGACACTGCGACAACAGATGAACGGACACCGCGCAACAATCGCCAGACAGGAGGGTTCCCTCCCAGTCGGGGAACACTTTAGCAGTCAAGGACATTCAGCCACCGATCTTCGGGTAAGCGTTCTCCAAGGCGGCCTGCGAGACACACGACAACGCAAAATCATCGAGCAGAAATTGATAGCCAAGTTCCGCACCCATGAGGATGGCCTCAACTGGGATCTTGGGTTCATGTCACGCTACACGTAACCCCACCAGCAGGAAAAAAAAGTTATCTGTTTTTAATACAACTGGACATTCTCTCTGCCTTTCGGGTCTCTTTCTCTCTTTGTCTGTGTAATTTGACCCATTGTGTATTCAGTATACTGGGACCTACTGTTTTCCGTGGCTAACCTGTCTGAACACCAACGACACCTTTGATTGGTGTGATGGTGTACCAGCCTAATATAAGATATGCGATTTGAGAACCTCTCATTCACTCACTCACCTGACGAAGGAGATAATCTCCGAAAGCTTGTGATTTTCAAATAAAACTGTTGGACTATAACCTGGTGTTGTAAGATTCCTTACATTAATGCAAAACCGACAGCAGGTGGTCGACACTCAGCACGAAGGCAGTCAGCCATTGAAAGAGGCAACTGCTCCAGACATGGTGGGGCCATGTTTTTGTTTTAATGCAAAACCGATCAACACCTAGGACGTTGGATACAAAAGGAAGCCTGTATACCAGGTGATCAGCAAATCGGAATTAACAATGACCCATCGGGAGAAGCAATGGCAACATGATGAGGTATCATCAAAAAGCCATCAAAGATTTTTAAGGACTTTGTAAGAACTGTTTAAACAGACATGGTGTTTTTTTAAAGTGTCGAAGACCAATTGTAAGAGAGACATCCACAAGTGGAAACTGGAAACCTCTCTCTCTCTCTCGCTCTCTCTCTCTCTCTCTCTCTCTGACTTGCTGGTTCTGGTGGGCTGCTTGTCTTGGTTCTGCCTGTGTCTGGAAAGAAGAGCAGTTTCTAGCAAACAACAAGGCGAGGGGAAGGCAGTTTGACAGGGAAGGTCAGCAGCTCTCGAAGCAGGCCGACACACAAGAAGAAACCAGAGCCACAGCCCCAGTGACCATCAGACACCTCGCGGCAACAAGGGCCTTACGAAACAACCAACCGAATATTACCACCAACCAACCGGGTAATATTGAGCCACCGCGACCAAAGAAAACCAACTCAGGAGAAAACCGAAGATCCGCAAAGTTTCCACTCTACAATCTATTTCTGACACTGTCAAGGTTTTGTTTGGTGAGCATTATCTCTGCCCTTCGGACCGCTCAGAAGTCAGAGGTGAAGCTGACACACACCACCACCCCCTACACTTGTGAAGGCTTTCACTTCCTGGTTCTGTGCGCGGCTTGACAATGTTGCTTCCAGTTGATTGGTTGAGGGGGAGATAGAGATCCTTTCCCCGCTCTCAGCTCAGAGAAGCCCGGGACGAAAACCTGCACTTCTTGCAGGTCTCAAAGCAAGTTTGTGGGTGAGTAAGTTACTTTCGGACGGCAGGCGACGTCCATTCGTCGCTCAGCGTAATTTCCGGGCCATTGTCTGCTAATGAGTCACAATTTCCAGAATTGCACAGCTTGTGCAAAGTTAAGCAGCAGGCCCTTTAACTCCCTGGTTGATCCTTCAAGTGGGTCAAGGTGGGACTTCGCCCACTGAGCGGACACTTAATCCACTTTCCTGGGCTGGGGTCAATTATGCATGCTGGGTGGGCTCCCAGTGGTATCTGTGCGTTTCAGAGGGTATCCACCACTGCTTACATTGACATAGATTTGTGTAGAATGTACAGCACAGAAACAGGCCATTCAGCCCAACTGGTTCATGCTGTTGTTTATGCTCCACACAAGCCTCCTCCCACCCTCCTTCATCCAACTCTATCAGCATAACCACCTATTCATTTCTCCCTTATGGGTTTATCGAGCTGCCCCTTAAATGAATCTATGCTATGCAACTGCTCATTGTAGCAAGTTCCAAATTCTAACCACTCTGGCTAAAGAAGTTTCTCCTGAGTTCCCTTTTGGATCTTATCTGTGTGGCCCCTAGTTTTGGTCAACCCTATCAAACCCTTTCATAATCTTAAGGACCTCCATCAGGTCACCGCCCCAGCCTGTTCAATCTTTTCTGATAGGTATAACCTCTCAGTTCTGGTATCATCCTCGTAAATCTTTTTTGCACCTTCTCCAGTGCCTCTAGATCCTTTTTGTAATATGGAGACCAGAACTGTGGTACTCTTAAGTGTTGTCTAACCAAGGTTCTACTCATGTTTAACATCTGTTTTTCAATTCTATCCCTCTAGAAATGAACCCCAGTGCTTTGATTTTTTTAAGATGGTTAGATGGCAGAAGTAATATTACCATTAGAGAATAAGGGACATGATGAGAAAAATCAAAAGATAAGGGCTCTGTACCTTACCAAGGGTACGGTAACATAGTGGTAATGTTACTGGACTAGTAATCTAGAGGCCTGGACCAATAAACCGGAGTCATGAGTTCAAATCCCACCATGGCAGCTGGGGAATTTAAATTCAATTAATCAAATTCAATTAATTAAATAAAATCTGGAATTGAAATCCTAGTATCAGTAATGGTGGCCATGAAAATTCCAGATTGTCGTAAAAACCCATCTGGTTCACTAATGCCCTTTAGGGAAGGAAACCTGCTGTCCTTACTCGGTCTGGCCTGTATGTGACTCCAGACCCACAGCAATGTGATTGATTCTTAATTGCCCTCTGAAATGGCCGGGCAAGCCACTCAGTTGTAAAATCTCGTTTAAAAAAAAAAGTCATAATAAGAATAAAACCGGACAGACCACTAGGCACCGGCCACGACAAAGGCAAACCAAGCCCAGTTGACCCTGCAAAGTCCTCCTCACTAACATCTGGGGACTTGTGCCAAAATTGGGAGAGCTGTCCCACAGACTAGTCAAGCAACAGCTTGACATAGCCATACTCACAGAATCATACCTTTCAGACAACGTCCCAGACTCTTCCATCACCATCCCTGGGTATGTCCTGTCCCACTGGCAGGACAGACTGACCTGAGGTGGCGGTACAGTGATATACAGTCAGGAGGGAGTGGCCTTGGGAGTCCTCATTGACTCTGGACCCCATGAAATCTCATGGCATCAGGTCAAACATGGGCAAGGAAACCTCCTGCTGATTACCACCTACCGCCCACCCTCAGCTGATGAATCAGTCCTCCTCCATGCTGAGCATCACTTGGAGGAAGCACTGAGGGTAGCAAGGGCACAGAATGTACTCTGGGTGGGGGACTTAAATGTCCATTACCAAGAGCGGCTCGGTAGCACCACTACTGACCCCGCTGGCTGAGTCCTGAAGGACATAGCTGCCAGACTGGGCCTGCGGCAGGTGGTGAGCGAACCAACACGAGGGAAAAACCTACTTGACCTCGTCCTCACCAATCTACCTGTCGCAAATGCATCTGTCCACGACAGTATTGCTAGGAGTGACCACCGCATAGTCCTCGTGGAGACAAAGTCCCATCTTCGCGCTGAGGACACCATCCAACGTGTTGTGTGGCACTATCACCGTGCAAAATGGGATAGATTCAGAACCGATCTGGCAGCTCAAAACTGGGCATCCATGAGGCACTGTGGGCCATCAGCAGCAGCAGAATTGTATTCCAGCATAATCTGTAACCTCATGGCCTGGCATATTCCTCACTCTACCATTACCAACAAGCCAGGGGATCAACCCTGGTTCAATGAGGAGTGTAGATGGGTATGCCAGGAGCAGCATCAGGCATACCTAAAAATGAGGTGCCAACCTGGTGAAGCTACAACTCAGGACTACATGCATGCTGAACAGCGGAAGCAACATGCTATAGACAGAGTTAAGCAATTCCACAACCAACGGATCAGATCAAAGCTCTGCACTCCTGCCACATCCAGTCATGAATGATGGTGGACAATTAAACAACTAACAGGAGGAGGAGGCTCTGTGAACATCCCCATCCTCAATGATAGTGGAAAAGACAAGGCTGAAGCGTTTGCAACCACCTTCAGCCAGAAGTGCCGAGTGGATGGACCATCTTGGCTTCCTCCCGATATCCCCACCATCACAGAAGCCAGTCTTCAGACAATTCGATTCGCTCCACGTGATATCAAGAAACAGCTGAGTGCACTGGATACAGCAAAGGCTATGGGCCCCGACAACATCCCGGTTGTAGTGCTGAAGACTTGTGCTCCAGAACTAGCTGTGCTTTTAGCCAAACTGTTCCAGTACAGCTACAACACTGGCATCTACCCGACAATTTGGAAAATTGCCCAATTATGTCCTGTCCACAAAAAGCAGGACAAATCCAACCTAGCCAATTACCGCTCCATCAGTCTACTCTCAATCATCAGCAAAGTGATGGAAGGTATCGTCGACAGTGCTATCAAGCGGCACTTACTCACCAATAACCTGCTCACCGATGCTCAGTTTGGGTTCCGCCAGAACCACTCGGCTCCAGACCTTATTACAGCCTTGGTCCAAACATGGACAAAAGAGCTGAATTCCAGAGCTGAAGTGAGAGTGACTGCCCTTGACATCAAGTCAGCATTTGACCGAGTGTGGCACCAAGGAGCCCTCGTAAAATTGAAGTCAATGGGAATCGGGGAAAACTCTCCAGTGGCTGGAGTCATACCTAGCACAAAGGAAGATGGTAGTGGTTGTTGGAGGCCAATTATCTCAGCCCCAGGACATTGCTGCAGGAGTTGCTCAGGGCAGTGTCCTAGGCCCAACCATCTTCAGCTGCTTCATCAATGACCTTCCCTCCATCATAAGGTCAGAAATGGGGATGTTCGCTGATGATTGCACAGTGTTCAGTTCCATTCGCAATCCCTCAGATAATGAAGCAGTCCGTGCCCGCATGCAACAAGACCTGGACAACATCCAGGCTTGGGCTGATAAGTGGCAAGTAACATTTGTGCCAGACAAGTGCCAGGCAATGACCATTTCCAACAAGAGAGAGTCTAACTACCTCCTTTTGACATTCAATGACATTACCATCGCCAAATCCCCCATCAACAGCCTGGAGGTCACCATTGACCAGAAACTTAACTGGACCAGCCATATAAATACTGTGGCTACAAGAGCAGGTCAGAGGCCGGGTATTCTGCGGCGAGTGACTCACCTCCTGACTCTCCAAAGCCTTTCCACCATCTACAAGGCACAAGTCACGAGTGTGATGGAATACTGTCACACTTACCTGGATGAGCGCAGCTCCAACAACACACAAGAAGCTCGACACCATCCAGGACAAAGCAGTCCGCTTGCTTGGCACCCCATCGACCACCTTAAACATTCACTCCCTTCACCACCAGCGCACTGTGGCTGCAGTGTGTACCATTCACAGGATGTACTGCAGCAACTCGCCAAGGCTTCTTCAACCGCACCTCCCAAACCCGCGACCTCTACCACCTAGAAGGACAAGAGCAGCAGGCACGTGGGAACAACACCACCTGCACATTCCCCTCCAAGTCACACACCATCCCGACTTGGAAATATATCGCAGTTCCTTCATCGTCGCTGGGTCAAAATCCTGGAACTCCCTTCCTAATAGCACTGTGGGAGAACCTTCACCACACGGACTGCAGAGATTCAAGGCGGCAGCTCACCACCACCTTCTCAAGGGCAATTAGGGATGGGCAATAAATGCTGGCCTTGCCAGCGATGCCCACATCCCATGAACGAATAAAAAAAGTGTTTGATTCATGTGCCTCTAACCAATATTAATGTGATGTCAATTTAGACAGAGTTGCAGAATTTCCAAGGGTCCTTCATGCAATTGATTTACATGTGGCTATAACATGCTGACCAATGAACTCATCATTTTGTTAATAGAAAGGGATTTCAGTCCCTCATTTTTCAACTTATATTTGATTTTAGGCACCAGTTTCTTCATTAATGTAAAGCATGCTCGTAGTTGCTACGACTCATTCATACGCTGGCAGTTGATCTTTTCTTCTCGTTTCAAAGTGATGGGCAATTGGCAATTTGGTTTCCTAATATGACACCACTGTACAGGATTATCAATAAAGCAGATGAGATATAATGATGCTCACATAACAAGGATTCACACTGAACAATGGGCATGCTGAAGGCAAGATTCAAATGTGTGGATATGCTCTTTAGCATAGTATTACACAATGTCGTAGGCTGTTATATCCTCCATAATGTTGCCATGCCAGAGAAGGAAAGAAGTAAATGAAGACTGATTATCTGCCAGAGGAAGAGGAAACAGGCAAAGCAACTGCAACAGCAGAGAGAACTGAGATTGAGGCTTATTTGAAACACCTTCACTGAAGCATAAACCACTCTGTCAAAACACATTTCGTAAAGTCTTATCTTCATCAATGAACGAGCCTTTACATAAATTGCCTCCATTCCTCCTCGTGTGTAGCACTGACTGAAGTGTTGGCTTTGTCTTTTCCAGTCACTTCACAATAGCACATCCTTGTTTACTGTTAAATTTACATTATAAATTATTCTGTAAGATTCTCAAAATTCACAGATCCCCCAAAAACTCAGAGAAAAACCCTAAAGAAATTCACCTTTTCCCTGAGTATGGAAAAACTTTGGCCCCTGACTAAAATCACTCACCTGACGAAGGAGAAAGCCTGACGAAGGAGAAAGGTGAAGATGGGAATGTATTGTTCAATATGTATAAATGCGTAGGCTTCAAGGAGATCTTGAAACATTTGCCTGAGGAAGGAGAAAATCTCCGAAAGCTTGTGAATTTAAAATAAAATTGCTGGACTATAACTTGGTGTTGTAAAATTGTTTACAATTGTCAACCCCAGTCCATCACCGGCATCTCCACATCAGGACTATAACCTGGTGTTGTAAGATTCCTTACATTTGTACACCCCAGTCCATCATCGGCATCTCCACATCAAAATCCTAAGATGGAAGGATAGGTGAGAGGTCACCAGACGAATCCACAACCCACACAGTGGAAGGTGGGAGAATTACTGCTTCAGACATGTCTCTGTTTTAATGCAAATCCGACAGCAGGTGGTTGACACTCAGCACGAATTCGAAAGGCAGTCGGCCATTGAAAGAGGCAACTGCTCCAGACATGGTGGGGCCATGTTTTTGTTTTAATGCAAAACCGATCAACACCTGTTTTGTTGGATACAAAAGGAAGCCTGTATACCAGGTGATTAGCAAATCGGAATTAACAATGACCCATCGGGAGAAGCAATTGCAACATGATGAGAAGCCATCAAAGATTTTTAAGTACTTTGTAAGAACTGTTTAAACAGACATGGTGTTTTTTTAAAGTGTCGAAGACCAATTGTAAGAGAGACATCCACAAGTGGAAACTGGAAACCTCTCTCTCTCTCTCTCTCTCCCTCTCTCTCGCTCTCTCTCTGACTTGCTGGTTCTGGTGGGTTGCTGACACACACCACCACCCGCTACAAAATGGCAACCCAGATGGGACCTTGGCAAAAGGGATGTGATGCAGTGGACACTGATTTGGAAGAGAGAACTGTAATGGAAGAGAGGATTTCAAATTATGAGTTCAGTAAGGTGAGGTGAAGATGGGAAAAAAATGGGTCACTAATCTGTTAAAGGCTGGGCGCCCGGTAGATGCTGCAGCTAAATGGACAGAAGGAAAGGATCATAAGAAATCCATAGAAAAGGCAGTCTGGCTGATGTGCTTCAAGAAACAGATCCAGCTTTTGGACAGGCTCGTTGAAGCACAGGCAGCTGAGATTCGGGAGTCAGCCCTGGAAGTCCAAACAAAGGCCCTAGCAGGGGAGAAGTTACTGTTAGCATTGCAGACTCTGAACCAGGAAAGGGTGCAGTTAGTGGGGGAGCATAAGACCCAGCAGGAATATTTACAGTGTCAGGTCACTGAGGCCAAGAACAATGAGCTGAGGTTGTGGGAAAAGAATGCCCGCCTAGCAAGACAAGTAAAAGAACAGGAGAAGAAAGTAAAAGGCTTACAGGCAGCCTATAAGATAGTGAGCGCACAGAGGTTTGAGGATGCAGACCATGGCCCCTGCCAGAAGCAGATAGAGAGTCTGAACCTTGCTCTAAGGACGGCAAAAGGCATGGTATGCCTCATAAGCCCGGGGCAGCCCAGGTCGACTTCACAGGGAACCTGGGGAGAACGGTTCAGACATCACAGGTAGTGCCAAGGGACGACCCGGTTGAGGAGCAGGAGGGCCCACGACCACCACCCGTAGCGCCAAGCTTTAGCGAAATCCGGCAGGAGGGTGGGGTGGAATTAGGGGCAGAAGTTGAGGAGGAAAACCCCCAGCAAGAAAGGCTGGGACCGGGGCCGATGTGCCTGGCCCGGCAGCAAAGGTTTGGCCCGCCCACTGATAACGGGGATGAGTGACCCCTCCAAAACCAGTTCGTAGTTCCCCATAGCACCCAACAGCTTAGGGCCATGGTAAGTCATTTAACTAAACTTGCGGCAAATGGGGACCCCTCGGTCCACTTCAGGGAAGTGGAACAAGCAGCAAGCATCAACGAGTGCAATGATGCTGAACAGGCCAAAATGCTGCTATTCTCCCTGGAGAGTAAGCTCTTCCAGTCCCTCTCTGACCAATGTAAGATGGGACAGTGTGATTATGGGGAGCTCAAGGAGGAAGTTCTTGAGGCCATGGGGATGAATGAGGGAAGTCCTTTCTCCCGGGTGGAAAAAACAGTGCAGCTTATAGGAGAACCCCCGCAGGCTTTTGCAGACAGGTTGTGGCCGGTGTATAGGAGCGCATGCAGTGGGACGCCTAACTGGGCTAACCTGGACCAGGATCAGCGGGGCCACTGGCTCCGTTGCCTGGTGGCAAACAACTTGCCACAGGTCAGGGCCACGGCAGGAATGTGGTTTGACCCAAAGAATCCCCTGACTACCGAACTCACAGTGATCAGGCAATTGACCATAGCTTACCGTAATGGTAAAGGAACTGATGCACACTCACCTAAAGGGAAAGTGCATGAAATGAAACCCGGCCAGGGTAGGAAGGAGTGGCATCAGGAAGGGAATAACCCTTCCAGCACAAAGCTCAACTGTTATGGGTGTGGGAAGGATGGACACTGGAGGAAGGAGTGTAAGAATCCTTGGAAAGATAACAAGGGAAAGAATTCCTCAACCCCAGCCCAAAAGGCAGAGACAGGAATCCCTCCCGCCACGGTCGAGTCATTTTTGGACACCGTGAGAACCCAATTGACTGGCCCAGGGAAGGTAGCAGCCACCACCGGTGCTCTGACCCCATCAGCACCATCTAACCCACAACCCTGACTAGAGCCAGCGCAGCCTGTTTACCTGTGTTCCCTTACATACGACTTACGGAAGAGACCCCTCGTTGAGATGGAGGTAGAAGAGGTAAAGGGGACCTATCTGTTGGACACGGGAGCATCATGTACCGTGATCCATTCAGCTAACCCCACCACCTTACCTCTATCTAACGGAGTCCCATACAGTCTGTCGGGATTCACAGGTAAAGAACAGGCTGGCTCATTTTCCATCCCGCTGAACATTCGTTTCGGAACACTCCGCTCTAAGTGGACCTGTATCCTAATGAAGTGGGAAGTGGAGAGTGAAAAAGGGATCCCGGGAGCCGACTTTATTGTAGGCCACGGGATCCTAGTGGATTTGAGGAATCACTGCCTGTGGGGAGCAAATACAGGAAAGGAAGGCGGAGTAGTAGTCATCCCAGGGAAACAGGGGAAGGGGACCCTGTGCACCATGAAGCCTAAAGAGGGTTATAACCTCAAACTCATGGTCAGCAATACCCCAAGGGAGTTCCAGGCATTTGTGCGAGCCCGCCTAGCCACATTTGCCACACACAAACACGACTGTGGGAAGGTCAACGGTTTCGAGGTCAGTGTAGATGGGGACACTATGGCCCGACCACAAAAGCAATATAACTTCCCCAGGGAAGCGGAGCCAGACATGGAAGCAGCCATGTCCTCTTTAGTGCAACAGGGGGTCCTGAGACCGATAGTCACCCACGTGAACTCTCCACTGTGGCCGGTTAGAAAACCGAACAACTCCTGGAGGGCCACAGTGGACTATCGGGTGCTCAACAGTAACATCCCAGCCTATGCACCCACGGTAGCAGCAGTTGCCGACCTGATAGGAAGTATCCCAGCATCCGCGACCACTTTCACGGTGCTGGAAATCTCCAACGGGTTTTGGTCCATCCCTTTAAGGAGAGGGGATCAATTCAAGTTTGCCTTTACCTTTAAAGGGCAACAGTACACCTAGAACTGTCTGCCTCAGGGCTTCCGCAATAGCCCCAGCATTTTCCACCAATGCATGGCAAACAGTTTAAAGGGCTTTCGCCAGCCCAGGCAGCTGGTACAATACGTGGATGACCTGCTCCTATTCACCGATTCGAGAGAGGAGCATGGCCCACTTCTGGCCGAACTGCTGGAACTGCTCGGGCAGGAAGGTTTTAAAGTGAATCCAAAGAAAGCACAGATTGGCCAGCAGGAGGTGAAATTCCTGGGCCTAACAATACGGGCTAGGGAAAGGGCCATAGATAAAGCTAGAGGGGAAGCAGTACAGGAGTTACCAGTTCCCAACAGTCACGGGAGTGAGATTGTTTCTAGGGCTAACCGGGTACTGCAGAGACTTCATTGAGGACTATGCGGCCACAGCAGCCCCTCTGCTTAAAGGGATGGACCAAAACCCGTTGGAGATTTCCAGCACCGTGAAAGTGGTCGCGGATGCTGGGATACTTCCTATCAGGTCGGCAACTGCTGCTACCGTGGGTGCATAGGCTGGGATGTTACTGTTGAGCACCCGATAGTCCACTGTGGCCCTCCAGGAGTCCACTGTGCTCCGACTCCTGCATAAGGGAGTGGAGTGGGTTTGGGATGAAGGGTGCCAGGCAGCATTTGTCAGGCTCAAGAAAGATCTGCAGACCGCACCAGCTCTAGGGGCCATAGATGCAGGGAAAGAGTTCTTCCTGGAGGTAGCAGCCAGCGGGGACAGCCTGAGTGCTGTGCTGCTCCAAGAGCGGCATGGCAAGCTGAGACCGGTGGTCTACTCCTTCAGGATACTCACAGATGTGGAGAAGAGCTACTCCAATTGTGAAAGGCACCTCTTGGCCACACATTGGGCTGTGAAAAGATCGCTGATCTTCACAGGCACCTCTCCCATCACCCTCCTCACGCCCACCCAGGTGCTCCTGGACAGGAGAATCAAGGATGGGACAGTGAGCAGTGCCCGCATTGCTCGCTGGACCCTGCTTCTCTCAGAGATGAACCTGAAAGTAAAAGGGCTCTGCGAGCCAAAGCTCGCAGCTAACCTGGTATATCCTGGAACAGCCCACCGGTGTTCCATAGAAGGGGTTTGGGAAGTAAACATAGGTTTACGGGCCGGGATACACCCCACAGGCCATGAAATCTATGTGGATGGCTCCAGCATAGTATCTGCTGGTGAGCGACTCATGGGGTGTGGAGTTTATGACCCAGCGGCAAACCTTGCCCTGACAATTAAGCTCCCCAGCACCATGAGCGCCCAGCAGGCTGAACTGTTTGCGGTAGTGTACGTGGTTATACACCCCGAGATCTTCCCCACCCCATACACGATTTGCTCGGACAGCATGTTCACATGCAATTAGTGTACGGAATTACCTGGCCATCTGGTCCCGCCGCGGATACACCTCCGCTGACGGGAGACCCCTCAGAGTGAAACCCTTGCTGGAGAAAATCTTAGCAGCAGTGGGGGAGGAAGGGGAGGTTTTCATCCATAAGGTTCTGCCCATTCCTCCGCAGAACCCCAGTGGGCAACCGGCAGGCCGATGTGCTAGCTAAGGAGGGTGCCCACACAGGCACTTTCTGGGACCCATTTGGGTCCCGTCCTATAGCAGCAGTCACGGGTACATAAGAACATAAGAAATAGGAGCAGGAGTAGGTCAATTGGCCCCTCGAGCCTGCTCCGCCATTCAATGTGCACAACCTCACATTCAATAATATCATGGCTGATCTGATCCTAACCTCAAATTTAAATTCATGTCCAATTTCCTGCCCGCTCCCCGTAACCCCTAATTCCCTTTACTTCTAGGAAACTGTCTATTTCTGTTTTAAATTTATTTAATGATGTAGCTTCCACAGCTTCCTGGGGCAGCAAATTCCACAGACCTACTACCCTCTGAGTGAAGAAGTTTCTCCTCATCTCAGTTTTGAAAGAGCAGCCCCTTATTCTAAGATTATGCCCCCTAGTTCTAGTTTCACCCATCCTTGGGAACATCCTTACCGCATCCACCCGACCAAGCCCCTTCACAATCTTATATGTTTCAATAAGATCGCCTCTCGTTCTTCTGAACTCCAATGAGTAGAGTCCCAATCTACTCAACCTCTCCTCATATGTCCACCCCCTCATCCCCGGGATTAACCGAGTGAACCTTCTTTGTACTGCCTCGAGAGCAAGTATGTCTTTTCTTAAGTATGGAGACCAAAACTGTATGCAGTATTCCAGGTGCGGTCTCACCAATACCTTATATAACTGCAGCAATACCTCCCTGTTTTTATATTCTATCCCCCCAGCAATAAAAGCCAACATTCCGTTGGCCTTCTTGATCACCTGCTGCACCTGCATACTAACTTTTTGATTTTCTTGCACTAGGACCCCCAGATCCCTTTGTACTGTAGTACTTTCCAGTTTCTCGCCATTATAATAATAACTTGCTCTCTGATTCTTCCTGCCAAAGTGCATAACCTCACATTTTCCAATATTGTATTGCATCTGCCAAATCTCCACCCACTCACCCAGCCTGTCTATATCCCCTTGTAGGTTTTTTATGTCCTCCTCACTCTCCACTTTCCCTCCCATCTTTGTATCATCTGCAAACTTTGATATGTTACACTCGGTCCCCTCCTCCAAATCGTTAATATAGATTGTAAAGAGTTGGGGACCCAGCACCGACCCCTGCGGAACACCACTGGCTACTGGTTGCCAGTCCGAGAATGAACCATTTATCCCAACTCTCTGCTTTCTGTTAGATAACCAATCCTCCACCTATGCCAGAATATTACCCCCAATCCAGTGATTCTTTATCTTGAGCAATAATCTTTTATGTGGCACCTTGTCAAATGCCTTCTGGAAGTCTAAATACACTATGTCCACCCTGTACGTTATGTCCTCAAAGAACTCAAGCAAATTTGTCAGACATGACTTCCCCTTCATAAAGCCATGCTGACTTTGTCCTATTAAATTATGTTTATCCAAATGTTCCGCTACTGTCTCCTTAATAATAGACTCCAAAATTTTACCCACCACAGATGTTAGGCTAACTGGTCTATAATTTCCAGCCTTCTGCCTACTACCCTTTTTAAATAAGGGTGTTACATTTCCCTCGCGTGTACTGAAGTGTTCCCCATTTTATTAGAGTGTTAAGATTGTTGTGTTGTATTTCCTCTCTTGAATAAAGGTCAAAGTTTCTTGCACCAAAACCAGTTGTTTGCTGCACTTTGTCACAACCCCCAAATAAGTCCAAGGTCTAGAACCCAGGGAGTGGGAGCGATTCGGACCGCTCAGAAGTCAGAGGTGAAGCTGACACACACCACCACCCCCTACAATTCCAATAGCTCAACAAAACCAAACTTAGAATATTTACAAGGACTTTTCACGGTGCAAGCCTCTGCTGACATTTCTACAATTCGTAAGACCTATACTAACACTGAGTGCCACCCGAGATGTTGATGGTTGCTCAGAACTACCGTGAGCCTCCTGGGCCAAAAATAGCTTTTGCTTGGGGTTGTTTATTCCTGAGATGGCATATGGTCATCCACAGCCTGGTTCTGGCAGCACTGTGCGGTAATCTCTGTTGTGTTTCTGTTCTGAGGGTAAGCTGTCTCATCAGTACACTCTCCAGCAATCCCACCTGAACTGGGAACAGCATACTTGTGGCCCATGATCGGCAGAACAGACCTGATGAAAGCACTAATGAAACCCTGAGAAAGTGTGTACCAGATATCCTCCAAATGCTGCTCTGGATAGATCGGAATCCAGTATCCATCAATCTCTCAATACAGTCTGCCAGCCAATAGTCACTGCTTCCACTTTGATTGAATAGGTAGCAGAGACAAGGTACTATGACTAATTTTTACAATATAATCCCAGTCATTGTTTGGCGTATAAAGCAGCCAACTAATGCATACGCACAGACCACACTATTTTGTATCCGTCAAGTTCACATGTATTGCTCAATAGCAATAAACCAGTACTGCTTTTGACACCTCTCCAATATTAATATTTTTCTAGTCTTCCTACTCAAGGGCAGGGTGGTGGGTTTCTCACACTTCTCTGGTGTCACATACAAAAACATAGCCTCTTGTTTTGATTAATTTAAGCCGGGCAAGTTGACTCCTAACATCTTTCGAAGGGGACGTAGAGGAAGGAGGATTTCCTCTGTGCTATGTATATAACAAAATCATCCTCTTCAATTGTACTCCATTGTGTAACTTATCCCACATCTTGCATTTTACAGTCTACAAAAAGGAATAGGAAACACAGTACACTATCCTTGTTTTTATATGATTTAATATTGTTAATAGGACACTTCGTTTGCAAATAAAAGATTATTCATCAAAATGCAATTATTGTCAAAAGAAACTGATGTAAAAATAAAAGCAGAATTGATGTTTCCACTGTTTTTTTTAATGTACCACAACCTCTCTGGTCACCTTTTACAGCACATGGTTGTTTTGACCATTTCCAGGACTTTTCTTTCCCCCTTGTACACCTCAAACTGGTGTTTTACATCACAGCCATGAATAAATAAATGTAGATGTGATAAAACCACAATTTTCAGCTTCATATAGCAATTAGCTACAACTGTTTCTCAAGGGGGAATTGAACAATTTCAAAAAATTAATAGAACTGCTCTGTAGATGTTGATTAAATAGTAAAAGATGCACCTTGTCAGTTTTCATTCTAAACATTTCTTGTATTGAATATGGCAATTTGGATTCACGTTTGGCTCTCAAAAATGAAAGTTTAGTCATCCAAGAAAAAGTAGTTTCCACTCTTCTTCTGTTCCACATCCTATTAAAGGCAAAGGAGAAGTCACAGAAATCACACTTTGTGTTTTCCTATTGTATCTTCCAGAAAACACCTTCTAAAAACACTTGTTTTCCCTGCTTTCTCCTCTCTCTAACACAAACCGTTAAACACAAGGGAAAATTAACCTCTGTTGAAGCCACTTTAAAAACAGCTCACAGTTTGCTCACCTCCCCCACACTGCTCTTCCTCTTACCCACTTGGAAGGGATAGCTTAGTCTCTGCGCAATACCCCAACCAAGACTATAAATTCAGTGTGTGGGGAACTACAGATGTGATCCCATTCCCATCAATTAGTGGTGCAATTTGTTGATAGTATAGCACGTTTCTCTAACAGCACTGACCTGAACCCTTTGAGAACATATGAATTAAGAGCAGTCGGCCATTCGGCCCCTCAAGCCTGCTCTGCCATTTGATAAGATCGTGGCTGATCTGATTGTGACCTCAACCCTACTTTCCAGTCTACCTACTATAACCTTTGACTCCCTTGTTAATCAGGAATCTATCTAACTCAGCCTTAAAAATATTCAATGACCCTGCCTCCACCACTCTCTGGGGAAGGGAGTTCCACAGACTCACGACTCAGAGAAAAAAAATTCTCCTCATCTCCATCTTAAACGGGAGACCCCTTATTTTGAATCTGTGGCCCCTAGTTCTAGTCTCTCTCCCAAGGGGAAACACCCTCTCAGCATCTACCTCTTCTAGTCCCCTCAGGATCTTATATGTTTCAATAAGATCACCTCTCATTCTTCTAAACTCCAACATGTACAGGCCCAACATGTCCAACCTTTCAATGGTAGTATTACTGCAACATAGCAGGAAGACTTCCGCCTAAGACAGCAACCAGAGGAAATCTTTCCTCAAGATTTTCTCTAATTCTGTGTACTAATTAAGAGTAACATACTTCTTTATGATTTGTTCCACTCAGGTATTTTCTGCAAATTAATGAACCCATTATATTTTCTAACTATACTGTAAATGATATGGAAATTATCTTTGGAATTTTAGTCTAATAGTGTACATTGCTTTCACTCCCATGACCGTGGTGTTAATAATTAAAATATATATAAATATAAATTTATGCTCACCTTGATAGAGTTCATCTTATTAATCCTCGGTCTATAATTGTTTGGGTCTCTTCGGAACGTGATTTCCAGCTGAGATAAGAACTTATTCATTCCAGCAAGCAGTGTCTGTGGACTGGAATTGTTTAAAACAATTAGCACAGCATACCGAACTACAGATGTATTATAGTGAAAGCTCCATGCATTCCAAGACAGATTTGAGAATAAAATCTGCAGGCATGGACTCGATGGGCTGAATAGCCTCCTCCTGTGCTATAACCATTATGATTTAATGGTGAATTACTTAATGTGTAATTCTCACTCCCAAATGAAGTTAATTTCTACATACATTAAGGTACAACTCAAAAATCATAAGCCACACTTCTGCCTTGTAAGAATTTATATTAATACATTGTCTAACCAATCTTACACATCATTTCACCTTCTTTGCATCACATCTTGGTTTCGTTTCCAACATAACTGACTGCTTAAAGTTATTTCTTTTCACTTAGTTGCTCTTCCCCTCCCCACAGTGCATGCTTAACTGCCCAAAAGAACAGAATGGAGGCTTGCAACTACTACTAGTGACACTTTGACTGCTAAGGTTATGAGTGCAGACTGCATCAATTGACTTCATGGTTATATCTATAGTATGTGGAGATTACAATGAATAAGTTGCAATTTCTCTTTTCAGTAATGGTAACCTCATAAAAGAGCATAAGATAGGAACAAGGAAATGCCATTTAGTCCACGTAGATCAAATAATCACTTGGGCCATTTAAGATTCACATCGACAAATTTTATTTTTTGGTGAGTCAACTTTATCCTGAGTTAGCATTCACTACATTAGGCAACAATCTACTGTTTGAGAGAAGGGAAGTTTAGGCAGAGTCCATTATGTTCAAAGTGCTCCCCTATTTTACCCAGAAAAATACTCACCATTATTTTATTTATAATTTTTATAGAAATATTATTTTAATTGCTCACATGGAGTCAGGTCTCCCTCACTGCTAGACTACTCTGATTATGTAACCAGTGGGGTTATTAAAAATATAAGATGCCACAATAGGAGAGTTAATGTACTGGAAGGATGAGGTTCAATGGGCTGAATGGCATTTTTAAAATCCTGATCACTACCTATGTTCTTGTACTGACAGAATAACTATGGAGGGTATCCCAGTTGAACTCAATCCTATCCTCGTCTGATATCTACCTACATACTGGGCTCATTAGATAAGACTTCCCTGATTCGTATGAATTAGTGTCATATCAGATGGTGCATTTACATACTGAGTTGAGGGAAGAGTGCAGAAGAAAGACATGCAGTGCTATCACTAATAGTGGTCTAACATTCAAAACAGCTGGAAACAGACTTACTTCCAAAGAAATAAAACTTACGGATTAGCTATTGTACTCCTGGATGGTATTCCATCAAACACTAACACACGGTCAGCCAAATAGGTGGCCATTATAAAGTCATGTTCAACAACAAAGGCAGTCTTCTTAGCATGGAGGATGAAACTAAAAAATAAAGAGCAGTCATTAACAATTTAGTAAATTAATAAGGGGACAGAAAAGTACAGCCATTTCACTATAGCCGAATATTTTAAATTAATTACATTTAACACCTACCTTGAGAGAAACACATTTACTAATGACTGCACATCAGTCTGGTATACCTAGATTTTTGAAAGTACCAGCTATATCGGAGGTTTACAAAATATACACAGAACACTTCTTTTTGCAACCAGGGTTAATTTTGTAAGAATATTAAGAACTTATATCCATAAAGCGCCTTATCATGACCTCAGGATATCCCAAAGTGTTTTACAAGCAGTAGATTTTTTTTTTTAAAAAGGGCAGGCATGATGATTATGTAGGCAAATAAAACAGCTAGTTATAACACAAGCAAGGTCACACAAACAGCAAATGAATGAATGACCAGATAATCTGTCTTTGGTGGTGTTGGTAGAGGGAGGACAATGGGAGAACTCCCTACTCTTTCTCCAATATGAGCAGTTAGACAGTGGTTTAATGTCTCATCCCAAAGACAACACCACCAACAATGTAGCACTCCCTCAGTACTGCACTGAAGTGTCAGCAAGGTTTAAGTTCTCAAGTCTGTAATTGGGCTTGAGAGTACAACCACTGAGCCATGCTGACATTTAAATTGTTAGTAAATAACTGGTTTAGGTTCCTAAAAAACACTTACCGTTTGATTACCCTTCCAGCCATTAGACGCTGCTCAGAATCCAGGTACGCTGATGGTTCATCAATCAGGTAGACATCTGCAGGCTTACCCAGACAAAGAGCGAGCGCCACACGTTGCAATTCACCTCCAGATAGATTCTGGACCTGTTGAGATAAACATTGATTGTAAAAATCATGCTGAAGGAAAAGAAATTGGCCACAAATCATCGCTGAACACTGGCTAATGCAGTAGATTTACTAGCAAGCCCCTTCCAAACATGGCACACCGCATTAGATCCAAACTTGCTGCACTGCAAAAGATGTAGGATGGAAGTTTGCATCAGTGATAACACCTCAATGTACCACGGTGAGGTGTCTGCAAGAGGTCAAGTGCTCGTTCCACACATTGGAAAACTGGATGGAAACTCACCAAGCCCCACTCTTACTGCCTCATGGCCAGTTTCATAGCAGCATTGGAGCAGGTCTCAGCCATTTTCCCATTCATCTTTTTGACTGGGATGGTGACCCAAGAAAGGAGCACAGGAAAAACATCCCTTCTTACCCTGAGAAACATAGGTAATAAGCATGTACAATTTTGAAATGAAAGTTGCGTGAAATATTATAACCAGCTATGTGCTACTTGTATCCACCAAGGGTATCAGTTGGAGATCATGACCCATACCCTTCAAATATGCCCACAATCCCTAAAGTTCGTGATAACAAAGAAATCATTAAAGGACAAAAACGCTGAAGCAGTAGGTTTATACATAGATAAAGCTTACTTTTAGCTTGAAAATTATCCCAAATTTTGCCATGTTCCCAAATTGGGGGGTATAGTTAATACTGAGGAGGACTGCGACAACATACAGGAAGACATTAATAAACTTGCAGAATGGGCGTGTAATTGGCAAATGAATTTTAACATAGGTAAGTGTGAGGTGGTACATTTTGGTAGGAAGAATAAGGAGGCCACAAACTCCTTGGAAAATAAGAGTCTAAATGGGGTAGAGGAGCAGAGGGATCTGGGAGTACAGATACACAAGTCTCTAAAAGTAGCGACACAGGTTAATAAGGCCATAAAAAAAGCAAACAACGCACTGGGGTTCATTTCTAGAGGGACAGAATTGAAAAGCAGGGAAGTTATGTTAAACTCGTATAGAACCTTGGTTAGACCACACTTGCAGTACTGCGAACAGTTCTGGTTTCCATATTATAAAAAGGATATAGAGGTACTGGAGAAGGTGCAAAAAGATTTACAAGGATGATACCAGAACTAAGAGGTTATACCCATCAGGAAAGATTGAATAGGTTGGGGCTCTTTCCTCTAGAAAAAAGACTGATAGGTGACCTGATAGAGGTCTTTAAGATTATGAAAGGGTCTGATAGGGTAGATATAGAGAAGATGTTTCCACTTGCAGAGGAAACCAGAACTAGAGGTCATAAATATAAGATCGTCACTAATAAATCCAATAGAGAATTCAGGAGAAACTTCTTTACTCAGAAAGTGGAACTTGCTACCACAAGTAGTAGTTGAGGCGACTAGCACTGATGCATTTAAGGGGAAGCTAGATAAACACGAGGGAGAAAGGAATAGAAGGATATGTTGGTGGGGTGAGATGAAGACGGGTGGGAGGAGGCGCGTGTGGAGCATAAACACCGCCATGGACCTGTTGGGCCAAATGACCTGTTTCTGTGCTGCACATTGTATGTAATTCTAAAACAATGTGTGCAAGGTGTTTTTCGATTACCTAGACAGTCTCTGAGGAAAACAACATAGGAACAGCAGTAGGCCATTGAGCCCCTCAGGCCTGTTTCACCATTCAATTAGATGATGGCTGATCTGTATCTTAATTCCATTTACTCACTGTGGTTCCATATCCCTTAATACCCTTACCTAACAAAAATCTATCAATCTCAGTTTTGAAATTTTCAATTAACCTATCCTCAACAGCTTTTTGGGAGAAAGAGTTCCAGATTTCCACTATCCTTTGCGTAAAGAAGTGCTTCCTGACATCACCCCTGAATGGCCTAGCTCTAATTTTAAGGTTATGCCCCCTTGTTCTGGACTCCCCCACCAGAAGAAATAGTTTCTCTCTATCTACCCTATCAACTCCTTTAATCATCTTAATCAATCACCCCATAATCTTCTATACTCAAGGGAATTCAAGCCTAGTCTATGCAACCTGTCCTCAAAATTTAACCCTTTTAGCTAACTTCCATTTAGCACATCAACAATCTATTGTCTAGGTGTCTTTTTTTAAAAAAAAATAAAACTCCTGAGAATACACTTTGCTTAAAATAAATATTAAAAAGGTAACTTTATTCAATTCCCTTCTGCAGAAAAATGGTCAAAAAATCCTGAAACATGACAACTACTTCCAAACTGAATTACTCCAATGCCCTCCTTGACCATAAACTCCATCATCCATAAACTCCACCTCACCCAAAACTCTGCTGCCCGTATCCTATCCCGCACCAAGTCCTACTTGTTCATTTCCCCCATCTCTGCTGACTTATATTGGCTACTGGTTCCGCAACAGTTCAAATTTAAAATTCTTGTCCTCATCTTTAAATCCCTCCATGGCTTTTCCCTCCCTATATTTGTAACGTCCTCCTGCCCTACAATTCCCTCGAAACATTCCATGTCCTCTAATAAAGAACATCTAAAGTGGTACCTCTTGATCAATGATGCTTTCAATCTGTAGTGGTTTCATTACATCAGTCACAAACTGTGGATGGGTGTAGGCATCTCTGATCTTTTCATGCAGCAGCTGGCGAACAGTTCCCTATTAAGGTAAAGCAGAGATACCATTTAAAAAAAGTCACAAACATTTCTTACAAACAAAAGTTACGTCTCCAATGGCAAGTGCAACACATCAGGTTAAAATCCAGTGAAAAGATTAACAAATCAATATACATTTTTTGCCACATAAAAGAATACTCTGGAAGACAAGACAAGGTTTGTTATCTTCATTAATGCCCATGAAAGTTCAGTTTGCATTTGATCAGGACCAATCATGATGGTGGTTACAGTCAGCTAAATAAATCTAGATATTGGGATATTCAGATACAGGCCAGGTAGTACAGGAATTCTTTGAATTTAATTCATTTTCAATTCAGTGTGTCATGGGCTCTAATTATTTAAAATCATAACTGACAGGCAATTTTCACAGCTTGAAGACTATAACGCTCTAAACTGGATTGGACAAGATGCTAACTTTCCAATCCTCGTTCAGTAATCCATTTTCCAATAATCTAAAAAGGTCAGAGAAATTGTACTACTTACTTGGGACTTAGGGCTGATCTTCTGTGGTTTGTAGCTGACATTTAGAACAGGCACCTCACCTATTAACACATATTTATTAGTTGTGTATTTTATAAAGTCATTATTTCAGAGTTGACAGCATGAGTTACAGTTTGATAGTTCCATTTGCTAACATTGCACATTACCTCCTTCGTCAGGCTTCAATCGTCCAGCCAGCATTCTGATGAATGTGGTCTTCCCAGTACCTGTTAAGAAAAAAATGATCAGATGCTGAGGAGAACTACACAGTGTGAAAAAGATCTATTGAGATGTATGTAGTTGCAAAGTCACAAATTTATTAATTGTCCTGCTTATACTGCAAGTAGTTTCACAGGATCAGAATGTAAATTTCCCATGCTTTTTCTTGTACATCTTTGCCAATGGCTGCTTTAATTCTGTACTTAAGGTAAAACACTAATTTCATGGTTTCATGCTGCTTGACACCTTTTATGACACACCAATGATCAAACACATGTCAATGCACCAAAAATCTATTTTGAAATATGTATTTTGCCTATTATTTTACTTGATCTCAACATTTGTAATCAAGAACTCACCATTTTCTCCCAGCATCACCATGATTTCAGAGTCTGTGAATTCTCCAGCACCGATTTCCAGTTCGAACTCGCCCATCTTTTTTTTCATTCTCGGATAATGGTAGCGGCACATTTTCTTGACCTCTTCCTCATTTGCCGTTTCAGCCACCTTGAAAATCAGAGAGGCATCTCGGAATCTCAAGTTTTCCGTTGGCACATACCCATCCAAGAATATGTTGATACCTATTGAGGAATAAATATCCATTACAGTTTTTAGAACAATGGCAATATGCTGGGTATATCATTTTTATAACTGGGGAGGATAAAATTAGAAGGCAGCATTTGATCGAACATAAAATTGCCAGTTGGGTGCGATCTGTGTTACTGGGTTCATGACTGTAGGAATGGTACATGTTTCAGGGGTGAAAGAACCCAATGTTATTTTCGAAACACTGCTTTCTATGATGAACACCCCAATAATACACTGTACACAGCTGCAAGTTATGCATTCAATTAAGTTAGATCGCTGTTGTTTTGTTTCAGGTACATATGGCATCTGACATGAAGTGACAACATAACTGTGTTCAAAGGCGTTTTAATCTATAAACAAAAAATATTTTACAACAGAATATAAACTGTATTATGACAATTGTAAGTATATGATCTGTTATGTAATAAGTGGATGATGTTTATTTTCATACCAGTTAATGAGGCTTTATCGAATACTTATTCCAAGTTAAAACTACCAGTCTGAGTGTGCTTCAATTTATCGTAAGTAACACGAGGTCACCTTGAGGAGATAATCTCACATTACTTCAGCTTCATGCAGGTCACAGTGAACTGCAATTAGTGAGGTGGACATTAAAACTTCAATTTAAAAAGCTCCCATGCAGTACACTGAACTACTTCAATGTTCATGAAGAGCAAAGAGTTTGGTCTGCTCTTTACTAACTTAGGTGTGTACACAGGGAAAGAAAATTCGGTGCTGTTCCCTTGCAATGCTCTCAAAACATCCACCAGTGTCAGCATTAAAGTATAACGAACTGTAGTGAGGCCAGGGATGTCAGAACATGTACAATTTCTGTGCCTCATTAAATTTTAGAAGGCCTTTGCTTGCAGTCTGCAGGTGTGCTTTTAAAAAAAATCTCTCCAAATAGTTCACTAAATAGAAATTCACACACACGTTTTACCTTCTCGAACACTGAAAGGCATAGTGACAACACCATATGCACTCGGCACGCCATACAAACAGCAAATGAAGTCAGAAAGGTAGTCCAGCACACTCAAATCGTGCTCCACAACGATGATATATCTAATTACAAAAAGATGAACAAATTATACACTGTCTAGTATAACATGTACTGTAGCCTTTACCATATGCAGTTCTGCTAGAAAAAAAGAGTTCTGCCACCAAGAATTTCTTTGCAAAACCTTAAAGCAATGAACAAGTTTTAATTCAAGTGAGTTTAGAAAGGTCACCTATTGAAGTCTAAGAATCAAAGAAATTTATTTGTAACTGATGTTGTTTCATGATAATATTCTAATATTCTAACATAATGACATAATATTCTAATTACAGGAACTATTATTTCTTTGAAAATTTACTTGAACTTGTAACATTTTAAATCAGTATCACATAAAATATATGACACTTGCACTGCCCATCAGCTACAATGGAACAAAACTACAAAAAGAATACAATGCAATATTTTAGAACCACTCTATCTAAACAGAGTATAAAAATAAAATTGTGAAGATTACATATGATTTATATCCCACTTGAGATTTTGTTCACCAGTTATCAGGTGGGTTTTGAAAAAAAACATTCACACCCCATAGGTTTTCATAATGTGTCCATACTGTCAAGTCCTCATGGGTCCCAAGCGTTGGCAATCTGACCCTAGAAGCCCAGATAACTCAGTCCTAATTGTGCTATGTTTCTTATTCCCTGGTTGATCCTATTTGAATTTTGTGATTCAAATTTGGAAGTTTGCAACGGGATTTTTTTTTTCAAAAAGCACTGTTTCCTCATTGGTGAATAAACCTTAAATCAGAACGTCAAGATCTATTAGAATCGGCAACTTGAGATTTAAATTTTATATGTGGCTCCATAATGTACACCTATGTAGCCCATGAGGCGAAAGACACCCCTGTGTTATGCAAAAATGATGCCTCACATGCTGATACAACATTTGAATCCTTTAGCACTAAAATATCGGTCCAGATTTCAAAAACGCAACTTTTTCTACATGTTATAACACGGCTTTAATGTAAGGTAGAGAAACACTAAAGAATTACGGAATATTTCTGAAATGTTTTGGTGTAAAAATGCTACTGTCATCTTGAAGGGTTTGTTGACTAGTGGCTGTATTCCACAACAGGGATCAGACTGCAACAGCAGTTATGATGAAAGATAAAATGCCACCTTTATATGGTGTGGACTGTTACACCAATAGCTCTATTTGAGTAGCAACACGAGTGGGAAATGTGCAGGTAATTAGAGCTCTACCACTTCTTCAACCAACGGGTAGGCCAGTTTGTGCCATTATGATTGAAGAGGTAGCAGAGCTGATTTGTGATGAATGACAGATTTGGTTTGTGATACTGTTGCGATACATTGAAATCTGTCATGCAAAGCACATTATTTATGGCTTTCTTACAACACAGCAGCCACATGAACCACTTTTATATCAAACTTCTATGGCTGATTCAAGAGGTCTGCTGCAGTTGGAACACAACTATCGCTAAGTATGCAACACTGAAAATTAAATAGTTACAACAACAACTAATGAAGTTATTAAAAGATACGATAAAGGCAATCACTAAAAATTTAGCAGTAAAATTGAAATCATAATTTCTTAACGAATGGCTATGTGGGTACTGTGCACTACAGTTTCTCTCCTATCTTCCATCCTGCCCTCTCCACGCTCAGCTTGACCATGAGATCCACTTCCTGCTCCCTCGACCCTGTTCCCACCAAACTGCTGACCACCCAACTTTCCTTCCTGGCGCCCATGTTAGCTTATATTATAAACGGTTCCCTCTTCTCAGATACTGTGCTCCTCCCCTTCAAATCTGCCGTCATCGCCCCCCCCACCCCGACCCCTCTGTCCTTGCAATCTACCACTCCATCTCCAACCTCCCTTTCCTCTCCAAAGTATTTGAACATGTTGTCGCCTCCCAAATCCGTGCCCATCTTTCCCGCAACTCCATGTTTGAATCCCTCCAATCAGGTTTCTGCCCCAGCCACGGTACTGAATCAGCCTTTATCAAAAAAGTCACAAATGACATCCTATGCGACTGTAACCATGGTAAACGATCCCTCCTCATCCTTCTCGACCTGTCTGCAGCCTTTGACCTGATTGACCACACCATCCTCCTCCAACGCCTCACCTCCATTGTCCAGCTGGGTGGGACTGCGCTCACCTGGTTCCATTCTTATCTATCCAGTCATAGCCATCACCTGCAATGGCATCTCTCCCTGCTCCGTTAGCCTTGGCCCCTTCCTATTTCTCATCTACATGCTGGCCCTCGGCGACATCATCCAAAAACATGTCAGGTTCCACATGTACACTGAGGATACTCAGCTCTACCTCACCACCACCTCCCTTGACCCCTCCACTGTCTGATTTATCACACTGCTTGTCTGACATCCAGTATTGGAGCAAACATTTCCTCCAATTAAATACTGGGAAGACCGAAGCCATTATCTTCGGTCCCCGTCACAAGCTCTGTTCCATTGCCACCGACTCCAGCCCTCTCCCTGGCCACTGTCTGAGCCTGAACCAGAATGTTCGCAACCTTGGCATCCATCACCAAGACCACTTACTTCCACCTCTGTAACAATGCCCATCTCTGCCCCGGCCTCAGCTCATCTGCTGCTAAAATCCTCATCCATGCCTTTGTTACCTCTAGACTTGACTATTCCAATGCTGTCCTGCCCAGCCTCCCATCTTCCACCCTCCATAAGTTTGCTCATCCAAAACTCTGCTGCCGGTATCCTAACCTCGCACCAAGTCCCGTTCTCTCATCACCTCTGTGCTCGCTGACCTACATTCGCTCCAGGTTCAGGAATGACTCAATTTTAAAATTCTCATCCTTGTTTTCAAATCCCTCAATGGCCTCGCCTGTATCTCTGTAACCTCCTCCAGTCCTACAACCCTCCAAGATCTCTGTGCTCCTCCAATTCTTGCCTGTTGTGCATCCCCGATTTTAATCGCACCACCATTGGCAGCAGTGTCTTTAGGCCCCAAGCTCTGGAATTCCCTCCCTAAACTTCTGCTCCTTAAAATCTACCTCTCCGACCAAGCTATTGGTTACTGGTCCTAATATCTCGGTGTTAAATTTTGTTTGATAATGCTCCTGTGAAACACATTGGGTCATTTTACTTTGTTAAAGGTGCTATATAAATGCACGTTGTTGCTGTACAAAGGCCCATTACTTGCTGGTACAACATACACTGGAAGCTTACCTATCTGGATTTATAAGGGAGCGAATAGTGATGGCAGCCTTCAAACGCTGTTTGACATCTAGGTAACTGGAGGGCTCGTCAAACATGAAACTGAAAAGAAATATATAATTTTAGTTGCTAGAGTTTACACAGTAGTATTTTAAAACCTTTCTGGAAGTTGGAGAAAACAAAAACCTTATTACTAATGCAATACTTAACACCTGGTGCAATAATAGTTAATATCAAATAGTAGTATATGGTCACATTGAAATATATACAAGCAATCTCAAGTCAGATTAACAAAGGACAGAAACGGATAAGATCACATTCACATTTTGTACAAAGTGCCATCTTTGCTTTGCAGCTTTCAGTATGTATCATTGAGTTACATCAAAACTACAGCACAGAAACAAGCCATTCGGCCCAAATGGCCTATGCCAGCGTTTATGCTCCACACGAGCCTCCTCCCTCCCTAACCATCTAACCCGATCAGCATACCCTTCTATTCCTTTCTCCCTCGTATGCTTATCTAGCTTCCCCTTAAATGCATCTATGCTATTTGCCTCAACTACTCCTTGTGGTAGCACTTTCCACATTCTTACCACTCTTTGGGTAAAGAAGTTTCTCCTGAATTCCCTATTGGATTTATTAGCAACTATTTTATATTTATGACCTCTAGTTTTGGACTCTCCCACAAGTGGAAACATTTTCTCTAAGATAATAGGGTTTGATAGGTTAGACGTAAAGACCTCTATCAGGCCAACCCTCAGCCTTCCCTTTTGTTTTAAGAGAAAAGAATTCCAGCCTGTTCAGCCTTTCCTGATAAGGATATCCTCTCAGTTTTGGGATCATGTTGTGATTCTTTTTTGCACCTTCTCCAATGCCTCTATATCCTTTCTATAATATGGAGACCAGAACTGTGCAAAGTACTCTAAGCGTGGTCTAAACAAGGTTCTATACAAGTTTACCATAACTTCTCTGCTTTTCAACTCTACCCTCTAGAAATGAACCCCAGTGCTTGATTTGCCTTTTTTATGGCATTATTAACCTGTCATTACTTTTAGTGATTTGTGCATGTGTACCCCTAGATCCCTTCGCTCCTCTATCCCACTACTTATTATACAAGTAGTATATAGCCTCATTATTCCTACCAAAATGTACCACCTCATACTTATCTATATTGAAATTAATTTGCCAATTAAATGCCCATTCTGCAAGTTTATTAATGTGCTCTTGCATTTTGACACATTCTTCCTTTTTATTAACTACATCCCCCAATTTGGTGTCATCCACAAATTTTGAAATTGTACTTCCGATTCCCAAATTCAAACTGTTAATGTAAATTGTGAACAGTGGTTGCAGCACCAATCCCTGTGGAACACCACTTCCCACCTTTTGCCAGTCTGAGTAGCTACCCTTAACCCCAACTCTTTGTTTTCTGTTTTGTAACAGCAAATTCATTTTCTGAAAATCTCCCCAAGGATCCTAACCAAGAGTCTCTGCTATCTGGAGCTGGGAATGGGAGGATGTATGGATGGATGGAAGAAAGAAAGAAAGGACTTGCATTTATATTGTGCCTTTCACAACCTCAGGACGTCTCAAAGCACTTTACAGCCAATGAAGTACTTTTTGAAGTGTAGTCACTGTTGTAATGTAGGAAATACGGCAGCCAATTTGCACACAGCAACGTGATAATGACCAGATAATTTTTTTTTAAAAAGTGATGTTGGTTGAGGGATAAATATTGGCCAGGACATCAGGGAAAACTCCCCTTCTTCGAAATAGTGTCACGGGATCTTTTACGTCCATCTAGGGGGCAGACCTCAGTTTAACGTCTCATCCGAAAGATGGCACCTCGGACAGTGCAGCACTCCCTCAGTACTGCACTGACGTGTCAGCCTAGATTATGTGCTCAAGTCCCTGGAGTGAGACTTGAACCCATAACTCCGAGGCAAGAGTACTACTCACTGAGCCACAGCCGGCACGGTCTACTTCATAAAGATCCTGGAGCCCATTAAATTGAAAAGTCTTCCATGAGAAACAACTAGCTAAAATGGCACATCAATAAAGCTTCAACAACAGATTTTATATCCCTAAAAATGACACACAAAGCACAACTAATATGAGGATCAATGTGTTGTTGTGTAGAGTGGCTGGGCAATGGTTCAAGTTAGTAATTTTCCATATTGTATGGCAACAGCCAGGGACTTCTCCAAACTGAGGTGGAAGGGGGCAAGGGCGGATAGCAAAATCAAAGAGCCAGACATCTCAGCTTGCACTTGCCACCATCCATACAAATGCATTTGAAGAAGGTTGGAAGCAGGTCCTTTTGGCCAGGCAAAGTGTGGTGTATGGAGATGCCACCACTGGGGGATGGGGAAAAGGAAGAAGGGAACACTATTGAAATATATAAGTTTTTTTTATTAGAACAAAAGCATGCACTTAGTTCTTCCGATTTTAGTGCAGTTGTATATCCTTTGAAACTTCTGACAGGAAATTCCATTCAGGTTGTAGATTTACACCCCTCCCCACTCCAAAAGCCATAATCCAACAAAAGACTACTTCCAACTTTCAGACAACCATGTTAATGCAAACTGCTACACGACAATGCAAGTATTGTCAACATTACAGAACTGAGATAAAGTGCAGTGTTAATTCAATATTAGTACACTGCATGCAATGTGAAATTTACCACTTGCATAACATGACTTCTGGAACTAATTGTCTTTGATTGCTGATAGAAACCGGTCATATTCAGATGCTTTTTGGCAATAGACAGGAGCAAATGTTTTGCACAGAAATGAAGTACCAATAGGTTTTCTATACAACAACCAGTAATAGACTTAGCAATATTTACAAATTACAAGATGCCCCTGGATCTCTGCATAATGATCACCCAGCTAATCAAGGATCAGAATCCAGGACACAGAATGACAGCTGGGGCACAGGTCTCCTTAGGCTGCATTTTAACATACATCGACAAAGAGCCAGCACAGGCACGATGGTTCAAACGGCCTCCTTCTGTGCGGTATCATTCCACGAACAAAGAACATCTCCTTAAGGGAGGAAACATTTGTCACTTTATGCCTCCCCTTTTCACCGTTCTTCTTGGGGAAGTATTTTCAATGTAAAAAGTGCCACCTCTCTCTCTTGCCCCACCCAGATAAGAATATTCAATTTTAAATACAATGGCACACCGAGAATGTGCATTAAAACTTCCACTCCATTCTGATAACTCTGATCGCTGCTTGAAATCCCACTCATGGTAAATTCAATCTCAGCCATAGCTCCTCTTGAAGGGATGTTAAATTTAGAATATAAACACTCATTTCTTACAAAACTCCCCTAGTGCTACAGTGCCAGGTGCAGGCTCTGTTGTAGGATTTTGCACATAAAATATACAAACTACTAAAAATGAAAGAGCCCTTTTGGAAACTTACATGTCTGCTTTTTGAATGCACACCACCGCACATGCAAATCTTTGCAGCTCTCCTCCAGAGAGGTCCTCAACATTCCTCTCTTTTAAGTGAGTCAGATCTGTAGAAGAGTTTTGCAATCTATTAAGTTACATCATCCAGAACTTTACAATTACAGCACATAATGTATTTGTCCATTTTCACTTGGCTCAGTTGGTAAAGAAAGAACTTGTATTTATAACACTGCCTTTCGTGTCCTCAGGCTTTCCCAATGCGCTTCACAGCCAAATGAAGTACTTTCACACTGTAAGCACTGTTGTAATGTAGACAAACGTAGTAGCCAAATTGCACACAGCAAGATCCTACAAACAGCAGTGAGATGAAGGACCAGATAATCTGTTTTAGTGATGTGGGCTGAGGGGTAAATGTTGGCCAGAACACCAGGAGAACGTCCCAGATCTTTTTTGAAGATCAGACAGGCGGGACCTCAATTTAATGACCCTTTAAAAGACTGAACCTCTGACAGCAGAGCTCTCCTTTAGTACTGCATTGAAGTTTCAGCTTAAATGGCGTGCTCAAGTGTTTGTGGTGCGGTTCAAACAGACAACCTTTTCACTCAAGAGGTGAGAGTGCAACCATTGAGCCAAGGCTAACAAGGCCAAGACTAGTACAACACTCACCTCTAGTCAGAGTGTTGAGTTCAAGCTCCACTCTAGGGCTTGGGCACGTAACCTAGTCAGACATTTTTGTGCAGTACCGAAGGAATACTGTATCATCAGAGGTACCGTTATTTGAATGAGTTCTCCTTTGTCTGTTCGGGTGGCTCATGTGGATGTTAAAGATCTCATGATCATCAAAGAACTGCACCGAGCTCTCCCAGTATTCTGGCTCCCAAATTTCTTAACCAATACCACCAAAACACATTAACCAATTGTCCATCACACTGCTATTTGTGGGACGTTGTGTGCATAAAATGGCTGCCACATAACGACAGTGGTTGCTCCTCAAAGCACTTCTTAGTAAAGTGCTTTGGGTTGATAGAGAGGGGTGTTAAGATGCTATATAAATGCAAACACTTTTCGTCTATTTTTAATACAAACATATTCAGCACTCATCTCTTAAAATAATTAAGAGTATAACTGACTGGGTTATACAGGTAAGACTCTCTTCATTGAAGGAGTATGTTTTGACATCTTAACAGATTCTTGTGGACTGAACCATAGCCATTAAAATTAAAATATTTCAGGATCTTTAGCTCCACAGTTTTCTTACCAAGATGTTGACAAATAATATCCTGTGTTTTGGTCTCATCTTTTCTGTCCAAAATAGAACCCACAGTGCCCTGCAGAAACAAATCAAAATGTAGTTATAATCTGTTTAAGCAATTCTATTTGGATAACTTGTTGCTTGACTTGTAGTTTTAAATCATTACTTTTTCCTCCTTTTAAAAAAAACATGCCTGTGCTGGCTCTTTGAAAGAGCTTCCAATTAGTTCCACTGCCCTGCTCTTTCCCCATAGCCCTGCTATTGTTTCCTTGTGAAAGTTACTATTGAATCTGCTTCCACCACCCTTTCAGGCAGTGCATTCCAGATCATAACTTGCTGAGTAAAAAAATTTCCTCATCTACCCCCTGGCTTTTTTGCCAATTATCTTAAATCTGTGTCCTCTGGTTACCGACCCTCCTGCCAGTGGAAACATTATCTCCCTATCTACTCTATCAAAACCCTTCATAATTTTGAACACCTCTATAAATCTCCCTTAACCTTCTCTGCTCTGATGAGAACAATCTCAGCTCCTCTAATCTCTCCACATAACTGAATTCCCTCATCCCTGGTACCATTCTGGTAAATCTCCTCTGCACCCTCTCCAAGACTGTGACATCCTTTCTAAATTGTGGTGCCCAGAATTGAACACAATACTCTAGCTGAGGTCTAACCAGTGATTTATAACGGTTTACCATAACTTCCTTGCCTTTGTACTCTATGCCTCTATTTATAAAGCCACATATCCCGTATGCTTTTTTAACAGCTTTATCAACTTGTCCTGCCACCTTCAAAGATTTGTATATATGAACCCTCACTGCCCCTTTAATCCAATGGGCTTCAATTTTGCTAACAAGTCGATTATGTGGTACTTTATCAAAAGCCTTCTGAAAGTCCAAATACACATCAACGGCACTGCCTTCATCAACCCTCTCCTTTATTTCATCGAAGAACTCAATCAAGTTAGTCAGACACGATTTTTCTTTAACAAATCTGGTTAGCAGTCGTTTATTAACCCACGTTCTTCCAAGTGACAATTAATATGGTCTCTAGAAGATTCCCCACCACCGACATTAGGCTGACTGGCTGGTAGTTACCGGGTTTATTTCGCTCCCCTTTTTTGAACGGGGGTGTAACATTTGCAACCCACCAGTCCTCTGGCACTACTCCCATATCCCAGGAGGATTGAAAGACTGTGGCCGCTATTTCTATCTTTACTTCCCTCACAAACCTAGGATTCATCCCAGCCAGACCAGATGACTTCTCTATGAGCGCTGCCAACCGTTTCAGTACCTTCTCTTTATCTATTTTTATCCTATCCAATTTCTCTACCACCTCTTCCTTTACTGTGACATTAGTTTAGTGTCTTCAAAAAGAACAGCTTTCAGAGCTGACAAATGTAGCATTTTTGCTCTTATCAATCAGTGACAGTATCAAGTTATAATATGGTCAGATGCAAAAATAAGGAGACAGAACCTTGGACTCATTGGGGAATGAATTAGTCTTTGGCGATTGGATTTGGTTGTTTTGCACATAGAACGTTTTGTACTAACGCCGAGGACTAATTTATACCCCACTGAGTCTAAAGTTCTGTCTCCTTATTTTGCACAACCAAGTTCTGCAACAGATTGTCCAAACCTGTTCCATGCTCAATTTCAAACAATGCCAATACCATTCCAATGCTGGCTATTTTGTGGCCAAGATGAAACAATTTTTCATATTTACATACAGTGCCAGAGGTTGCAACCCCTTTCCTTTAATTGAATTGGCTGCTCCTGGATTTCTGGTTACAGTTCATACCCAAAACCAATATCTTTGGTGACCGGTGCACAGACGGCAAAGCTGATCAGCGACCGACGAAAAAATGCTCCATTTGCCAGCTCTGAAAGCTGTTATTTTAAAGAAACTAAACTAATTTCACAGTAAAGAAGGAGGTGGTTGAGAAATTGAATAGGATAGACCACTTCAATGGAAAAGAAAATCCAGCAGAGTGCAAAACCGGCTGTCGATTCATTATCACCAATTTTGCACTACTGCCCAAAATGAATTCATACCCTAGTAATTCTATTAATTTACATCCTTCTCAACGATACCATCAGCAAAATTATTAAAACTGAATCTTTTAAAACGGATTCAACTTTTAAAAAGGCAGTAATGGCAAGACTCCGTCCCAACAAGGTGCTTTAACCCCAGCTGCAGCACATGACATTTTCCATTTCCTACATCAGTCATCCTCACTGATGATGATTACCAATTACATGCTAGAGGCCCATATGAGCCAAGCAAACTTATTTTACAAAGAGTGATGAGCCTTCCATCACATCAGTCTACTCTGGGCTGGATTTCAACTCAGGTTCTAGAGATCAAAGAACTGTGTGCTAATCTACTCTGTTATCCTAGCCCCAAGTTTCAGAAATGAAACTAACACACATTTATCAAAAAAACTGCATTTTATTTGTTAAGATATATTCTCCTCTTCCACATTGGTAAAAGTCAAAGTGGGTGTTGCATATCACAGGGAGACCAATGTCACTTAGAGAACTGAATGAGGGCTAGATTTTCAAGGCTTAGAGATCTACATTCATCCACAAGCCTGCAAGTTGAACAGCCCTCCCTTAAAGGGTGACATAAACAAGATTTTAGAATTCAAGAGTATCAATGCAAAAGGTGTGTTTCAAGTGCTATGAGTTAAATACAAGTTTCTTCCTCATCATGAAAAAAGCCTGTCTCTATGGTATCTCTAGCGGTATGGCAGAGATATAATTCACTTATTGGCTCATTTTAACGCATTTGCTGTGGATTATTACACTACTGGATTACAATAAACAAACATTTACACTGCTACTCATACACCAGTGAATTTTAATTTATTTATGCCACCATTTTTCTCCTGAAATTACCAACTCTGCTCAGATCTGGTATCAGATATGCAAAAAGCCATATGGTTCTTCATCCAATCAGCTATTTTTTGTGTGCGAACCTATGAGAAGATCGGCATGCTAATCAACTGCAGATGACAACAGCAAAGCCTGGTATTATTTTCATATGATATCCAGATACACATACACACACACACACACACACTCTAGGAGTAACTGGACAATAACTGTAACCGATGCAGCACCAGTTTCGTTTAGCTAGTAGCACACTCACCTTAGAGACAGAAGGTTGTAGGTTCACGTCCCATTCCAGGACTTAAAGCAGAAAATCTAGGCTGACACTCCAGTGCAGTATTGAGAAAGTGCTACACTGTTGGAGACATCATTTCTCAGAGAAGACATCTGTTTTTTCTGATGCACATTTAAGAGTGCAAAGCACTATTCAAGGTGTAGGCAATACTCCCAGTATCTTCCCATAACCAACAGATTAACTTGTCATTCATTGCATTGCCATTTATAAGACCTTGCTGTGCGCAAAATGGCTGCTGCGTTTGTCTACACAACGGTCAATGCATTCCAAAGTAATTCACTGTATGTGAAACTCAGATGTATAAGACATGTTAATGCATCTTTCTCCTTCCTAGTCTGGGGCGCTGAGACTAATGGTACTCAAATAGATTATACATTTTATGGGGGAAAATGCAGTATACATGTGTGTTATGCCAAATATTAATAGTTGTTTATACAATCAAACATCACATCACCAGTGCTCAATTGCCTGAAGTAATTGATTTCCACTGTACCTGGGTTTTCACTGCAGCACTTCTGAATTCATACTGGTAACTATTCCCAAAAGAGTTTTAGTTACCAGTCTGAAATCAGAGTGTGCAATTAAGCAGGGTTCACAAAGAGAAATTAATGCCTAATTGCTCTAAATTGCAGATCAATTCAAACAAGCATCATATCAGGTACGGTAGCTTAGTGGTTATGTCATTGGACTAGAAATCCAGAGGCCTGGACTAATAATCTGAAAACATGAGTTCAAATCCTGCCATAGCAGCTGGGGAATTTAAATTCAGTTAATTAAATAAAATCTGGAATAAAAAGCTAGATCAGTAAACTACCGGATTGTCATAAAAACCCATCTGGTTCATTAATGCCCTTGAGGGAAGGAAACCTGCCATCCTTACCCGGTCTGAACCTTAATCTGAAATAACCTAGCAAGCCACTCAGTTGTGCAATCCTGCTACAAAAAGACACAAGAATAAAACCGGACGGACCACAAGGCAAACCGAGCCCAGTCGACCCTGCAAAGTCCTCCTCACTAACATCTGGGGACTTGTGCCAAAATTGGGAGAGCTGTCCCACAGACTAGCCTTACTCACAGAATCATACCTTTCAGCCAATGTCCCAGACTCCTCCATCACCACCCCTGGGTGTGTCCTGTCCCACCTGTCCACAGTGGTATCCAGGTCAGGAGGGAGTGGTCCTGGGAGCCCTCAACATTGACTCTGGACCCCATGACATCTCATGGCATTAGGCCAAACATGGGCAAGGAAACCTCCTGCTGATTACCACCTACCGCCCTCCCTCAGCTGATGAATCAGTCCTCCTCCATGTTGAACACCACTTGGAGGAAGCACAGGGACAGAATCTACTCTGGGTGGGGACTTCAATGTCCATCACCAAGAGTAGCTCGGTAGCACCCCCTACTGATCGAGCTGGCCAAATCCTGAAGGACATAGCTGCCAGGTTGGGCTTGCGGTAGGTGGTGAGAGAACCAAAATGAGGGAAAAGCCTACTTGACCTTGTCCTCACCAATCTACCTGTCACATATGCAACTGTCCATGACAGTATTGGTAAGAGTGACCACCACATAGTCCTTGTGGAGACAAAGTCCTGTCTTCACACTGAGGACATTGTCCATCGTGTTGTGTGGCGCTATCACTGTGCTAAATGGGATAGAGTCAGAACGGATATAGCATCTCAAAACTGGGCATCCATGAGGTACTGTGGGCTATCAGCAGCAACAGAATTGTATTCCACCACAATCTGTAACCTCATGGCCTGGCTTATCGCTCACTCTACCATTACGATCAAGCCCTGGCTCAATGAGGAGTGTAGAAGAGCATGTCAGGGGCAGTACCAGGGGGCGTTCCTAAAAATGAGGTGTCAACCTGGTGAAGCTTCAACACAGGACTACACACATGCTAATCAGCGAAGCAGCATGCTATAGACAGAGCTAAGTGATCCTACAGCCAACGGATCAGATCAAAGCTCTGCAGTACTGCCACATCGAGTCGTGAATGGTGGTGGACAATTAAACAACTAATGGGAGGAGGAGGCTCCGTGAACATCCCCATCCTCCATGATGGCAGAGCCCAGCACGTGACAAGACAAGGCTGAAACGTTTGCAACCATCTTCAGCCAGAAGTGCCGAGTGGATGATCCATCTCGGCCTCCTCCCGAGATCCCCAACATCACAGAAGCCAGTCTTCAGCCAATTCGATTCACTCCACTTGATGTCAAGAAACGGCTGAGTGCACTGGATACAGACCTGACAACATCCTGGCTGTAGTGTTGAAGACTTGTGCTCCAGAACTAGGCGCGCCTCTAGCCAAGCTGTTCCAGTACAGCTACAACACTAGCATCTATCCAAGAAAGTGGAAAATTCCCCAGGTGTCCCATCCACAAAAAGCAGGACAAATCCAACCCTCCAATTACCACCCCATTAGTCTACTCTCAATCATTAGCAAAGCGATGGAAGGTGTCGTCGACAGTGCTATCAAGCAGCATTTACTCACCAATAACCTGCTCACTGATGCTCAGTTTGGGTTCCGACAGGACCGCTTGGCTCCAGACCTCATTACAGCTTTGGTCTAAACATGAACAAAAGAGCTGAATTCCAGAGGTGAGGTGAGAGTGACTGCCCTTGGCATCAAGGCAGCATTTGACCGAGTGTGGCATCAAGGAGCCCTAGTAAAATTGAAGTCAATGGGAATCAGGGGAAAAACTCTCCAGTGGCTGGAGTCATGCCTAGCACAAAAGAAGATGGTTGTGGTTATTGGAGGCCAATCATCTCAGCGTTAGGACATCGCTGCAGAAGTTCCTCAGAGCAGTGTCCTCGATCTAACCATCTTCAGCTGCTTCATCAAAGACCTTCTCTCCATCATAAGGTCAGAAGTGGGGATGTTCGCTGCTGATTGCAGTGTTCAGCTCCATTCACAAATCCTCAGATAATGAAGCAGTCCTTGCCCGCATGCAGCAAGACCTGGACAACATCCAGGCTTGGGCTGATGAGTGGCAAGTAACAGTTGCGCCACACGAGTGCCAGGCAATGACAATCTTCAACAAGAGTGAGTTTAACCACCTCTCCTTGACATTCAACAGCATTACCATCTCCGAATCCCCCACCATCAACATCCTGGGGGTCACCATTGACCAGAAACTTAACTGGACCAGCCACATAAATACTCTGGCTATAACAGCAGGTCTGAGGCTGGGTATTCTGCGGCGAGTGACTCACCTCCTGACTCCCCAAAGCCTTTCCACCATCTACAAGGCACAAGTCAGGAGCGTGATGGAATACTCTCCAATTGCCTGGATAAGTGCAGCTCCAACAACACTGAAGAAGCTCAACAGCATCCAGAACAAAGTAGCCCATTTGATTGGTACCCCATCTACCACCTTAAAACAGTCACTCCCTCCACCACCGGTGCACCGTGCCTGCAGTGTGTACCATCTATAAGATGCACTGCAGCAGCTCGCCAAGGCTTCAACAGCTCCTCCCAAACCCATGACCTCTACCACCTAGAAGGACAAGGGCAATAGGGAATACCATCACTTGTACGTTCCCCTCCAAGTCACACTACCCTGACTTGGAAATATATCGCCGTTCCTTCATCGTCGCTGGGTCAAAATCCTGGAACTCCCTTCCTAACAGCACTGTGGGAGTACCTTCACCACACGGACCGCAGCGGTTTGAGATGGCGACTCACCACCACCTTCTCAAGGGCAATTAGGAATGGGCAAATAAATGCTGGCCTTGCCAGCAACGCCCACATCCCACAAATGAATTAAAGAAAGCACCTTATTGCTTATTCTACTGGCTGTGTACAACCAAGTTCTTCAACAGATTGTGCAAACCTGTTCCATGCTAAATGCTAAGACGTCTCTCTCCGACAGCAGTGCCAATACCATTTTGTGGCCAGGGTGAAACAGTTTATCATATTTATATACAATGCCAGAAGTTGCAACCCCTTTCCATTACATGAATTGGCTGCCCCTGAATTTCTGGTTACAGTTCATACCCAAAGCCATTATCTTTGGTGACTGGTGTGCAGAAGAGCAAGCTGATCAGAGAACCTCTTGGTGGGTCTACCCCTAGTTCTGGTGAAAACTGCCATCTCCAGGTCCAGGATACGTAGGATCGTCAGAGAGGGCTGTTCTGATCGCTTGCCGCTGTTCCAAGCCCTAGTGTGCACTTGGATGACCTTGGAGCGCAATCAGACAGTATCTACTGGTTCACTCAAAATCCTTCAGGCACCATAAGACATGGTCTGTCTCAGCGATGACAAGAACTGAATCAATATCTAATACTCTACATTAGAATTTTTAGTTTGACCAGGCCACATGTTTTGTATTAGTGGTGCTCCCCTTTGCGGGGGGCACTTGTAGTGGATTTGTCCTAGTGCCATTATGCTCACACCCAGTGCTCCTCTAATGGCCCAGACTCAAAATACTATCAATATCATTCCATGCTCAGTTAACAGAAGGCACAATTATTAGAAGATACACCAGCACGCACTTCATTTAGTGACCCTGCTAAATAAAGGTACAAAACTAATTATGGTTGACAGATCTAGATGCACCAGGCAACCCTGGAATTCAAATTGTAGTGAACTGAATGACTTAACTCTGCATTATGCATTGGAATGGCCTAACAATGTCTATTTTATTTGCTTTGATTATGGTACCTGTGCACTTTGTTCTGGGATAAGTAAATTATGCAGCTGTATGTTTACACTTTCTAAAAGCTGTAATGCCTCAGAAATAAATCTGATGCTTTTTGGGAACATAAAGGTAAATTACAAATGCTGTTTGAAACAGGTTGCTTTGAGGTGATTTTGTACATTTTTAATAAAGATATAAAACTTGAATCAGCAACATTCACAATAGGACACAGGGTTTTTTTTTTGCTAAACACCACTAGTACACATCGACCAGGAATTATTACTGAAGAGGTCAGTGTTACTCCCAAAGTGCACAAGGTAGAATTTATTGTTCAGCCATATTTGTTGTAATTGCCTAATCAGATCACATACAACTTTCAGTGAGTTAAAAGCATCAAATTTGTTGGATTTTTAAAATTACCTTTACAGCCTTTGGGATCTGGTCCACATACTGGGGCTTGATGATCGCCTTTAGATCATCTTCTAGGATCTTTGTAAAATAGTTCTGTAGTTCAGAACCTCTGAAATAGGTCAAAATCTCCTGCCAGTCGGGAGGGTCCTGTTAGAAGAACCACAAGTTTTCTATTTATGAAGAATACAATTTCTAGAGCATCACGCATACTAACCATGAAACAAGTTTCCATTACTACTTGGATCTGTCATGTTTCTCGAAAATGTGGACAATGTACCAACAACGTTGATTTATTCCAGTGTACCCATGAAAACTAGGAAACAAAAATGTAACTCTGGGAATGCTACAGTACTTACACTATTTGTAATACATATCTCTAAAGATATCACCTCTCTATATTTATAGATATCACATTATGTACAGTTGTGTAGTTTTACCCAGTGCATCGACATCTAATAATTATCCAGAAAAACTATTGTAGCTTCCTCAATACATTTTCTTAATTACAGTAGGTTAAACAATAGATAATAGATCAGATCAACTTGTTGAAATATTTTATATTCAGATAATGAAAACAATATCTGCAAAATTGCTTGACAGATTATTGAAACATGCCACTTTTTGATAACAAATTCGATAAACTGCCAGCAACAAAAATACCACTAATTGAGTGACAAAAAAATGTTTTTTTTTAAAATGTTACATACCACCCCAAGAGAGAACTCACATCATATTTCCCCAGGTTAGGCTTTTGCTTTCCTGCTAGGATCTTCAGAGCTGTAGATTTTCCAATACCATTAGTTCCCACCAAACCCAAAACTTCACCAGGTCGAGGAATAGGTAACCTAAAATTCAGGTCATTTGAAGTCTATTAAAATTTACTCAACTCTGAAAATACTGTAAACTGTAGTCCACAAATCACATCTTCACGTACATCATCTAAACAAAGGTAAATGTCATATAATGCCTTGAAGGTTCAAATTTGTATATGGTCTATATTCAGGCCGGGGGCAGGAGATTTAGGAGTTCCTTTCATGAAATTACAACTAGTTAAACATTTGTTGATAAAGAAACTGAAAATGGGACTGAAACATTGGAATTGTTACTAACTGCTACTTCTAGCCATCCATTTTTCAAAAAAACCTCATGTTAAAATGGACCTCACCCTTTACAGAAGTATATGTTCTGTTTGGATCTATAGTCGACATTCAGAAGTTATTTTCCAATTCAACAAATGCAATTTCATTTTAGTATTATTTTTAATTATTTGAAGTGCTTTTCGAATTACATATCTACCAAGATTCATAAGAGATTACACAAATGGGTGGCACTGTGGTGCAATGTTACAGAGTTCCAACTTACACGACTGTTGATGGGAAGATGACTTTGCACTGACCAGAGGTCTGATGCTTCTTCACCAGGGGAAAAAAAAAGACGGTGTGCTACCCAGGATGCTCTGACCTACACCTAGCTGCTGGTTATAGAGCACCACTGTAGAATATTGATCAAGCAGGAGGACAATCAAAAGCTTCAGTTTTTTTGTTATACTCTAGCAAATATTAAGCAGTTCATATAAGGTATGACACATGATCCTCCATAATAGTCTTGTTGCCTTTCATTAGTAAGGTCTACTTTTTAAAAAAAAGCCAAGACCAATTGTATGCAAATCTAATGCAATGTTAATTCCTGATACAAGTACAACTCAAAATTCCAGTTTGTTGAGACAAATTCATGCTGATTGATCTCAAAACTGTCTTTGTTTCCTTCGTGGAGCAGCAGCAATTATATACAAGTGTTTATATACACCATTTACAATATGATGTTCTCAAAAGCAGCCAACAAGCATCAGCTATGATTCTCAAAGCATTCACATTTTTCAGCACTGGACCATTACCTGTGAAGCTTGAAAGAGTTTGCACAGTATCTATGTGTTGTCTCTTTAGCCAAGTTGCTTGGCAGGTTAACAATTGACAAAGCCCCAAAAGGACATTTCTGAAACAGGATACAGAAAACCAAATCATTAATAAAGTGTTAGTATCACATCACCTGCAATTGATTGCTGGCAACACTAATAAAATTAGAGCATTTCACCTACTTAAAAGGTCTGCAATAAACAGTTCATGGAAAGTGACAGAATAAATGCAACTTTTTGCAAGAACTTAAAAAAATATTTTAAATGGACTAGGTACAATCTAAAATACCAAAAAAATGCCAATTTTAAAAAAAATCTGTATTATTACTATATAATTTTTCTCTGTTCTCACTTTGCTGTAAGTATTCAAAATATGTAAGTTTTGTCACCTTCCCTACAACTTTTATAAACACGAGGGTGAGGAACACTTACAACCTCCACCCGAAATTCAATGTGTTGAGAGAAGATTGGGAAATACTGAAAAATAAAATCACTGAAAGGAACATAGGAACAGGAGTAGGCCATTCGGCCCCTCGTGCCTGCTCCGCCATTTGATAAGATCATGGCTGATCTGTGATCTAACTCCATATACCTGCCTTTGGCCCATATCCCTTAATACCTTTGATTGCCAAAAAGCTATCTATCTCAGATTTAAATTTAGCAATTGAGCTAGTATCAATTGCCGTTTGTGGAAGAGAGTTCCAAACTTCTACCACCCTTTGTGTGTAGAAATGTTTTCTAATCTCACTCCTGAAAGGTCTGGCTCTAATTTTTAGACTGTGCCCCCTACTCCTAAAATCCCCAACCAGCGGAAATAGTTTCTCTCTATCCACCCTAATCGTTCCCCTTAATATCTTATAAACTTCTTAACCTTCGAAACTCCAGAGAATACAACCCCAATTTGTGTAATCGCTCCTTGTAACTTAACCCTTGAAATCCGGGTATCATTCTAGTAAACCTACGCTGCACTCCCTCCAAAGCCAATATGTCCTTCCGAAGGTGCAGTGCCCAGAACTGCTCACATTACTCCAGGGTTGTGAGAAACACATATGAACGTGCATACTTTACTATAAACTTAAACAACCCTTTTTATATTTAACATTAGCACTGTCCACTAACCACTATTAGCATTTGCGCACTGTTTCTAAATGTGTCATTTGAGTATTTATCAAATGGCATACACAATTTTATCATTTACAGTACTATGTATAAACTACATTTAACTGTCCCAATGGCTCAGCTGGTAAATAGCGAGTACCTGAGCTATACTGACCAAGAAGTTGCAGGTTCAATCTCCAGTCTATGCTGAGCTAGCCAATTTTTCCCAGGGGAGCGACAGGGGTGCAACAATTAGCCTGTGGCCCTAGATTAGGGAGAGGATACATCAGCCAGAGATTCTGCCCTGAGTCACCAACCATTGATTCCCAGTTGGTGTGCATGTGGTATCAGGTTAAGACATGACAGATTCAACTGTGATGCCCACTGCCAAATACGCCTTTGGATACTCATAAGGTCACTCAGCAACAGCTAGTTGGGTGAGTTACTGATGGGTGCTGGTGAAACTGTACTTAGAAAGGAATCAATGTCTTACAGAGAGAAGTGGAAAAATAGACATTTTAAAGAAAAAAAGGTGAGGAGAAAAAAGTGGGGGGGGCGCGCAGGGAAGATACTGCATTTAGCTATAAACAATATCTAACTTGTCTTCTCAAACCAATATTTCTGAGCATATAGGCCCACAAATACAATAACCCAATTTAACAGCAAAATTATGCCACTGAGTGCACATCACAAGTGTATGACTGCAGCTAGGCCAAGAGCGGGGAAGCAGGACAAATCAGGATAAGTTAACATGGGTTACCCTTGCGTATCTTTGGCAACAGGTTACATTTACAGCACCCATAAAATCTTGGAATCAAGCTGGATTCTCCCTTTTCTCAGCTGATACATGGTATAATATCTAAGTATACTGGGGTGAGAGGATAGAGAAAGAAAATAAACATTTTTAACTCCATATGCAGTAGTTTCTAGTTTATCCATTAAGACTATAAAATAGGGTAGTACTTTAGTAACAATTGGGGATGGTTAATGGTCCACATGCTGAATATTTGCAGATACCTGCTAATGATGACCACTTTTAAAAGGAACAAAAATAAAATCCAAAAATAAGGTGGGGGCCTATTATGGGAAAGCAGTAAGATTTTCAAAACAAGTAAAATTTAGATGATGCAAACCAGTCATAGGATCAAAGTTCGATAAGAAGAGATGCTTAAGAAATCTGCAACATTTACAAGTTATACTGTAGACGGACATCATCACATAATCCCCACCCCCACCCTGACTGAAGAAAATATATAAAACAGCTTACCTTAATGCAAATACCACAACCAATACACAGAGTTTCTGAAATCCAGGCAATCTTACTCTGGGCAGTAACCTCAATACAAAGCTTTCCTATAAGGCAAAATACAATTTAAGTGGCATGATTTAAACTTACTGGAGCGGTACATAACAGGTATTTTTATAATTCTGTCATTCTGTGAACGCATGGCTAGAGAAGTGGTGTAGGAGGGAAGGCTTCAGGCTCCTGGGGCATTGGGACCAGAACAAGCCGGACGGGTTGTACCTGAACAGGGCTGAGACCAAGGTCCTTGCAGGAAGGTTAACTAGTGCTGTGGGGGAGGGTTTAAACCAATTTGGCAGGGGAAGGGGAACCAGTACGTAGCAGCAGAGAGGAGAGATATGTTGGAATGCATGTGTGTTAATGCAAGGAGGGTTACAGATAAGGATGATGAGTTACAAGTTGCCACATGGGGTTTATGATATAGTGGCTATAATGGAGACCTGGCTTAAACATGGTCAGGAATGGGAACTAAACATTCCTGGCTACAATGTATTTAGGAGGAATAGGGAAGGAAAAAAAGAGGGGCGGGGGTGGCAGTATTGATCAAGAAAAATATTACAGTTCGACAGAGGGACAATATACTAGAGGGTTCAAAGACTGCATCTATTTGATTAGAGTTAAGGAACAGAAAAGGAGCTGTTGCATTGCTGGGTGTTTACTCTGGACCCCCAAATAGTGAGAAGATGATAGAGGAGCAATCTGTAAGCAAATTATACAGAAATGTAAACATAATACAGCAGTAATAGTAGGGGACTTCAATCACCCTAATACAGACCAGGAAAAACACAGTATAAAGGGCAAGGAGGGTGAAGAATTCCTAAAATGTGTACAGGTTGCTAATCTTCGGAATTCTCCACCCCAGAGGGCTGCGGATGCTCAGTCGTTGAGTATATTCAAGACTGAGATCGATAGATTTTTGGACACTAAGGGATATGGGGATAAGGCGGGAAAGTGGAGTCGAGGTTGAAGATCAGCCATGATCTTATTGAATGGTGGAACAGGCCAGAGGGGCAGTATGGTCTACTCCTGCTCCTATTTCTTATGTTTAGGAGAACTTTCTTAATCAGTATGTTTTTAGCTCAACGAGGAAGGAAGCAGTGCTACATCTAGTTCTGGGAAATGAAGTAAGGCAAGTGGAGTGTGTTTCAGAGGGAGAACATCTGGGTAATAGTTATCATAATATAATTAGATTTAAAGTAGTTATAGAAAGGGAGAAAAAAAAAGTGAAAATAACCAACTGGAAGAGAGGCAATTTCAGTGACTTGAAAAGGGATCTAGCACAGGTGGAATGCAAACAAAGATTAGCCAAGAAAACAATAAATGAGCAATGGCAAGCCTTCAATAGGGAGGTAGTTCGGGTTCAAACCAAGCATATTCCCATAAAGGAGGAAAGATAGGGTATCCAAAGCTAGAGCTCCTGGATGATAAAGGAAATAGTGGTTAAAACAGAAAAAAGGCTTATGACAAATGTCAGGTACAGAATACAGTAGAAAACCAGGCAGAATACAGAGTGCAGGGGGGAATTGAAAAAAGATAGAAGGTCAAAGAGAGAATATGAGAAAAGATTAGTGGGTAACATAAAAGGGAACCCAAAAATATTTTATAAACATAAAAAATAAAAGGATAGTTAAAGGAATGGTGAGGCCGATTTGGGATAAAGAAGGAATTCTTCTTGTGCTGGCAGAGGGCATGACTCAGGTACTAAATGAGTACTTTGCATCTGTTGTCACAAAAGAAGTAGATGAAGTTAATCTCACAATAGAGGAGGAGGGAGTACAGATATTGGATAGGATAATAGATAGAAAGGAGGTACTAAATAGGTTGGCATCACTCACAGTTAACAAGTCACCAAGTCACCCGGTCCAGATGGGATGCATCCTAGGCTGCTGAGGGAAGCAAGGGTGGAGATAGGAGAAGCACTGACCACAATCTTTCAATGCTCCTTGGATATGGGACTAGTGCCAGAGGACTGGAGGATTGTAAATGATACACCCCTATTCAAAAAAGGGGAGAGGGATAAACCTGGTAACTACAGGCCAATCAGTCTAACGTCAGTGGTGGGAAAACTACTAAAGACTATTGTCAAGGATAAAATTAATTCTCACTTGGAGAAGCATGGGTTAATAAGGGGCAGCCAGCACAGATTTGTTAAAGGCAAATCGTGTCTGACTAACCTGACAGTTATTTAATGAAGTATCAGAGAGGGTTGATGAAGGTAGTGCAGTAGATGTTCTATATACAGACTTTCAAAAGGCATTTGATAAAGTACTAAATAACAGACTTATTTGGAAAATAGAAGCACATGGGATTAAAAGGGACTGTGGTAACGTGGGTACATAATTGGCTAAGGGATAGGAGGCAGAGTGTAGTGGTGAACGGATGTTTCTCTGACTGGAGAGAAGTATGCAGTAGGTTCCTCCAGGGATCGGTATTAGGATCAATGCTTTTCTTGGTATATATAAATGACCTGGACTTGGGTATAGGGAGTATAATTCCGAAGTTTGCAGATGATACTAAACTTGGCAACGTAGTAAATGGCAAAGATAGTAGCGGACTTAAGAAGGAATGGTGAAATGTGCAAACACATGGCAGTTGCAATTTAAGGCGGATAAGTGTGAAGTGATGCACTTTGGGAGGAACAACATGGAGTGGGAGTATAATCTAAATGGTACTATTTTGAGGCGGGTGCAAGAGCAGAAGGACCTGGGGTGCATATTCACAAATCTTTGAAGGTGCCAGGGAAAGTTGATAAGGGATACATAGCTATGTAAATAGGGGCATTGAGTGCAAAAACAAGGAAGTCTTGCTAAACATTTACAAATAACTGGTTAGGCCTTAGCTGGATTATTGTGTACAACTCTGGGCACCACGCTTTAGGAAGGACGTCAAGGCCTTGGAGAGGGTACAGAGGAGGTTTACCAGGATGATACTAGGGATGAGGGACTTCAGTTATGTGGAGAGATTCGAGAAGCTGGGATTGTTCTCCTTAGAGCAGAGAAGGTTAAGGGGAGACCTAATAGAGGTATTCAAAATAATAAGGGGTTTTGATAGAGCAAATAGGGAGAAACTGTTTCGTCTGGCAAGTGGGTCGGTAACCAGAGGTCATAGATTTAAAATAATTGGCAGAAGAACTAGAGCAGAAATGAGGAAAAATTTTTTCACAGAAGGTTGTTAAAATCTGGAACGCACTACCTAAAAGGGATGGTGGAAGCAGATTCCATAGGAACTTTCAAAAGGCAACTGGACATGTACTTGAAGAGGACTAACTTGCAGGGAAAAAGCTGGGGTGTGGGACTCTTTCAAAGAGCCGGCACAGGCACAGTGGTCTCCTTCTGTGCTGTAAGATTCTATGATTTCTACTGAAAGATTGTCACATGTTTGAAGTATGGCTTCTGAGGCAGAAGGGCATGAATTCAAGCTCCACTCCCAGTACTTGACCACATAACCTAGGCTGATAGCTCAGTGCAGTACTGGGGGAAGTAATGCATTGTTGGAGGCTGTTGGATGTGACGTTAAAGCGGGGCCGTCTACCTATTCTTGTGGATATAAAAAATCCTATGGCATCATTCGAAGAGAAGGGCAGTTCTTCCACTGTACTGGCCGACATTTATCCCTCAACCGAAACCATCAAAAGAGATTAAGTGGTCATTTACCTCATTTAGTTGTTTATGGGACCTTGCTATGCAAACTGGCTGCCACGTTCGCCTAGATAACAGTGAATACACTTCAAAATAATCCATTGGCTGTGAAGTGCTTTAGGATGTCCTGAGGACATGAAAGGCACTATATAAATGCAAGTTCTTCGATACTTGACTGTGCCGCACAACAAACACAGGTAAACCAGCAAGTGGGTAGGCCATGTCCACAGAGAGAGATCGAAGCTGTGAAAATTGCAGTCAATTTGTTGGTACGCAAGGAAGTAGAATATGGGTCTTTGTGTGGGTAAGGACATTGGTTGTAGTGTTTTAAATATGTAGAAAACTTTGGCTTATCCAGGACTTAATGTTGGAAATGTAGCAACAGCCTTTGAGTCAATGGAGGAGGCAGAAAGGAAAAGCAGGGTATTGTCAGTGTACATATGGAAGCTAATCTCATACTTTGAAATCCTCTTCCTATTCCTATTCCTGCTGGACTCCAGGAGCTCCTCCACAGTCTTCCCCCCCTCCCCCCCACACCCAGATTAGAGGACCCCCTCAGTGCTCCAAGACCCGCCCCCCAACACCCCCATATTCTTAGCACTCCTTACTCCCAGGACAGCCCCCTATCCTCCCAGACTCTGAGATCTCTCCTCCCAATGCTCCCATGGCCAGGACCTTGTTTCCAGCGATCCCAGTTTGCTCAGAATTTCCCTTTCCAGTGTTCCCAGAACCTCTCTCCACTAACCACCACCCCCCCCACATCAGTTCTCCCAGGCCCTGGTACCCTGCTAAAAATACTGCTAGATCCAGAGAACCCATCAAAATACTGCCAGGCTACACCCCACTTCTCAGTGCTCCCAGAGCTGATAAGTCAATGTGTCAGGTAATGCTATTCAGCACCACACTTCTGCTCTTACAAAACCACTGTGAGCAAAGCCAGAATGAGGGAAGACACTCACTGTTACCCCTCCTCTCTGACAGCTAATAGGTAAAAAAAATATGAACATTCACATTATCGCCAAACCACGGGTAATAATTAGAAGGTATGTTTGATGAGGAAGGACACATTCTCTGAATTTAATACACTTTCTCGAGTTTATAAAACACAAAAGCTACAATTGGTGTGTAAGCAGGACAATCTGTTTGCCTTTCACACACAACTTGAGGCTTTTAAGTAAAACTTTTAATTAAGACATTAAAAGACTCAAACAAATTCAATGGAAAAATTTATCATATTGCTGTGAAATATGTAATTTTTTGAATTTACTTTGTTTAAAATCATATTTTGGACAATGGAAATTTAAGGCAGGAGGGAAAATGGCAGATGAAATTTTCAGATTTGTGGGGAAAAGATAATACAACGCCGCCTAGTGGTAATTGTTACAGATCAGCGATATCATTAGAATTGGAATTTCTATTAGAGGATCACTTTTTTATTCGACTACACCCAGGAAGTGCTTTGGGACGTTTTCTATGTTAAAAGCACTATATAAATGTAAGTTGTTGTGGCATGACAGGTAATCACTACAAGTGTCACAATTTTAACTTTGGAATTTTCATTAGAAATCTGGACATAACATTTCACAGTGTAAAATCACAATACAGGAAGGGTTTGTGGATAGGAAGTGCACACCACATGCAAGTCTTCAATACTTGACGGTGAAGTAGTTATTCAACTGATGGATATCACTATAATTCAAAGTAGTCCATTGGTACTTTTACACAGTGGCACACCCACTTTCAAACAAATGCATCTTCACTGTGTACTTAAAACTTTTTTTTTGTTTACATACAATATATAAGCTAATACACTTGGCAGAAGCATGTCCCACAAAAATGCAAAAAAATTTCCAAGCATGCTGCACACCTATTTAGGTGCGCTATAGGCATCACAGCAGAAAAATATTTTATTCCAATATTGACTAGTACTGTGAAACCTCAGCACAGATAGGGAGAGAAAATTGAAGGGCAAGTTATCCGGCCTGCTCTCACACACTTCCCAGTAGTTAAATCAAAAGTGGCTTTGATGGAGACCCGAATTAAGTCAAATGCTCACTAAAAATTTGGGCTAGTTTCACATCCCAAATGCATATTGTCAGGGCATTTTGCTACAGTCTTGAGACTAAAAAAAAGTAAAATCTGTTTATACTCCAGATTTGTGGTGCTTTTTGTGCACACCAATAGTTACTGAAAACATGCATCGAGATTTTTCTTAACACATCGTGAACGCACTGAATTAAACTTTTGAGGGAAAAAATACTAAGCAAGAAATTACATTGAGTTACATCGAAACTACAGCACAGAAACATGCCAATCGGCCCAACTGGTCTGTGCCGGCGTTTATGCTCCACATGAGCCTCCTCCCTCCCTACTTCGTCTAACCCCGTCAAGATACTGTTCTATTCCTTTCTCCCTTATGCATATCTAGCTTCCCCTTAAATGCATCTATGTTATTTGCCTCAACTACTCCTTGTGGTAGCACGTTCCACATTCTTACCTGTCTTTGGGTAAAGAAGTTTCTCTTGAATTCCTTATTGAATTTATTAGCGGCTATTTTATATTTATGACGTCTAGTTTTGGACTCCCCCTCAAGTGAAAATATTGTCTCTACGCTTACTCTATCAAATCCTATTATCTTAAAGGCCTCTCTCAGGTCACCCCTCAGCCTTCGCTTTTCTAGAGAAAAGAGCCCCAGTCTGTTCAGCCTTTCCTGATAAGGATATCCTCTCAGTTCTGGTATCATCCATGTGAATCTTTTTTGCATCCTCTCCAATGCCTACTGCCTGAGTAGCTGGCAAATTGATCTCTTTCCACTATTTAACTAGCTACTAGTTCTTAGTATACCAATAAATACAACATATTTACTAAACATATCTTGCATTCTGTATACGGTCATTTTTCTTCTAATCCAAGTACAGCAATGGAATGAAAGGCAAAATTGCTTACCCATTCGAACCACTGGACAGCTCTTTTTGCACTCCTGACGGCATTTCTTGGGCTTGCATTTATCATGGCTGACAATGGCAATTCTGGTTAGTTTATCTGCCATATCGCTTTAGTGAGCTTATATCTCGGCAAAAAATGTTTTGTATTGTGCCCGGGGGACGCAGAAAGATCTGTTAAATCAGAACCACCACATAGTTACAAGGCAGATTATACTGCATATGTATTGTTAATAAACCTACAAATATTACATAAAATCTAGAAAATACTGAATTATTTTACTGAAAATGTAGAAAAACAATAATTTGGGAAGCAACTGGAGCCTCAAGGAAATATTTTCTGATTTAATAAATGCAAATTGCAGTATTTTAATTTGAAGTACTTTTAGAAAAGAAATATGTTCATTATTTATTACAAATCTTACCCTCTTGCATATCAGCAGGATTCATTAACTATTTATCAACAGTGCTAATCTAGGTCTATTCAAAACTTTGTAGTGCAATAAAGTTCAGTTACAAATAACCACTATACAGCACCATACTTAATCTGTTTTACTGATATACTTGTCAATTTCATACATTCAAATTCAACAATCTGTCACTATGTAGACGTGTATAACATATCAATCCTAGTGTGATGCTAGCATTTTAAATTATTAAGATCAGGTACTTGAACACACTAAGTTGTTCTCAATCCTGCCAACAGAATGCAGCAAGCACACCCAGATACAGCAAAGTTATTAATGGGGTTTCCTAAAAATATTTTTATCTGTTGACACCACAGCAGAAATTTTGCACAATCAAAATTTCACCAGCACAATTTGATGCCATCAGGGTTTACATAAATGAGATTAGACAAACTAAACATTTTTTGCATAAATAAAATCAGCCAATCTATTGAATATAAATACACTGTGTATAAAAAACTACTGCTTTCAAAGCAAGGCAGCAAATAAAGATTACCAAAACAAAAACTTTCACAAAAAGAATTAATAGCTGAAAGACAACATTTAAGGATAACAGTAAACCAGTACAGTACAATTAAATCATTTCACTAATGAATGGAGTGGAATCAGATTCTGGACTCAAAAAAGTACAGTAGCAAACCTATCAAGTCTGATTTCTAACAACAATTACTGTTTCTTTGGGGCGGGGGTGAAGTAAAGCTTTTTCAGCTGCTCACTAAAAATAATGGGTTTACAATCTGTCTCTATTTCCCTTAAACAAAACTATTTTCAACAATCTGACTGGCACAATACATGTTAGGAATGAGTTAACAATTTTATGCATCTAAATATTCAATTACATACTTCACTACTACCTTTACTATAAGGAATATTAACACGAACTTTGCAGTTTATTGGATTTAATAAAGCTAAAATGGTCCACTGCACTGTTAGCAACTTTCAAAGAAGATTACCAGAGGTGCTACTGTATTTCAGATCAATAATGTGACTTAACAGGTTATGACGATCCTGTAAAGGTGGCTTTCATTTACCCCATTCAAACTTCCACATTATAGGACACGTACATTTCAAACCTCAACATGGACAGTAGTCACTTGAAACGCTAGAAAGGGGAAATACTACCCAAGAAGTAACACTTTATGCGGGTTTTGAACATTAGGGCAGAATACGAACTGTTTTAACAGAAATGTCAATTACTGCCCAGCTCCTTCTGTCTAATATTAAGATTTCAGGCATATACAGAAATGTTCCTCGCGTCACTAATAGAACACGCGCGGCACTAACAAAGGCCGTGTCCGCTGTCCATAGCGCTTCTCACAGCTGGGCACCGCTGCGGCCTAGCTGGGGCAATGGGCCGGAAGCCTGCCTGATCTCCACGTTACTGCTCGTTCTCACAAACTCTTGCCCCCGCCCCGAGACACATGTATAACCCTGCCTGTGCCAAACACCGAGCACCCGCCAATCGCTTCTTTACCTGGCCCGGCACAATGGCAGCGACTGCCTGCGGCTAGCTTCTTGCAGGTTTTATTTTCTGGCTAATAGCTGTATAAATCCACCCGGGTTTTCCACTCTCTGCTAACGTGTTCCTCAGGTGGGGGGGGGGAAAAAGCCAGTGAAGATGGCGGCCGACACGCATGTGCAGTGAGGCTTTTCCGATCATTTCCCCTCTCCTGTCCGCATGCGTGCGACGTCAGTCCATTGACGGTTGACGGGGAAGGAGAGTGTGGAGCGGCTCTAGCGGCCGGCGGGCGGGCGGGCGAGCAGTGAATGTTGCCGTCGTCTGGTTGGTGTGCACCAGTCTGCTCTCGTGCTCCCGGGGCAGTACTTGTTAAATGAGCCGCACGTGTGTGTTAACCATTGAACGGAGTGAGGAAGGCGGAGGTGTTTGAGGTTTGTCGCGCCAGTTGCTCCTCTCCTCTCCCTTTCCTGTTGCTCCGGGTACTGGGGAACAGCAGCGATCTTGGGGCATTGCTAAGGCCACGCCACTGATTCAGCGGTGTTTACGGGACAATGCACCGAAACGTGCAGTTTGATTTTAACCCCCACCCCTTTCCGAAACACCGGTAAAAATGCTGGGACCGGAGTTCGACTTGCCCGTTCACGGTAAGGCAGTGGGCCTGTAACTACACAAATCAACATTAAAAGGGAACATTTCACACCGTGGTGGTAAGATGTCCATATAGCAACGGCGAACATTTGAAGAAATAATTCATAATTCTCAACGAATATACATTCCCCTGAGGAATAAAAACTCAATGGGAAAAGTGATCCAACTGTGGCTAACTAGATAAGGTAAGGATAGTATTAGATTAAAAGAAGAGGCTTGCAATGTTGCCAAAAAGAGTAGTAAGCCTGAGGATTGGGAGGGTTTTCGAAATCAGCAAAGGATGACCAAGAAATTAATAAAGAGGGAAAAAATTGAATATGAGAGTAATCTAGCAAGAAATATAAGAACAGATTGTAAGAACTCCTATAAGTCTGTAAAAAGGAGATTAGCAAAAGTAAACATGGGTCCCTTAGAGGCAGACAGGAGAAATTATGATGGGGAATAAGGAAATGGCAAAGATGTTAAACAAATATCTTGTATCTGCCTTCAGAGTAGAAGATACCAAAAACACAGTAGGGAAAGAAGGGCCTAACGAGAGTGAGGAATTTAAAGTAATTAAGATGAGTAAAGAAAAAGTACTGGAGAAGTTAATGGAACTAAAAGCCGACAAATCCCCTCGACATGATGGCCTACATCTTAGTGTTTTGAGGGAGGTGGGCTGCCAAGATAGTGGATGCATTGGTTTTGATCTTCCAGAGTTCCATGGATTCTAGAATGGTCCCCATGGATTGAAAGGCAGCGAATGTAACCCTGTTATTCAAGAAAGGAGGGAAAGAGAAAACAGGGAACAGAGAATAGGGTAGTTAGCCTGACATCAGTAGTAAGAAAAATGGTAGAATCTATTATTAAGGATGTGGTAACAGGGCACTTAGAAAATCATATTAGGCAGAGTCAACATGGTTTTATGCAAGGGAAATCATGTTTGATAAATCTGAGTTTTTTGAGGGTGCAACTAGCAGGGTAGATAAAGGGGAACCAGTGGATGTAGTATATTTAGATTTTCAAAAGGCATTCGATAAGGTGCCACAGAAGAGGATTACATAGGATTGGGGGTAATATATTAGCATGGATTAAGGATTGGTTAATGGACAGAAAACACAGAGTAGGAATAAACAAGTGGGGTGCCACAAGGATCAGTGCTTCACAATCTATATCAACGACTTAGATGAAGGGACTGAGTGTAATGTATCCAAGTTTGCTGATGATACAAAGCTAGGTGGGAAAGTAAGCTGTGAGGAGGACGCAAAGAGGCTGCAAATAAATATAGACAGGTTAAGTGAGTGGGTGAGAAGGTGGCAGATGGAGTTTATTGTGGGGAAATGTGAAATTATCCACTTTGGTAGGAAGAATGGAAAAGCAGAATATTTTTTTAAAAGGTGAGAGACTAAGAAATGTATTCATAGGGATTTGGGTGTCCTTGAACATGAAAACAGAAAGTTAAGGTGCAGGTTACAGCAAGCAATTAGGAAGGCAAATAGTATGTTAGCCTTTATTGGAGGGGGGGTCGGAGTATAAGAGTAAGGAGGTCTTGCTGCAATTATATAGCACTTTGGTGAGATCACACCTGGAGTACTGTGTACAGTCCTTTCCTAAGGAAGGATTATACTTGCCTTGGAGGTGGTGCAATGAAGGTTCACGAGATTGATTCCTGGGATGAGAGGGTTGTCCTATGAGGAGAAGTTGAGTAGAATGGGCCTGTACTCTCTGGAGTTTAGAAGAATGAGAGGTCATCTCATTGAAACGTATAAAATTCTGAGAGGGTTTGACAGGGTAGATGCTGAGAGGCTGTTCCCCCTGCCTGGAAAGTCTAGAACTAGGGGTCATAGTCTCAAGATAAGGGGTCGGCCATTTAGGACCAAGGTGAGGAAAAATTTCTTCGCTCAGAGGGTTGTGAATCTTTGGAATTCTCTACCCCAGAGGGCTGTGGACGCTCAGTTGTTGAGTATATTCAAGACTGAAATCGATAGATTTTTGGACAATAAGGGAATCAAGGGATATGGGGATAGGTTGGGAAAGTGGATCAGCCTTGATCTTATTGAATTGCGGAGCAGGCTCGTGGGGCCGTATGGCCTACTCCAGCTTCTGTTTTTGTTTTGTTAGTGTAACTAGTGATTGTCTCAGCAGACTGGACAGTTACATTTGTGGGGATGGATATGGGGGTGGGAGGGGAAGCTTTCTACCTAGCTGACTGGCAATGATGTTTTCTATTTTACTACCTTTTATAAAAAATCAAAAGCAAGTCTACAACAACTACCAAAAAAAGTAAACAGAACTCATAACTTAATATTTTTTTGTTTTCATTTGTAATATAGTGACTGTAGCTCCTAAATGTTTATAATAGTTCAGAAAAATAACTTGCCAATAGGAAGTGAAATGCTGTTGGTTTCTGTTTCTAGAATGGGGCACAACTTTGAAATATGTGAACTATGGTTATCTCCAGTCTTTGAAATGTAACAAGCATTTCCATCATTTACATGTGTCCCTAGCCCTAGTTTATTTGTTGGAACTGCACTCAGTTCCGTTTGTCGTGATCAAGGATTCATATAACGTAAAGGGGCAGACGCATAATGCAGGTGGCAACAAAGGTAAATGGCTGCTACCGGGAATTACGTCAAGTCTCCTATCTTGGGCCTAGCTGTAGAAGTTGACTTCAACCCGCTCATACAGACAGCAATACAATTCCCACCAGGGAAGGTTCTGGCCAGATTGCCAAAATCACAAATACTACTTTGAAGTATCTGCACAGGATTTTCAAATGCACAGTTGCTTTAAAGTTGCAGCCAAAACTTTTGTACAATTGGTTGCACACGTGTTTCTTTGTTGCCGGATCCACCTCATAGTATAAATGGAGCAGATTCATCGCAAAGAAATGTGGTTATATTATAGAACTGCTTCTATTGGAACCAGCTGCATAATATAAATGGGGAATGCGTGTTTAGCTACCTGTCTCAGATGGTGTAAAGGCAGGTTTCATTGCACCTGGTTTGCACTTGCACGCAGCTTATCCAGTGTTACGAGAACATGACTGTGAAAAATGGTGACTGGTGGCAAAATTGCTCATTTAAAAAAAATTGTGGTCACGATGGTGAGAAATTGTTAGTACTGTGGTATGGAACACTTTCTCAATTCGGGAATGCAAGAACAAAATCAAACACTTCGAGGCACAGGCAGATGTAGAGTAAACTCTTTCTATTCTGCCATGACAATATGCCTCAGCCCCAACATCAGAAGAATACTTTCTACGACACCAGTGTGAATTATTTTCCACCAGCATGGTTATGGCCTTTGAGTGAAATTGTAAGATTCCTGCTAGGCCCATGCATGCACAAATCCAAACTTGTTTCATTTAGGGTGGTTACAGCCAACAAAGAGGGGAGGTATATCTCATGAGTGTAGGCTAGATTCAAAGCCAAGTCCCAGACACAGATTGCTGACCCAGTATCCCACTTAGCCTCTGCTGTAACTTTTATATTCAGAGGCTGGGTATTCTGCGGCGAGTGACTCACCTGACTCCCCAAAGCCTTTCCACCATCGACAAGGCACAAGTCAGGAGTGTGATGGAATACTCTCCACTTGCCTGGATGAGTGCAGCTCCAACAACACTCAAGAAGCTCAACACTATCAAGGACAAAGCAGCCCGCTTGATTGGCACCCCATCTACCACCGGCGTACAGTGGCTGCAGTGTGCAACATCCACAGGATGCACTACAGCAACTCTCCCAAGGCTTCTTCGACAGCACCTCCCAAACCCGCGATCTCTACCACCTAGAAGGACAAGAGCAGCAGGCACATGGGAGCAACACCACCTGCACGTTCCCCTCCAAGTCACACACCATCCCGACTTGGAAATATATCGCCGTTTCTTCATCGTCGCTGGGTCAAAATCCTGGAACTCCCTTCCTAACAGCACTGTGGGAGAACCTTCACCACACGGACTGCAGCGGTTCAAGAAGGCGGCTCACCACCACCTTTTCAAGGGCAATTAGGGATGGGCAATAAATGCTGACCTTGCCAGCAACGCCCACATCCCATGAACGAATAAAAAAATAATTTGCTAAAAATACATTATAAAATAAAAATAATTCAGTGGTACTCCACTTTTAATCAAGGACCACAGTTTTGAGCACTGTCTTGGGCTTGAGGATCACTCTTGCAACTATTTATAAAGTGTCTCCACTTATAGCTATAACAATAATACAGATGCCATTGATTTAACAATCTCCAGCTTTGTTGAAAAATGCAATTTCTGTTTTATTCTTCTGTAGAAATGGCATGTGGGCCTCAAAATTTCCACAGCTATTAGTCAATGAATCAACATTCCATTTGGTCCCAATGAGGGAAGATGTCAAGACTAGAAAATTTAATACTGATTAAGAACCTAGTCAGTATTAGGTGTTCCAGTCTCAGATGGTGCTTGAACAGTTTTTGGATTGAAAAGAATGCTAATCTGTGTTGGGTCCTTTGAGACTACCTGGGCTGAATTGCAGCTGTGTGGTGAGTTTCCAGTCTGAGGTTATACAACTTTATTCTAACAAGGTAGTTGGTGTAGTGGTACAAATGCTTCAATGTGCTACACTTTTGCATTCACACTGAATTTAGACCTTGCCACTGTGGAGGACACCAAGTGGGGGCAATGGGCCATTGAATGAGGAGGGAGAAAAAGTTTCATTGCCAGTCAGACTGAGCCACTTGTGTGCAACTTTTAGCAGCTGGTTGTAGAACAACATTTTCCTCTAATCTGTCCTCTCATACACCAAGTGTATGAGAAGGAAGAATAGGGTGAGAAATAATCCAATTTCTCTGAGTCCATTACCTCCCTTTGCTGTTTGATCATGTTCATTGCCTCTCCTGACTGCTGTGTGCTCAATGATGCATTCCTGAGATCAGCTGACAATAAAGCATTCCAACATTTATGGAACTTCGGGGTTTCCGTTGCACTTCTGCTAGCACCAACGGAGTGGAAACAACTTCCCAGCAATTGCTGTGCTAGTGATTTCACTCTAGCAGTATCTTCTGACATAGTGCCTCACTCTCAGACCCTCTTGCCTCTGCTGCACCTCTTTCTCTTCCATTATTATGCAGAACTGGTATGTTCTCTTTCTGTTTAGTCCTTCTGAACACGTGGCGGGGGGAGGCCGGGTCCAAAAAATTTCAGGCGCACTTAGACTGACAGCATTTGATTAAGTATAGTGCAGGTCTCAGTAAGAATTTTTTTTTAAAAATCACTATCAAATGCCAGAAATCTGTAATGCTGATATCAGGTGACTTTGGGCCATGCTGCACCTACATTTTTGGGTGTAGACCTATAACAGTGCATTACTGGCGTAAATCCAGGAATCTCGCATGTGTTGGTCTTTTGCATGGGGGGGTGGAGCTATGTAAATCAGCAGCAGAGGATTTCGGCAGACGTATCTCCAAAGCGATCAAGGAAATTCACAGTGTAAATCAGTTACACACGAAGTTTCTCAGGAAATAAAACTGTCAACACCGCTCTTGCACCATGGTTACGCCAAAACCTTCCAGGAAATTCTGGGCCATTATCCCTTACTGGATAGAAACAAAACAAAGCTGTTTCACAGTACTATTTGAAGAAGAGCAGGGAGTTCTCCCAGTGTCCTGGTCAACTAATATTATCAAAAACAGTTTAAGACCTAATACCACATCCACGTTGTTGGTAACACAACATATTTGTGACCTAAATTGAGGACAAGGTAGCAATTGTATGAAGGCTATCATAAAGGGTAATATCTTACACCTCCTTTTGGAGGCTGTGGTCAAATCTTTGTTTTCATATCAGCTTTTAATCAGTATTACTATACCCCAAGGTGTGCCTAGTGATGTGATGTGAAATGAAATGTCCACTCATGAGCCTGTTTCCTTAGTTTTAGACAGTAGGTGGTGCTGTTGTCTAAATTGTGGAATCCATGTCCACTTTTGTGATTGTTGGAACATTGTAAAACTACTGGTATGCTGACAGAGAACATTTCCCCAGATATAACTATGCAAAACATTTTCCTACTGTTGACTAACCACCCTCCTGAATGACCTTTTCTATCGTTCTTTAGTTATTGGCAGCAGTGCCTTCAGCTGCCTACACCCTACGCTCTGGAATTCCCTCCCTAAACTTCTCCGTCTCTCTATCTTCCTTTAAGACGTTCCTTAAAACCTACCTCTTTGACCAAGCTTTTGGTCATCTGTCCTAAGTTTTAAAAAAATTATTCGTTCATGGGATGTGGGTGTCATTGGCAAGGCCAGCATTTATTGCCCATCCCTAATTGCCCTTGAAAAGGTGGTGGTGAGCCGCCTTCTTGAACTGCTCCTTCTTGAATACTTCCTTATGTGGCTCGGTTTGAAATTTTGTTTGATAACGCTCCTGTGAAGTGCCTTGGAAAATTTTACTACGTTAAAGGTGCTATATAAATGCAAGTTGTTGTTGTTGTTGAAGTTAGATAAATTTAAAAATGTTAAATTAACTTAAAATTCATAATTTAACATTTACTTCATAATTGGTGAATTGCAGCAAGGGATACAATGTTATCAAACAAGGTGTGTGTACATTGAGAGTTTTACCAGTTGATGGTAGCATTCTGGCTTTTGGAAAAATAACCTTACTGGTGTGGTTAACCCCACAACATATATGCATATCTTATTCATATATTCATCGTATAAAAAAGGTAGGTAGTCCGAAACATTTTTGTTTTTAAACAACTTTTTTTAATTGTAGTTCTGTACCCATTGCAGATCAAGAATAGTTAAGAAAAATGACCACTCCAAGCAAGACTCCACCTGGAGAAGATCCAAAGCAGCTGGAAAGAACTGGCACAGTGCGAGAGATAGGCTCACAGGCTGTTTGGTCCCTATCCTCTTGTAAACCAGGTATGTCTGCAGATTTGTTGTGCACTTTACAAAAACATTTGACTTTTATTTAGTTCCTTGATTCCAAACCAACCCAGACACTGTAGGATGAAGAAAGAATTTGCATCAATATAGTGCTTTATCACATCCTCAAGACATACCAAAGTACTTCACAGCCAACGGGTTACTTTTTAAAAGTGCTCTCACAATTGTTATGTAGGCAAACACAGCAGGAACCCACAAATAGCAAATGAAATGAATGACCAGTTAATTTGTTTTCAATGATGTTGGTTGAGGGATCAATGTTGGCCAGGACACTGGAGGAACTCTGCTAAGTAGTGCTATGGTATCTTTTACATCCACCTGAACAAGCAGACTTTAACACCTTATCTGAAAGATGGCACTTCCAATAATAAAGCATGATGTGGAGATGCCGGTGATGGACTGGGGTGGACAAATGTAAGGAATCTTACAACACCAGGTTATAGTCCAACAATTTTATTTTAAAATCACAAGCTTTCAGAGATTATCTCCTTCGTCAGGTGAGTAGTGCTACTCACCTGACGAAGGAGATAATCTCCGAAAGCTTGTGATTTTAAAATAAAATTGTTGGACTATAACCTGGTGTTGTAAGATTCCTTACAATAATAAAGCACTCTCTTAACAGTGCACTGAAGTGTCAGCTGAGTCTATGCGTTCAAGTCCTGAAGTTTGGCTTGAATCTGCAACCTTCTGAGCCAATGACTAGAGTGCTACCAACTGAGCCAAGCTGATACGAAGATTTCATTTTTCTCAATAATGTTAAAGGATGAGAAGTCAAGAAAGTAAGAATAAACTCAGATAGAAATCAGTACAGCTTGTTGTATTTTTACATTTTGGTGCACTGAAATACAATACAGTAGTGTCAAGTCATGTATAAAATACTGAGGGTGATTTGATGACTATTGATAATTGCCAACTTACTAGCATGCAGAAGCTTGCAGTCTGGATGTTGATATGTATTTGGATAGTATTAATGTCAGTTTCCAAATTCAAAATAGGTTCAACACAGTAGTAAATATTTTACACTAGTATCTAAAATTTTCCAAATAGCTTTAGTGAAACTGCAAATCCCAAAACATTGTGTGACATATACTGTTATCATAAGTCATTCTCCGGCCTTAGCCCATCATGACAGACAAAAGATAATTTAATTGAAGTTGTAGGTTAAATGTTTTTGTTTTTGTGCCAGAGCTATTGATGTGAGGTCAGATATATGTTGGTACAGTCCTCCACCGCTTACAGCAGGTGTGTCCGTGCGAACGTGATTTGCCCATTATATGCGATGGCCGGCATAACATGGTAGCGCTATTATATATATTGTCGCTCATCAGCATCTGCAGCTACCTGAACGAATCTCCTTATTGCCGGACCCTAGACCTGACCAAGGATTAACTTATTTCAGTCCTTTCCAGCTTTCCCCCTTCTCCTCTGGAGTTGTCGCCCTCTAGTGCCCAAGGATCCATCTCCAAACGAAATCAAACCAAGGCTGCCTTTTCATTATTTTTTGTTGTCTCACATGGGAAGCATAGCTCAATACTAAAAAGCGACAAATACTAAACAGCAATGCTTCATAATCTGAACAGTGACAGGCAGGTACTTTACCAGGGTGGAGGAACTGAATTATATAATTGACGGGCATGGCGTCAGATTAGAAACCAGAGCTTCAGTAGATACTTTTTTGTACTATTTAATTTTCCAGCATATTATAGTCAGGGTGCTGCAAAGGGAGTATAGTGTTTACCTTCTGTGTAGTTCCTGACTGTTTTATATGTACATACACAAAACTAATGTAGAAAATTGATATATATATTTTCATGTGTACTTCACTCATACAATATCACAGTAAGCACAACTGTTTCTACACCAAAATAAACGGAGCACTTAAGACGCAAAAACAGGCAACTTTGAAATTGGCGTTAATGCAAATGGTTAATGGTTAGCGCTTTTTGGCCGATAGAAGCAACTGCCCATTTTAAACGTGAACGTTTAAGTGATGGGGACTGTAACATATTTTTGACTTGAATTGAGTGCAAGATTGTAATTATATGAAGTCCATCACAAGCCTGTCTCTTTTGGTGAATGTCTACATCAGTAGCCTGTGATGTGGGAAATTTCACCACAAAATATGTAAATATATCAGGTCAAGAGTGAAAGTTAAATAAGATGATATTGCTGCTAAATCTCAAAGTACAAAATTTGGTTTTGTTCTTGTAAGCAGTTATCAATTGAACATATTGGAACATTTGACTCTCCATTAGACTAAATATGTGACAAAATTAATTAATTTTAATTGCTTCATCAGGATTTGGTGTAGATCAGTTGCGTGATGATAACCTGGAAACATATTGGCAGTCAGACGGATCTCAGCCTCACCTCGTCAACATTCAGTTCAGGTACGAATATACGGGTGAATGCAGTGTGTGCTGGTCAAAAACTGACCATTCATTTAAATCTGATACGGTTAGACTAATGCACGTCTCTTGTCAGTTTTTATACGTCCCTCTTGTAAATTGGGTCTGTTGTACATCATAGTAGGGGAACTAATATGTTACAGCAGCTCTATTGGTGGTAGAGGAAATAAATGCCAGCTCCTTCATATGCTCCAATGGATACAACAACCATTTAAATTGTATGCATTGTGCATGTGATGCAAGGACTAGTGTTTACTGTTCACACACAAGTATGTGCTGTATAAATGGTTAAAGAATATGAATTAATTTAATAATGAAAATGCAGCAGTGTAAATAATATAGGATCTCCATCAATATTGCTGTAGAACAGTAAGTAAGGGAAAATACGGCTATTAGAAAATAAAAGAAAATGTAAAACCAAATTCTATAAACACAAGCAAGAAAAATGGCCATCTGTAATACAGATCTATTATCATCCAACCCTATCACAGTTTAAAGTTTAAACATTCAAAGCACAGAGAAACCTCCTTTGGTTTGACAGGAGAGGGTATGGGCTGTATGTTTGCATTCCCAGGTGATCTGGTTGCAGTTGTTTAAAATAATGAAAGGAATTAACATTGTAAATGGGAAATGAATCTTTTTTTTATTTTTTCTGGTGGCAGAATACAGAACAAGAAAACATAATCTTAGAAATCTAAATATGCTGGTTAATAGTGAATCCAAAAAAAATTCTTGTGTGTTAAATTGGTACATATTGCCCAGAACACATTAGATACAAAATCACTTGAGATGTTTAAAAGGGAGGTAGAAACTTTCATTAAGAGGTAAAGATATTGAGAAATATAAAGGAAATGTAGGGAACTGGGATTGAAAAGGCAGGGCTGCCATGGCTAATGTGGTCCAACGTCGATGGGCCAAATGGCCTTCCCCCGTTCCTATATAACTGAAAGGGAATGCAAACACCAAGCCCCTTACCCTCTCTTGTCAACCTGTTCCTTGTAACTATCAATTCTTACGTAGAAAATAGGAGCAGGAGTAGGCTATTCGGCCCTTCGAGCCTGCTCCGCCATTCAATATGATCATGGCTGATCCTCTATCATACCATATACCCGCTGTCTCCCCTTACCCCTTAATGCCTTTGTGTCCAGAAATCTATTTAGCTCCTTCTTAAATAATATATTCAGTGATCCCACAATCCCACTATTTAAAAAAGGAGGGAGAGAGAAAACAGAGAACTACAGACTGGTTAGCCTAACTTCAGTGGAAGGGAAAATGCTAGAGTCTATTATAAAGGATGTGATAACAGGACACTTAGAAAATATCAATGGGATTAGACAAAGTCAACATGGATTTATGAAAGGGAAATCATGTTTGACAAACCTACTGGAGTTTTTTGAGGATGTAACTGGTAGAATAGATAAGGGAGAACCAGTGGATGTGGTTTATTTGGATTTTCAGAAGGCCTTTGATAAAGTCCCACATAAGAGGTTAGTGTACAAAATTAAAGCACATGGGATTGGGGGTAATATACTGTCATGGATTGAAAATTGGTTAACAGACACGAAACAGAGAGTAGGAATAAATGGGTCTTTTTCAGGGTGGCAGGCAGTGACTAGTGGGGTACTGCAGGGATCAGTGCTTGGGCCCCAGCTATTCACAATATATATCAATGATTTGGATGAGGGAACCAAATGTAATATTTCCAAGTTTGCTGATGACACAAAACTAGGTGGGATTATGAGTTGTGAGGAGGATGCAAAGAGGCTTCAAGGCGATTTAGACAAGTTGAGTGAGTGGGCAAATACATGGCAGATGCAGTATAATGTGGATAAATGTGAAGTTATCCACTTTGGAAGGAAAAACAGAAAGGCAGAGTATTATTTAAATGGTGATAGATTGGGAAATGTTGATGTACAAAGGGACCTGGGTGTCCTTGTACACCAGTCACTGAAAGCAAACATGCAGGTGCAGCAAGCAGTTAGGAAGGCAAATGGTATGTTGACCTTCCTTGCAAGAGGATTTGAGTAAAGGAGCAATGATGTCTTACTGCAGTTATACAGGGCCTTGGTGAGACCACACCTGGCGTATTGTGTGCAGTTTTGATCTCCTTACCTAAGACAGGATATACTTGACAAAGAGGGAGTGCAGCGAAGGTTCACCAGACTGATTCCTAGAATGGCAGGACTGTCGTATGAGGAGAGATTGGGTCGACTTGGCCTGTATTCACTCGAGTTTAGAAGAATGAAAAGGCAACTCATTGAAACTCTTGTGTACTTCAAAGGTCCTATGAAAAAATAATTGTACAAGCAGACTATTCAATGAACTGAAAAGATAAAACTAAGCTATTATTCATTAACATTACTATAGAGTTATCAATGTAATGTTATCTTCTGATACCTGATACTGATCATTTGAAATTTTTTTTGTGTGTTTAAAGCAGATAGTATGGCACCGTAGTAAACATTAAGATGTATCCTTATTCAAATATTTAACCCTAACTTAGTTCAGACCACAATTAGTCATTAGATACGTGAGTTCTGTAAAAGCCACTGTTTCAGTTCCAGTTTGTGGTCCAGTTGCAGTGCCAGCAGGAGCACATTCATTGATGTCGCAATAATAAAAAGCTTTTGGGCTTCAGGGTGCAACAATGAAACTGCTGATTTAGGAATCAGACCTTTTTATAAACCATTATTGAGAAGCAATCAGAACAGAGGTGTTGGTGGATTTACTAGGCAACTTAATCCTAAATTTGAAAGAGTAAAGCATTTGCATATAATTCCCTGTTCTGTAAGCTCCCTCCTCTGCTCAAGCAACGTAGGTATTCAGAGACGCTGATAAATTAAAGCTCGATTTTCTTACTGTCTACATAATGTCTGTTCCTTCTTTTGAAAATTGAACAAATTAATTGCTGTGTGAGTGTGGTGGACCAGGATTATCATCATCTCTAATTTAGGTGTTTAAGAAGATTAAAGTGATTTAAGGTGATCTAATTGAGATGTTTAAGATGATTAAAGGATTTTATAAGGTAGATAGAGATAAACTATTTCCTCTGATGGGGAGTCCAGAACAAAGGGGCATAACCTTTAAATTGGGTACTTGTATACTTCAAAGGCCCTATGAAAAAATAATTGCAACTTCTGCCAGAAGTGCCAAGTGGATGATCCATCTCGGCCTCCTCCCGAAACCCCCAACATCACAGAAGCCAGTCTTCAGCCAACTCGATTCACTCCACGTGATATCAAGAAATGGCTGAGTGCACTGAATAGAGCAAAGGCTATTGGCCCCGACAACATCCTGGCTGTAGTACTGAATACTCGTGCTCCAGAACTAGCCGCGCCTCGAGCCAAGCTGTTCCAGTACAGCTACAACACTGGCATCTACCCGACAAAGTGGAAAATTGCCGAGGTATGTCCTGTCCACAAAAAGCAGGACAAATTCAATCCGGAACAATTACCACCCCATCAGTCTACTCTCAATCATCAGCAAAGTGATGGAAGGTGTCGTCGACAGTTCTATGAAGCAGCACTTACTCACCAATAACCTGCTCGCTGATGCTCAGATTGGGTTCTACCAGGACAACTCGGCTCCAGACCTCATTACAGCCTTAGTCCAAACATGGACAAAAGAGCTGAATTCCAGAGGTGAGGTGAGAGTGTCTGCCCTTGACATCAAGGCAGCATTTGACCAAGTATGGCATCAAGGAGTCCTAGTAAAATTGGAATCAGGGGGAACACTCTCCAGTGGCTGGAGTCATACCTAGCACAAAGGAAGATGGTAGTGGTTTTTGGAGGCAAATTATCTCAGCCCCAGGACATCGCTGCAGGAGCTCCTCAGGGCAGTCAGTGTCCTAGGCCCAACCATCTTCAGCTGCTTCATCATAAGGTCAGAAGTGGGGCTGTTTGCTGATGATTGCACAGTGTTCAGTTCCATTCGCAACCCCTCAGATAATGAAGCAGTCTGTGCCTACATGCAGCAAGACCTGGACAATATCCAGGCCTGGGCTGATAAGTGGCAAGTAACATTCACGCCAGACAAGTGCCAGGCAATGACGATCTCCAACAACAGAGAGCCTAATCACTTCCCCATGACATTCAATGGCATTGCTATCGCCGAATCCCCACCATCAACATCTTGGGGGTCACCATTGACCAGCAGCTCAACTGGACCAGCCACGTAAACACTGTGGCTACAAGAGCAGGTCAGAGGCTGGGTATTCTGCAGCGAGTGACTCACCACCTGACTCCCCAAAGCCTTTCCACCATATACAAGGCACAAGTCAGGAGTGTAATGGAATACTCTCCACTTGCCTGGATGAGTGCAGCTCCAACAACACTCAAGAAGCCCGACAACATTCAGGACAAAGCAGCCCGCTTGATTGGCACCCCATCCACCACCCTAAACATTCACTCCTTCCACTACCGGCGCACAGTGGCTGCAGTGTGTACCATCTACAGGATGCACTGCAGCAACTGGCCAAGGCTTCTTTGACAGCACCTCCCAAACCTGCGACCTCTACCACCTAGAGGGACAAGGGCAGCAGGCACATGAGAACAACACCACCTGCACGTTCCCCTCCAAATCACACACCATCCTGACTTGGAAATATATCACCATTCCTTCATTGTCGCTGTATCAAAATCCTGGAACTCCCTACCTAACAGCACTGTGGGAGTACCTTCGCTACGCGGACTGCAGCGGTTCAAGAAGGCACCACCACCTTCTCAAGGGCAGTTAGGGATGGGCAATAAATGCTGGCTTTGCCAGTGACGCCCACATCCCATGAATGAAAAAAAAATTAGAGCTAGGCCGTTCAGGGGTGATATCAGGAAGCATTTTTTCACACAAAGGGCAGTGCAAATCTGGAACTCTCCCCCAAAAAGCTATTGAGGCTAGGTCAATTGATAATTTCAAAAATGAGATTGATAGATTTTTGTTAGGTAAGGGTATTAAGGGATATGGAACCAAGGCAGGTAAATGGAGTTAAGATATAGATCAGCCATGAACTAATTGAATGGCGGAACAGGCTCATTCACTTACGCCCCCTACCTCAATGAATTTCGATCTCAACACTATGCTGAGCTCTTCTTCCGTCGCCTTCACCTCCGCGCTCACTTCTTTGGCCGTGAGTCTTCCCCCCCGCACAGCGGACCCTTTCCCTGTCTTCAGAATTCTCGTTACACCTGGACCCCTCCCTCTGTCCTCTTACCCTCTCTTGATCTTTCCATTGCAAACTGCCGGCGTGACGTCGGCTGTCTCAATTTCTCTGCTCCCCTCACTCATTCTAACCTACCTCTCTCTGAACTCGCAGCACTCCGTTCTCTCAGGTCCGCCCCGACACTGTCATTAAACCTGCTGACGAGGGTGGTGCTGTTGTTGTGTGGCGAACAGACCTCTACCTTGCAGAGGCTGAACGCCAACTCTCCGACACCTCCTCCTACCTCCCCCGGACCACAACCCCACCGCCGAACATCAGGCCATAGTTTCCCAGTCCATCACCGACTTCATCTCCTCTGGAGATCTTCCCTCCATGGCCTCCAACCTCATCATACCCCAACCTCACACAGCCCGCTTCTACCTCCTTCCCAAGATCCACAAACTGGACTGCCCTGGGAGACCCATTGTTTCCGCCTGTTCTTGCCCCACGGAATTTATTTCCTCCTATCTCGACTTTTTTTCTCCTCTCTTCCAACTTACATCCACGACTCTTGTGACGCCCTCCGCCACCTCAACAGTTTCCAGTTCCCCGGCCCTAACTGTCTCCTTTTCACCATGGATGTCCAGTCCCTCTACACCTCCATCCCCCACCAGGGCGGCCTGCTAGCCCTCTGCTTCTTCTTTGAACGGAGGCCCAACCAGTCCCCATCCACCACCACCTTCCTATCCCTGGCTGAACTTGTTCTTGCGTTGAACAACTTCTCCTTTTGACTCCACTGACTTCCTCCAAATAAAAGGTATCGTAGTGGGAACCTGTATGGGTCCCAGCTATGCCTGCCTTTTTGTGGATACGTGGTATATTCCTTGTCAAGTCCCCTCCCTTGCCCCTTTTTCCGGAACATTGATGACCGTATCGGTGCTGTTTCCTGCTCTCGCCCCAAAGTGGAAAATTTCATCAACTTTGCTTCCAATTTCCACCCTTCCGTCGCCTTCACGTGGTCCATCTCCGACTCTTCCCTTCCCTTCCTCAACTTCTCTATCTCCATTTCTGGGGATAGGCTGTCAACCAATATCTGTTATAAGCCCACCGACACTCACAGCCACCTTGATTAGACTTCCTCCCACCCCGCTTCCTGTAAGGACTCTATTCCATTCTCCTAGTTTCTCTGTCTCCGTTGCCTCTGTTCCGATGATACCACCTTCCGCACCAGTGCTTCTGATATGTCTTTTTCCTCAACCGAGGATTCCCCTCCATTGTAGTTGACAGGGCTGTCGACCATGACCGTCCTATTTCCTGCACTTCTGCCCTCACCACTTCCCTTCCCTCTCAGAACTATGATAGGTCCGAGAGCGGGAAGAGAGTCAGAGAGGTGAATGCACTGTAAAAGGAGAGTCCCGCGAGCGGGAGGAGAGTCCGAGAGGTGAGCGCAGTGTAAAAGGAGAGTCCCGAGAGTCCGAGAGGTGAATGCAGTGTAAAAGGAGAGTCCGAGAGTGGGAGGAGAGTCCGAGAGGTGAGCGCAGTGTAAAAGGAGAGTCCCGAGAGCGGGAGGAGAGTCCGAGAGGTGAACGCGGTGTAAAAGGAGAGCCCGAGAGCGGGAGGAGAGCCAGAGAGGTGAGTGCAGTGTAAAAGGAGAGTCCGAAAGGTGAGCCTAGTAAAAAAGGAGAGTCCCGAGAGGGGAGGAGAGTCTGAGAGGTGAATGCAGTGTAAATCTAAGGCAAGTCATGGCAGCAGAGCTCGCACCTGTGAGCCTCCTGCGCTATGTGGGAAGTCATGGACACGACAGGTGTCCCTGGTGACCATGTGTGCAGGAAGTGTGTCCACCTGCAGCTACTGACTAACCGTATTTTGGAGCTGGAGCATCCACGATGCTGAGATTGTCGTGGATAGCACGTTCAGTGAGGTGGTCACACCGCAGGTAAAGATTACGCAGGCAGAAAGGAAATGGGTGACTGCCAGGCAGAGTAAAGGAATCCCCTGGGGCCATCTCCCTCTCAAACAGATATACCGCTTTGGATACTGTTGGGGGAGATGGCTTATCAGGGGAAAGCAGCAAGAGCCAAGTTCATGGCACCACGGGTGGCTCTGCTGCACAGAAGGGGAGGAATAAGAGTGGCAAGGCTATATTGATAGGGGATTCAATTGTAAGGGGAACAGATCGGCGTTTCTGCGGCTGCAAACGTGACTCCAGGATGGTATGTTGCCTCCCTGGTGCTAGGGTCAAGGATGTCATGGAGTGGCTGCAGGGCATTCTGGAGAGGGAGGGTGAACAGCCAGTGGTCATGGTCCATATCGGTACCAACGACATAGGTTTTTAAAAAAAAGGGATGAGGTCCTGCAAGGTGAATTTAAGGAGTTAGGAGATAAATTAAAAAGCAGGACCTCAAAGGTAGTGATCTCAGGATTACTACCAGTGCCACGTGCTAGTGAGTATAGGAACAGGAGAATAGACCAGATGAATGCTTGGCTGCAGGGATGGTGTAGGAGGGAGGGATTTAGATTCGTGGGACATTGGGACCGGTTCTGGGGAAGATGGGACCTGTACAAGCGGGATGGGTTACACCCGAGCAGGACCGGGACCGATGTCCTCACGGGGTGTTTGCTAGTGCTGTTGGGGAAGGTTTAAACTAGAATGGCAGGGGTATGGGAACTTGAGCAGGGAGACAGAGGAGGGGGAAACGAGGATAGAAACAAAAGACAGAAAGGGAAGAAGCAATAGTGGGAAGGCAGAGAAAACAAGGGCGAAAAACAAATTGGGTCGTAGTGCAAAATAAAACTAAGATGACTTGCAATCTTAAAAAGACAAGTCTAAAGGCATTGTGTCTTAATGCGCGGAGCATTCGCAATAAGCTAGATGAATTAACAGTGCAGATAGATATTAACGGTAATGATGTAGTTGCGATTACGAAGACATGGCTGCAGGGTGACCAAGGATGGGAACTGAACATCCAGGGGTATTCAGTATTTAGGAAGGACAGGCAAAAAGAAAAAGGAGGTGGGTTGGCGTTGTTAGTAAAGGAGGAAATCAATGCCATAGTGAGGAAGGGTATTGGCTCAGAAAATCACGATGTGGAATCTGCATGGGTGAAACTAAGAAACACCAAGGGGCAGAAAATGTTGGTGGGGGCTGTCTATAGGCCCCCAAACAGTAGTGGAGATGTAGGGGAGGGCATTAAACAGGAAATTAGAAACGCATGCAAGAAGGGTACAACTATAATCATGGGTGACTTTAATCTACATATAGATTGGTCAAACCAAATTAGCAATAATACTGTGGGGGAGGAATTCCTGGAGTGTGTACGTGATGGTTTTCTAGACCAATACGTTGAGGAACCAACCAGAGAACAGGCGATCCTGGATTGGGTATCGTGCAATGAGAAAGGATTAATTAACAATCTTGTTGTGTGGGGTCCCTTGGGGAGGAGCGACCATAACATGATAGAACTCCTCATTAAGATGAGAATGAAATAGTTGAATCCGAAACTAGGGTCCTGAATCTAAATAAAGGAAATTATGAAAGTTTGAGGTGCGAGTTGGCTATGATAGATTGGGGATCTTTACTAAAAGGGATGACGGTGGATAGGCAATGGCTAATATTTAAAGAACGTGTGCAGGAATTACAACAATTATTCATTCCTGTCTGGCGCAAAAATAAAACAGGAAAGGTGGCTCAACCGTGGCTTACAAAAGAAATTAAGGATAGTATTAGATCCACAGAGGAGACATATAAAATTGCCAGAAAAAGTGGCAAGCCTGAGGATTGGGAGCAGTTAAGAATTCAGCAAAGGAGGACAGAGATTGATTTAGAGGGAAAAAATAGAGTACGAGAGTAAACTAGCAGGGAACATAAAAACTGACTGTAAAAGCTTCTATAAATATGTCAAGAGAAAAAGATTAGTGAAGACAAATGTAGGTCCCTCACAGTCAGATATGGGGGAAATTATAATGGGGAACAAAGAAATGGCAGAACAATTAAACACATACTTTGGTTCTGTCTTCACAAAGGAGGACACAAATAACCTCCCAGAAATGTTAGGGAACCCCCAAGGGTTGAGTGAGAGGGAGGAACTGAAGGAAACCGGTATTAGTAAAAAAAATAATGCTAGGGAAATTAATGGGGCTAAAGGCTGACAAATCCCCAGGGCCTGATAATCTACATCCAAGAGTACTAAAGGAAGTGGCCCTGGAAATAGTGGATGCATTGGTGATCATTTTCCAAAATTCTATAGACTCTGGAACAGTTCCTACAGATTGGAGGGTGGCAAATGTAACCCCACTATTTAAAAAAGGAGGGAGAGAAAAAACAGGGAATTACAGACCAGTTAGCCTAACATTAGTAGTGGGGAAAATGCTAGAGGCTATTATAAAAGATGTGATAACAGAACACTAGGAAGGCATTAACGGGATTGGACAAAATCAACATGGGTTTATGAAAGGGAAATCATGTTTAACAAATCTACTGGAGTTTTTTGAGGATGTATCTAGTAGAATAGATAGGGGAGAACCAGTGGATGTGGTGTCCTTGGATTTTCAGAAGGCTTTTGATAAGGTCCCACACAAGAGGTTAGTGTGCAAAATTAAGCACGTGGAATTGGGGGGAAATATACTAGCATGGATTGCGAATTGGTTGACAGACAGGAAACAGAGTAGGAATATACAGGTCTTTTTACAGGTGGCAGGCAGTGACTAGTGGGGTACCGCAGGGATCAGTGCTTGGGCCCCAGCTATTCACAATATATATCAATGATTTGGATGAGGGAACGGAATGTAACATTTCCAAGTTTGCAGACGACACAATGCTGGGGTGGAATGTGAGCTGTGAGGAGGATGCAAAGAGGCTCCAATGTGATTTAGACAAGTTGAGTGAGTGGGCAAGAACATGGCAGATGCAGTATAACGTGGATAAATGTGAGGTTATCCACTGCGGTTGTAAAAACAGAAAGGCAGATTATTATCTGATGATAGATTGGGAAAAGGGGAGGTGCAACAAGACCTGGGTGTCCTTGTACACCAGTCGCTGAAAATGAGCATTCAGGTGCAGCAAGCAGTTCGGAAGGCGAATGGTATGTTGGCCTTCATTGCAAGAGGATTTGAGTATAGGAGCAGAGATATCTCACTGCAGTTATACAGGGCCTTGGTGAGACCACATCTGGAGTATTGTGTGCAGTTTTGGTCTCCTTATCTGAAGAAGGATGTCCTTGCCATGGAGGGAGTGCAACGAAGGTTACCAGACTGATTCCTGGGATGGCAGGACTGAGGTATGAGGAGAGATTGGGTCGACTAGGCCTATATTCACTAGAGTTTAGAAGAATGAGAGGAGATCTCATCGAAACGTATAAAATTCTAACAGGACTAGACAGACTAAACGCAGGGAGGATATTCCCGATGGCTGGGGAGTCCAGAACCAGGGGTCACAGTCTCAGGATACGGGGTATGCCATTTAGAACCGAGATGAGGAGAAATTTCTCCTCTGAGGGTGGTGAACCTGTGGAATTCTCTACCACAGAAGGCAGTGGAGGCCAAGTCATTAGATGTATTCAAGAAGGAGATAGATATATTTCTTAACGCTAAAGGGATCAAGGGATATGGGGGGATAAAAGCGGGAACAGGGTACTGAGTTAGATGATCAGCCATGATCATTTTGAATGGTGGAGCAGGCCCAAAGGGCCGAATGGCCTACTCTTGCTTCGATTTTCTATGTTTCTTTGTTCCCCCTTCTACTCACCTTCCACCCCACCAGCCTCCACATTCAACGTATCATCCTCCGCCATTTCCACCACCTCCAGCACGATCCCACTACCAAACACATCTTCCCCTCCCCAACCCTTTCAACGTTCCGAAGGGACTGCTCCGTCCGCGACACCCTGGTCCACTCTTCCATTACCCCCAATACCCACTCTCCTCTCCACGGCACCTTCCCGTGCTTGCGCAGGAGATGCGACACCTGCCCTTTCACCTCCTCCCTTCCCACCATCCAGGGCCCCAAACCACTCCTTCCAGGTGAAACAGCGATTCACTTGTACTACTTTCAATTTAGTATACTGTATTCACTGCAGACAATGTGGTCTCCTTTACATTGGGGAGACCAAACGCAGACTGGGTGATCGCTTTGCTGAACACCTCCGCTCTGTCAGCAAGCGTGACCCCGACCTGCCGGTCGCTTGCCATTTAATTCCCCTTCCCACTCCTACTCTGACCCCTATCCTCGGCCTCATACACTGTTCCAATGAAGCTCAACGTAAGCTCGAGGAACAGCACCTAATCTTTCGCTTAGGCACTTTACAACCTTCCGGGCTCAACATTGATTTCAATAACTTCAGATCACAACCACTGCTCCCATTTTTTTCGGTCAGCCAGTGCTGGTAATGGTTCTGCTGCTGCCATTTACAGCTACTCCTGATCAATCTTTTATTTCTTAACCTGCCCCACTACCACCTTCCTTGCCTTGCACCATCATCCCTTTTGTCATTTAATCATTCATGCCCTCTACCCTATCACAGACTTTCCCTTTTGTTCTTTTCTGCCCTCCCCCCCCCCCCCCCCCCCCCCTTCCCCTGTACTTGCTCAAAAACTTTAGCTCTTTTAACATCTTCCAGTTCTGACAAAAGGTCTTCGACCTGAAACGTTAACTCTTTCTTTCTCCACAAATGCTGCCTGACTTGCTGAGCTTGTCCAGCATGTTCTGTTTTTATTTCAGATTTCCAACATCTGCAGTATTTTGCATTTGATAGGACGGAACAGGCTCGATGGGCTGAATGGCCTACTCCTGTTCCTATCTCAAAAATGTGAATTTTGAGCAGGGAGGACAGAAACCACCAAACCAATGTGACTGGTCTGTGTACCTCAAATCACTTTGACACTCCAAATATTCTAACTTTGCAAAAGGAATATCTATGTAAGGGGGCATCTACACTACAAGCTTGGTGTTGGTGCAAAGCAGATTTGGCTTCACACTGATATTAAACTTGTATAGTGTAAATAAGTGCTAAAGCCCTAACTGACTCAAAAACAAAGTGGAATGAGACACCCTGCTCCAGAAATTCTCACTCTACTTTGCTGCAGTGTCAGGTTGTCTCTGTGTTCAGGCTTCGTTCACGGTATAACTACAACATTGGTACGAAATGAAACTGCTTGCACTAATGCTTCAATTGTAGTTTAAATGCACCCTGAGACCAGTACCTGCAGTTCCAGCCAGGCAGAACTCAGTTTACATTGTTTGGCTCCTGCCTGGCACCTGCGCATGCATGGGTAAAGCTGTTTCTCAAAAGCTAGAAATGTAAATGTGTAGAGACCAGGTAGGAGGGAGTCCCTGCTCTCTAAGCATTTAAATTAAGTTAAGTTGGGTTTACAAAATGTCAGGATTTCTGCAGCTTAAGTTATTTTGCTGAACTGAGATAATTTACCGCAGCAGTATATTTGTTCGTGAGTTTTAAGCTTGTCAAGCTGGGCTACATTTTTTGCTCACTAGTGTATGAGGACTAACTTGCCCAGTGTTCTCTGGCAAGAAAGCAAAAGAAATGTCAGGAGATATGAGCAGTTTATAAAACCAGAGCTAAATGGGCAGTAGACCAAATACAGGAAAATTGGTAGACTCGGGTATATTCATAGGCAAATTATAAAAGAACAGAGGACTCCTTAACGCTAGTCGTAAAAACTTTCTATTAAAACTGTAGGCAGTCTGGAAGGAAAGAAATAGAGAGGGGAGAAAAAAAGAAAGAAGGGGGAAAAGTATATAATGATGAAGATTATATGAATGCCACCTTTAAACTGCACTGAAGAATGCTGCATCAGGTTGATGTAAACAGGAGCCACTCTTTCAGTGCCTTTTTATGTCACTGGGAAATTGGGGGTGGCAGAACTCTGTGTACATATATCCAAATGTGTGCAGAAAATGCTGATTACCAGATTCTAGTGCAATTTTTGATGATTGAAAAGAACTGACTAGACAGTCAGCTGTTTGTCATTTGAATGTAAATGATGATGCAGCACACCACCAGAATTTCTTTTAAACTTCAAAAGCTTACCTATTTTGGCAGGATTTTGCAGAAGCAGCTGCTTTGTTGCTACAGAACTTCCTATCCCTACTACTGTAAGACAATCTCTTCCAGGTGATTTTTAATAGGTGATAAGCTGAAAGTTATAATGAGTTGCGACTTGGTCAATCTAATAATTAAAGAAAATTACTGACCCTGATTGCCTGCTCCAGTGGTAGCAGGACAGTGAATTTGGTTTAAAGCACAGACACGCTGTGCTCCTGTGCTGAACACATAGCTTGCCACTTTAAACATTTGTTTATGGTATGCGGCAAAGCCTCGGGTGTAAGGCTCGCGACTGAAGATTTCACATTAGGATTTGTCTAATGTTGACAGACCTGCGTACCTCTCTGAGATTTTTATTCACTCAATGACCCTTGCAAATTTTTTACTCAATTTTTGCTTTTTGTCTCAGGTTATAATTTGCACTTGCATAAGACTTTTAATGTAGTGAAATGTTGCAATAGGAATGGGGAGGGGGGCAGTAATGAACTTTTGAGCAAGACCTGGGAGAGGATGGTTAGTGGAAGTGACCAATGGCATGATTGAAGAGGTGAGGAGAAATATAATCAGGCAGAGGGGTTTAGGAAGAGAATTCTAAGGTAATGTCTGAAGGCCTTTGCCACCACTGGGGGAGTAGAGGAAGGGGAGACTGCACAAAAGTCCAGACTCGGTGGGCAAAGGGTGGGAACTGGGGCAAAGGGCTGGAAGAGGTTGCAGAGAGTGGATGGGCCGAGTCCTGTAGAACGATTTTGTAAACAAGGATGAATTCAATGCTCTGGGGTCGGGGAGCCCACTGGAATTTGGTGAGGATTGGATTCATGAATGGGACTTATTATGGCACAGGATACCGATACAGCAAAGTGGAGCCTGGGAATCCAGCTAGGAGAGTGTTGGAAAAGTGGGTGAGGGTTTCAGCATCAGTGAAATTAAAAATATTTCTTTATAGCTTTTTTAAAAAATGTTATTTTTTTCAAACTTGTTCCTTCCATGTTTCTTTGGTTTTTAAAGTAGTTACATTTTCTTTGTATGGATGACATTGTAGCTTATTTAACCATTTTGGTCAAGGCTTTGGTACTCCTACATGGTACCTACTCACACAGAATTGCATAGAATGTACAGCACAGAATGAGGCCATTCGGCCCGACAGGTCCATGCCAGTGTTTATGCTCCACGTCAGCCTCCTCCCACCCTTCTTCATCTAACCCCATCAACATATCCTTCTATTCCTCTCTCCCTCATGTGTTTATCTAGCTTCCCCTTAAATGCATCTATGCTAGTCGCCTCAACTACTCCTTGTGGTCACGAGTCCCACATTCTAACCACTCTCTGGGTAAAGAAGCTTCTCCTGATTTCCCTATTGGATTTATTAGTGATTATTTTAGATACATTCGTGGGACACCTTCCCATTGAATGAGTGTCTGTTTCGAGTCTTTAGGTGGCTCGTCCGCGTTGCAATATCTAGCTTCCCAACAGACCAAGGTGGGCTGGCCGATAGTGAACAGCAGGCACTTGAGGGAGGGAGGAGGGGTTGATCTGTGATTAGGAAAACAGATGTTACCGCCAGGTTTCACTTGGCATGGAATCCACCATAACAGAGAGACGCAACTACCTTGTGTCGTTAGATTAGCGGCCTTGTTTGCCGTTGCCCATGATCATCATCTGGTTGCGCTTTATTACTAATTAACACACATCAGATAACGTAACGTAACATAACAACAATGAATTTAACATGTAACAAATTTACAAAGAGTCGAACTAGCGTTTCTTTTGTTGACCCATCAGCTAGGTCATTTCAAAGTCCATACTAGCGGCTCTTGTTTCGAGGGCCTCCCGCAGGGTCGCTTCCATTTTGGTTTCCATACCCACTGAAACTGGGGATCGAATGTTGTACAGTCTCCCCTCTCGGACCGCCTTCCTTGAGGTTCTTTGGAGCTCTCTTAGACATCACCATCATCGCGGACCCCTGCTCTTCAGAATTGACTAGTACTCCCTTCTATTTCAGTCTTCCACGATTTACGAACATACAAATTAAGAGCAGGCGTAGGCCCTTCAGCCTGCTGTGCCATTTGATAAGATCATGGCTGATCTGATTGTGACCTCAACCCTACTTTCCCGTCTACCTACTATAACCTTTGACTCCCTTGTTAATCAGGAATCTATCTAACTCAGCCTTAAAAATATTCAATGACCCTGCCTCCACCGCTCCCTGGGGAAGGGAGTTCCACAGACTCACGACCCTCTGAGAGAAAAAATTTCTCCTCATCTCCATCTTAAATGGGAGACCCCTTATTTTTAAACTGTGGCCCCTAGTTCTAGTCTCTCTCACAAGGGGAAACATCCTCTCAGCATCTATGCCTTCAAGTCCCCTCAGGATCTTATATATTTCAATAAGATCACCTCTCATTCTTCTAAACTCCAGTGTATACAGGCCCAACTTGTCCAACCTTTCCTCATGATTACCCCCTCATCCCAGGAATCAGCCGAGTGAACCTTCTCTGAACCGCCTCCAAAGCAATTATGTCCTTTCTTAAATCAGGAGACCAAAACTGCACAAAGTATTCTAGATGTGGTCTCACCAATGCCCTGTACAACAGTAGCAAAACATCTCTACTTTTATATTCCATTCCCCTTGCAATAAATGACAACGATTTGGTTTACAGCTGGGCACTTGTAGATCTTAACTTGTTGCCTTCCTCCTCCCAGATCTATTTGATGGAGCTCGTGATGCTAGTACTCCAGGAGTCAGCCTAACAGTGCAGCTTCTATATTTTACGCCTTGGTTATCTGCCACCATACAGACGGGGAGGTTTTTTGCCCGGTGCCAATCCCATCGGGCCACGAGCGGACTCACATATTTTTGTTTTAGAAGGTTTCCCTCCTGTGGGAATGTGATCTGTCAGAATCCCATTTGTAAGTTCTTTGAGCAGTCGAAACAGTCACGTATTGTATGGAGACTGGCGGGAACACGACTCACTGTGACCGAGAACACGCAAGACGATCACAGCTACAGTAAGACCAAGACTTCACCAAATAAGTGCTAGTTTGGTTGCGATTTAACAGCAGAGCTGCACGACTACAGCCACATCCTACTGTAACCGGACTTACTAAAACAAACATTGGCTGAGGGCAAGTCGTTACCCCCAACTTTTGGTTCAACACCAGGTAGAACACGGGCTCTTGGCTGGACAGGTCAGGAGAGAAATCGCTTACCTCCGCGGATCTACGCAGATCACTCTTCCGTAAGTTCTTTGAGCAGCCCATTCAGCCAATGGTGTTATGTTGTTTCCAGCGGAGGCATGGCTCACTGTGACCGAGAACTTACAAAACTGTCAAGCTACTGTAACCAGAGGGCAAAACTCCGAGAGCCACCTACTAAGCCTTGGAGAGTCATAGTTACTCCCCCAGTTCTGGTCTCACCGGCAAGTGGAAACATCTTCTCTACGTCTACCCTATCAAACTCTTTTGTAATCTTAAAGACCTCTATCAAGTCACCCGTCAGTCTTTTTTCTAGAGGAAAGAGCCCCAGCCTGTTCAATCTTTCCTAATGGGCATAACCTCTCAGTCTTGGTACCATCCTAGTAAATCGTTTTCACACCATCTCCAGTGCCTCTATATCCTTTTTATAATATGGAGACCAGAACTGTTCATAGTACTCCAAGTGTGGTCTAACCAGGGTTCTATACAAGTTTAACATAACTTCACTGCTTTTCAATTCTATCCCTCTAGAAATGAACCCCAGTGTTTGCTTTTTTTAATGGCCTTATTAACCTGCGTCTCTACTTTGTGATTTGTGTATCTGTACCCCCAGATCCCTCTGCTCGTCTATCCCATTTAGACTCTTATTTTCCAAGGAGTATGTGCTCTCCATGTTCTTCCTACCAAAATGTATCACATCACATTTATCTATATTGAAATTCATTTGCCAACTACACGCCCATTCTGCAAGTTTATTAATGTCTTCCTGTATTTTGCCTCAGTCCTCCTCTGTATTAACTATACCCCCCAATTTGGTATTGTCCGCACATTTTGAAATTGTTGTTCCGATTGCTGAGTACAAATCATTTATGTAGATGGTGAACAACAGTGGTTGCAGCACCGATCCATGCGGAACACCACTTCCCACCTTAATTTGAAGATTTTAAAATATTCCTAAAAGCATTCCATTTTTGTTTTTCCCTTCTAGCATATGCCCCTAATTTAGTCCAGCCATTTCAATCCACTTAGCTTTAAATCTTGCTGTCCTGAAACCTGCCATTTTAATGTGTGCAGTCTAATAACATCATCATTGGTGCTCAGTTATTCCACTGTCTCTAAATTTGCTATATTTGTGGGCTACCTCTTAAATATTAGATTTAGTATGGTTTCCCCCCCCCCCCCAACCCAAATGTCTTTTTAGACATCTTGGCCTCAATTTTATCTCCCCATCCCGCTCCCCCAGACAGGCAAGGATCAGGCTATGGGTTAAAATCCTAAAAATCGAGACCCCGCCTCCAAGCTACCGCTTTCCCAGCCTTCGGAATATTTACGGCGGTGATTCAGGCCCTGGACGAGGCTCCCACTAAAAGCAGGCGAGGGACTACTCAGGATTCAAAAGTCGCAGGCCGATGATGAGATCCACAACGAAATTTTAGGGTCCACACGGGGAGTCCCACGCTGTCTGCTGCCCGGCAGCAGAAACGTGGCAGAAGGAACCGACTGGCTGGAAGAGGCCCAGGTAAGTTTTAAAACTTTGCCCGCCTTTGAACTCCATGTGGGCCAGGAGGAGCAGGAGAGCTCCCCACAGGCCCCTGAAGGAGTCCTTGGGGGTCCCCAGCAGGGCAGCCCCACAATCTTCAGGGAATCTCCATCCCCAGCATCCCCAGATTGTTCAGTAAAAGTAAACCCCAGACTCCCCCCTCCTACCGCGATGCGAGGAAATCCCCTCCAGCCACTGACTGCCGGGAACCGTTCCCAGTTCTGGTCAAATACCCGCTCCCACCTGCCAGTCAGGTAGTCGATCTGGCCGGGTGTTGGGTGGAACTATGCAAATATTCATTCAATTGATGGCAGGGCCTCCATGTCCCCGACCTCGTTGGGTTCGTCGCCCACTACCGGGCTCCCACGCACCCTTTCTGCCCCACCTGTTTTTAAAAAAAAAATGAGGCCCTTGTGTCAAGAAGCAGCCCTGTATTAGCTCTTTTGGAAGATCATTTTCCTTTTGAATTGGTGTAATTAAACCCACATATAAATATCATGTCGCCTTTTACCGGTTAAGTTTTTATTTGTTGAGTTATCTGTTTCCTACTCTTGTCCTGGTGATCCATAAGAATTTCTTTGTTACTGACCTCATACACTGTTCCAACGAACCTCAACGTAAATAGTAACAGAGAGTAAACAAGGGTATTGCAGTAGATGTAATACATTTGGATTTTCAAAAGGCCTTCGATAAGGTACAGCATTATAGACTCATGGCTAAGGTCAGAGCATGTCGAGTCAGGGGACAGGTAGCAGAATGGATAGTGAGTTGGCTACAAAACAGAAAACAGAGAGTAGGGGTTAAGGGTAGGGACCACTGTTGTTCACAATTTACATTAACAATTTGGATTCAGGAATCAGAAGTAGAATTTCAAAATTGGGGGGTGTAGTTAATACAAAGGAAGAATGCGTCAAAATGCAAGAGAACATTAATAAACTTGCAGAATGGGCGTGTAATTGGCAAATGAATTTCAATATAGATAAGTGTGAGGTGGTGCATTTTGGTAGGAAGAATAAGGAGGTCATATATGACTTGATAGTAAGAGTCTAAATGGGATAGAGGAGCAAAGGGATCGAGGGGTACAGATACACAAATCACTAGAAGTAGCGACGCAATAAAAAAGGCAAATCAAGCATTAGGGTTCATTTCTAGAGGGATAGAATTGAAAAGCGAAGAAGTTATGTTAAACTGGAATAGAACCTTGGTTAGGCAACACTTGGAGAATTGTGCACAGTTCTGGTCTCCATATTATAGAAACGATATAGACGCATTGGAAAGGGTGCAAAAAAGATTTACAACGATGATACCAGAACTGAGAGGAAAGACTGAACAGGCTGGGGCTCTTTTCTCTAGAAAAGAGAAGGCTGAGGGGAGACCTGATAGAGGTCTTTAAGATAATGATAGGGTTTGATAGGGTTATACATAGAGGAAATGTTTTCACTTGTGGGGAGTCCAAAACTAGAGATCATAAAATATAAAATAGTCGCTAATAAATCCAGTAGGGAATTCAGGAGAAATTTCTTTACCCAAAGAGTGGTAAGAATGTGAAATGTGCTACCACAAGGAGTACTTGAGGCAAATAGCATAGATGCATTTAAGGGAAAGCTAGATAAGCTCATGAGGGAAAAAGGAATTGAAGGGTATCCTGATAAGGATAGATGAAGTAGGGAGGGAGGAGGCTCTTGTGGAGCATAAACGCCGGCATAGACCCAAACGGCCTGTTTCTGTGCTGTAGTTTCGATGTAACTCGATGTAAGCTGCAAGAACAATATCACTGCTTTCTCTTGGGTAACCTGCATGCCTCTTGTCTGAAAATTGACTTCAGTAACTTCAGATTTTAGCTATATCCTCATTTTGAAATGTGTTTTAATTAAACACCTGACCTCAGGTTTCCCCGCAATTCCCCATTTTCCCCGCAATTCCCCGGCTATTTACACACCTTTTGTCTCTTTAATGCCTTAATGTTTTTGTCTTTTAAGTTACATCATTGCACTCATGATTCCTATATTTTTCCCCTCCCCCTTTTTTGGTTGAATTAAACTCTGTCTGCCTCTTATTTTTCATGATGTGGAGATGCCGGTGATGGACTGGGGTTGACAAATGTAAGGAATCTTACAACACCAGGTTATTGTCCAACAGTTTTATTTGAAAATCACAAGCTTTCGGAGGCTTTCTCCTTCGTCAGGTGAAGTGTGGGATTCCTTGAATGTTACCGCATTTATAGTCCGAGAACAATACCTGGTGATTACAGATAATCTTTCCAACTGCCCGTTGTAAAGTTTCAGTTTTGAAGAAGCATCTGCATCCAAAACATTAACTTGTCTATTCTCTGCACAGATGTTGACTGATCTGTACTTTCCAGTATTTTCTGTTTTTGTATCAGATTTCCAGCATCTGCAGCATTTTGCTATTTACTCAGAAGAATTTCCAATTGTTTTCCTAGACTGAGGCATGGATTTTAAATCTGAGCCGTGAAGAGAGCTGTGGGGAGGATTTCCAGTTGGGAAACCCGGATGTATGGGTTTTCTGGACGTCGTGCAGAATTTAACTGCACGCCATCTTTTAAATCTTCTCAGCAGGTTTTGGCTGGAGACATCGCGGAGAGGGGTTGCCGGCTGATCGCGGCAGGTAAGCTTGTTGGACCTGGAGGAAACACTCCTGCTCCTCCTAGCCCACAAGCAGTGCATTAAAGGCACTCAACTGAAGATCTGGCCCTTCTCGCCTCCTTTTACCTGACGAGTATCACAAGCCCCAGGAATCCCGGCCTCCATGAGTTAAAAATGAAAATGCTTTTAAAATGGAGGCACGCAGCCTCCTTAAAAGATTTCAGTGACCGACCCGCCTCCTTCCTACCCACCCCCAATCCACCCATCCTGCAAAGTGTGATATCCTAGGTTCAAATCCAGTATCTGCAGTTGTTAGATTTCATGGAATCATAGAAAGTCTGGGAACAGAAGGAAGCCATTCGGCCCATCGTGTCCATGCCAGCCGCAAAAGAGCTACCCAACTTAATCCCACTTTCCAGCACTTGGTCTGTAGCCCAGTAGGTTGCGACACTTCAAGTGCATATCCAGGTTCTTTTTAAATGAGTTGAGGGTTTCTGCCTCTACCACTCTTTCAGGCAGTGAGTTCCAGACCCCCACCACCCTCTGGGCGAAAAGATTTCTCCTCCGCTCTTTAATCCTTCTATCAATTACTTGAAATCTATGCCCCCTGGTCACTGACCCCTCTGCTAACGGAAATAGGTCCTCCCTATCCACTCTATCTAATCCAGTCATAATTTTATATACCTCAATTAAATCTCCCCTCAGCCTCCTTTGTTCCAAAGAAAACAGCCCCAGCCTATCCAATCTTTTCTCATAGATAAAATTCTCCAGCCCTGGCAACATCCTCGTAAATCTCCTCTGTACCCCCTCTAGTGCAATCACATCTTTCCTGTAATGTGGTGACCAGAACTGTACGCAGTACTCAAGCTGTGGCCTAACCAATCTTTTATACAGTTCTAGCATAACCTCCCTGCTCTTATATTCTATGCCTCAGTTAATAAAGGAAAGTATCCCGTATGCTTTTTTAACCACCTTATCAATCTGTCCTGCCACCTTCAGGGATCTGTGCACATGCACTCCAAGGTCCCTTTGTTCCTCTACACCTCTCAGTATCCTCCCATTTATTGTGTACTCCCTTGCCTTGTTTGCCCTCCCCAAATGCATTACCTCACACGTCTCTGGATTGAATTCCATTTGCCAGTTTTCTGCCCACATTACCAGTCCATTGATAGCTTTCCTCCTCACAATCAATCACATGGTCAATTTTTATATAATTTGCAAACTTCTTGATGAAGCCTCCCACATTCAAGTCCAAATCGTTAATATATACCACAAAAAGCAAGGGACCTAGTAGTGAGCCTTGCGGAACCCCACTGGAAACAGCCTTCCAGTTGCAAAAACACCTGTCAACCATTACCCTTTGCTTCCTGACACTAAGCCAATTTTGGATCCAACTAGCCACTTTCCCTTGGATCCCATGGGATTTTACTTTTTTGACCTGTCTGCCATGTGGGACCTTGTCAAAAACCTCGCTAAAATCCATGTATACTACTTCAAACGCGTTACCCTCATCGACCCTCTTTGTTACTTCCTCAAAAAATTCAATCAAGTTAGTCAGACACGACCTTCCCTTAACAAATCCATGCTGACTGTCCTTGATTAACCCATGCCTTTCTAAATGATGATTTATGCTGTCCCTCAGAATTGATTCCAGTAATCATGAATGGTCTAGACAGAGTAGATAGAGGGAAACCGTTCCCATTGGCAGAAGGGTCAAGAACCAGAGGACATAGATTTACGGTGATTGGCAAAAGGACCAAAGGTAACATGAGGAAAAACTTTTTTACACAGCGATTGGTTAGGATCTGGAATGCACTGCCTGAGGGGGTGGTGAAGCAGATTCAATCATGGCCTTCAAAAGGGAACTGGATAAGTACTTGAAAGGCAAAAATTTGCAGGGCTACGGGGCTTGGGCGGGGGGAATGGGATTAGCTGGATTGCTCTTGCATAGAGCCAGCGTGGACTCGATGGGCCGAATGGCCTCCTTTCATGCTGTAACTTTCTATAATTTGCCCACCACTGAGGTTAGACTGACTGGTCTATAATTACTTGGTCCATCTCTTTCTCCCTTTTTAAACAACGGTACAACATTAGCAGTCTTCCAATCCTCTGGCACCACGCCTGTAGCCATGGAGGGTTGGAAAATGATGGTCAGAGCCTCTGCTATTTCCTCCCTTGCTTCTCTTAACAGCCTGGGATACATTTCATCCGGGCCTGGTGATTTATCTACTTTCAGAGATGCTAAACACTTTAATACTTCCCCTCTCACAATGTTTATCCCATCCAATATTTCACACTCCTCCTTAACTACAATGTCTGCATCATCCCCCTCTTTTGTGAAGACAGATGCAAAGTATTCATTTAGAACTGTTTCCACATCTTCCGCCTCCATGCATAGGTTACGTCTTTGGTTTCTAATAGGTCCTACTCTTTCCTTAGTTATTCTCTTGCTCTTTATGTATTTATAAAACATCTTTGGGTTTTCTTTGATTTTACTTGACAGTACTTTTTCATGCCCTCTCTTTGCTTTCCTAATTTTCTTTTTAACTTCACCCCTGCACTTTCTATACTCCTCTAGGCCTTCTCCAGTATTCAGCTCTCTGTATCTGATGTTAGCTTCCCTTTATTGCTGTATCCTACCCTGTGTGTTCCTTGTCATCCAGGGGGCTCTTGATTTGGCAGTTCCACCCTTTTTCTTTGTTGGGACATGTTTATTCTGAACCCTCACAATCTCTCCCTTGAATGACTCCTATTGCTCTGACACTAATTTACCTTCAAGTAGCTGTTTCCAGTCCACTTTTGCTAAATCACTTCTCAGCTTAGTAAAATTGGCCTTTCCCTAATTTAGAACTTTTACTCCTGTTCTATCTTTGTCCTTTTCCATAACTATGCTAAATCTTACTGAATTATGATCACTACCAGCAAAATGCTCTCCCACTGATACGCCTTCTACCTGCCCAACTTCATTCCCTAAAACTAAGTCCAGAACTGCCCTCCCCTCTCGTTGGGCTTGCTATGTACTGGCTAAAAAAGTTCTTCTGAATGCAATTTAAGAATTCTGCACCCTCTATACCTTTTACACTGCTTGTATCCCAGTTAATATTAGGGTGGTTGAAATCCCTTACAATTACTGCCCAATTGTTTTTGCACTTCTCAAATTTGCCTACATATTTGCTCTTCTATCTCCGTCTGACTGTTTGTTTGGGGGTCTATAGTATACTCCCAGCAGTATGATTGTCCCTTTTTGTTCTTTAGCTCAACCCATATGGCCTCATTTGACGATCCTTCCAACACATCATCCCTCCTCACAGCTGTAATGTTTCTTTAACCAATATTGCCACCCCCCCTCCTTTTTTATCCCCCTCTCTATCTCATCTGAAAACCCTGTAACCAGGAATGTTGAGCTGCCATTCCTGCCCCTGATTAAGCCGTGTTTCAGTAATAACTAAGATATCAAACTTCCACGTGTTTATCTGTGCCCTTAGCTCACCCGCCTTGTTCGCTGACTGCTTGCATTGAAGTATATACCATTAAGCACTGTCAAACTCTTTTGTTGTCTATTTTCTAACTTTTGTTTCCTCTGCCTTCCAACCTCGCTTACTAATGTTTTTCTTTTCCATTTTCAGCTCAGCTTCTCTCCCTTCTGAATCTACGCTCCGGTTCCTATCCCCTGCCAAGCTAGTTTAAACCCTCCCCAATAGCACTAGCAACCCTCCCCACAAGGATATTGGTCCCAGCCCTGTTGAGGTGCAACCCGTCCGGCCTGTACAGGCCCCACGTCCCCCAGAACCAGTCCCAATGCCCCAGGAATCTAAAGCCCTCCCTCCTGCACCATCTCTCCAGCCACACATTCATTTGTTCTATCCTCCTATTTCTATACTCACTAGTGTGTGGCACTGGGAGTAATCTGGAGATTACTAACTTTGAAGTCCTGCTCATTAATTTCTTTCCTAACTCCTTAAACTCCACCTGCAGGACCTCATCCCTCTTTCTACCTATGTTGTTGGTACCAATATGGACCACGACCTTTGGCTGCTCACCCTCCCCCTTCAGAATGTTCTGCAGCTGCTCAGTGTTATCCTTGACCCTGGCGCCAGGGAGGCAACGCCTGCGGCCACAGAAACACCTGTCTGTTCCTCTAACTATTGAATCCCCTATCACTATTGCTCTCCTGACCTTCCTCCTTCCCCCCCCCCCCTGTACAGCTGAGTCACCCGTGGTGCTGTGGACTTTGATCTGGCTGCACTCACCGGGAGGAACCATCACCCTCACCAGTATTCAGAAACTGGTTAGAGAGCGAGATGCACTCGGGGGACTCCTGAACTACCTGCATGGTCCTTGTCTGTCAGGTGATCACCCACTCCCCCTCTGCCTGCACTCTCCTAAGCTGCGGAATGACCACCTGAAATGTGCTATCCACTTAGCTCTCAGCCTTGTGGATGCACTGTAATGATGCCAGCTACTGCTCAAGCTCCAAAACCCAGAGCTCCAGCTCCTCCAACTGACGACATTTCCTGCACCTGTGGCTGTCCAGGACACGGGAAGCGTCCTGGTCTTCCCACATGACACATGATGTGCATTTGATGAGACCAAGGTGCCTTGCCAGTCCTCTATTTATTAGACTATTAACTCCGCTTAACAGAAATAAGCTAAAGGGTTAAAAATCAGTGCTGATGTCACTTTAGCTGTCTTGTTTTTTTTTTGTTTTGTGTGCCTCTCGCCGCTGCTCTTTATCCCCACTCTGGCCTCTCTGCTCTCACATTGGTCTGGGGCCTCTCACTGCCACTGCTCTTTATCCCCACTCTGGCCTTTCTGCTCTTGCCGCTGCTCTCGCGCTGGTCTGGCTGCAGCGAGAGCAAAGAGGCCAGTGCGGGAATACTTGCAGATATTGGATTCAAAGTCTGGTAGTTATACTTTGTGGGACAGAAGAGTATGTACTTTGACATAATGTTATATATTTCAACTCCGAATTTCACTCGAGAAAATTAAAAATAAGGTCCAGTTAGAAGACTGTGCATAGTTCAGGTCTCCATATTACAAAAAGCATAGAGGCACTGGAGAAGGTGCAAAAAAAGATTGATAAGGATGATACCAGAACTGAGAGGTTATAACTATCAGGAAAGACTGAACAGGCTGGGGTCCATTTCTTTAAAATTATGAAGGGTTTTGATAGGGTAGAAGTAGAGAAGATGTTTCCACTTGTGGGAGGGTCCAAAACTAGGGGCCATAAATATAAGATAGTCACTAATAAATGCATTAAAGAATTCAGGAGAAACTTCTTTACCCAGCGAGTGGTTAGAATATGGAACTTGCTACACATGGAGTAGTTGAATCGAATAGCATAGATGCCTTTCAAGGGGAAGCTAGACAAGTACATGAGGCAGAAAGGAATAGAAGGATATGCAGACAGGGTTAGATAAAGTAAGGTGAGAGGAGGCTCATGTGGCGCATAAACACCGTTGGGCTGAATGGCCTGTTTCTGTGCTGTAAATTCTATGTAATTCTGAGTTATATAGGCAGGTTGGGCTAACATTCAGGCATTGTTAACAGCAACTTATGTTTATATAGCACCTTTAACATAGAAAAATGTCTCAAGACACTTCACAAAAGGCATGAGGAAAATGGATGCTGAGCGAAAAACGGAGAGATCAGGAAGGGTTGACAGAAAGCTTAGTCAAAGAAGTGAGTTTTAAGGAGGATCTTAAAGGTGGAGAAGGAGTTGGAGAAGCAGAGGGATTTAGGGAGGGAATTCCAGAGATTATGGGAACTGAAAGCATGGTCGACAGTTGTGGGGTGAAGGAGGATGTTGCACAAGAACCAGAATCAGGAATTGAGAGTTTAGATTTGGGGTGGGGTGGTGGGGGCGGTGGGGTGGTTAGTGTTGCCAACCCCCCAGGATTGCCCTGGAGTCTCCAGGAATTGAAGATTAATGTCTTGGACACTGCTGCAAGCAACCCAGGAGAAAGCTGATGGGGATGTTTAAAAAAAAAAGTTTTTTTTTCAATTTCTTTGAACACTTTCATTTATTAGTTCTAAAAATATTGGAGATGAGGAAAAGGCTGTTTTACTGTGCAGGGCAGTTGGAGGCGGGAGGTCATGTGATGAAACTGCCAGGAATACATCCAACCAGATTGGTGATTCTAAGGGGGAAGTTTGTAGACATGGAGGACTAGGAGCGAGGACAGGTTGATGGGCAAGTGGCATGGGAAATGAAAGCTGAGTTTTAGACTAGCTGGAGTTTATGGAGGATGGGAGGCCAGCAAAGGGAGCATTGCAGTAATCGAGTCTGGAGGTGATGAATGAAAGGTTTCAGTGACGGACAGGTTGAGGTAGGACCGAGATATACTTTGCTGCAGAAGTTAAAGTTAAGCCCTGATTAATAAAAGTACAGTGATGAAAGCAGCTCTTGGGTATATATTGATTCTAAATGGATATCTACTACTGATGGAAAAAAGTACACAATATGATGCACTAAACCTTTTTCACTGCCAAAAAATTGTGGGAAAAAATCTTATTGAAAATAAAGATAATTCCTTAAATTTCAGTGTCAATGTATGACGATCATAGAATCTTTTGTGAGATATGCTTGTGTATAGCCTTTAAAATTGAAATAAGCCTGTCAAAATGGATGATTTACTAAATTGCAAGATAGCTGTTGGCACCACCTGGTCTGCCTGATGGTAGCTTCTGTAGATGAATTGTACTTTGATCTGATGTGTTAATTGAAGTTAATTAGCTTGGAATGCAAATGGTCATGGCAGATGTCAATAGCTGCAAGGCTGAGTGTCGACGTGGTGTGACGTTTCTTTTCTTGCAGATTAAGATGTGATTTGCCTTTGGCCAGGTTCTCTAGCTCTTCTGCCACTTCTCAGTATTGATGTTTGCATCTGTGAAGCACTTTGGGGCATTTTAAAAGAAAGCAAAGGACTTGCATTTATATAAAGCCTTTCATGACCTCAGGACATCCTGAAGCACTTTACAGCCACTGAAGTATTTTTGAAGTGTAGTCACTGTTGTCATATGGAAACTCGGCAGCTAATTTGTGCACAGCAAGGTTCCATAAACAGCAATGAGACACTGATCATAGGATCTATTTTAGTGATATTGGTTGAGGGATAAATATTGGCCAGAACACTGGAGGAGTTCCCCAGCTCTTCAAATAGTGCCATGGGATCTTTTGCGTCCATCTAAGAGGGCAGACCAGGCCTTGGTTTAATCTCATCTGAAAGATAGCATACACCTCCAAGAGTGCAGCACTCCCTCAGTACTGCATTGAGGTGTCAGCCTGGATTTTGTGCTCAAGCCTACTACTTTAAAGCTGTTGATTTAGTCCTACACCAACATGGGAGCACCATCACCACAAGGACTGCAGTAGTTCAAGGAGGCCCATCACCACCTTCTCAGGGCAAGTAGGGATAGGCAATAAATGCAGCCTTGCCAACATCGCCCACATACCAAGAATAAATTTTAAAAATATAGCTGCAACTTTAAAAACTGGATTTTAATATTAGTGTTGGGTTAAATCCAGCTAACGCAGTGATATTGCATGAATCAGATCCTACTGACGACAGTAACTATCTGTTACTTGTACTGTGATTTTTTTTTTATTCGTTCACGGGATGTGGGTGTCGCTGGCGAGGCCAGCATTTATTGCCCATCCCTAATTGCCCTCGAGAAGGTGGTGGTGAGCCGCCTTCTTGAACCGCTGCAGTCCGTGTGGTGACGGTTCTCCCACAGTGCTGTTAGGAAGGGAGTTCCAGGATTTTGACCCAGCGACAATGAAGGAACGGCGATATATTTCCAAGTCGGGATGGTGTGTGACTTGGAGGGGAACGTGCAGGTGGTGTTGTTCCCATGTGCCTGCTGCTCTTGTCCTTCTAGGTGGTAGAGGTCGCGGGTTTGGGAGGTGCTGTCGAAGAAGCCTTGGCGAGTTGCTGCAGTGCATCCTGTGGATGGTACACACTGCAGCCACAGTGCGCCGGTGGTGAAGGGAGTGAATGTTTAGGGTGGTGGATGGGGTGCCAATCAAGCGGGCTGCTTTATCTTGGATGGTGTCGAGCTTCTTGAGTGTTGTTGGAGCTGCACTCATCCAAGCAAGTGGAGAGTATTCCATCACACTCCTGACTTGTGCCTTGTAGATGGTGGAAAGGCTTTGGGGAGTCAGGAGGGGCGTCACTTGCCGCAGAATACCCAGCCTCTGACCTGCTCTCGTAGCCACAGTATTTATATGGCTGGTCCAGTTAAGTTTCTGGTCAATGGTGACCCCCAGGATGTTGATGGTGGGGGATTCGGTGATGGTAATGCCGTTGAATGTCAAGGGGAGGTGGTTAGACTCTCTCTTGTTGGAGATGGTCATTGCCTGGCACTTATCTGGTGCGAATGTTACTTGCCACTTATGAGCCCAAGCCTGGATGTTGTCCAGGTCTTGCTGCATGCGGGCTCGGACTGCTTCATTATTTGAGGGGTTGTGAATGGAACTGAACACTGTGCAGTCATCAGCGAACATCCCCATTTCTGACCTTATGATGGAGAGAAGGTCATTGATGAAGCAGCTGAAGATGGTTGTGCCTCGGACACTGCCCTGAGGAACTCCTGCAGCAATGTCCTGGGGCTGAGATGATTGGCCTCCAACAACCACTACCATCTTCCTTTGTGCGAGGTATGACTCCAGCCACTGGAGAGTTTTCCCCCTGATTCCCATTGACTTCAATTTTACTAGGGCTCCTTGGTGCCACACTCGGTCAAATGCTGCCTTGATGTCAAGGGCAGTCACTCTCACCTCACCTCTGGAATTCAGCTCTTTTGTCCATGTTTGGACCAACGCTGTAATGAGGTCTGGAGCCGAGTGGTCCTGGCGGAACCCAAACTGAGCATCGGTGAGCAGGTTATTGGTGAGTAAGTGCCGCTTGATAGCACTGTCGACGACACCTTCCATCACTTTGCTGATGATTGAGAGTAGACTGATGGGGCGGTAATTGGCCGGATTGGATTTGTCCTGCTTTTTGTGGACAGGACATACCTGGGCAATTTTCCACATTGTCGGATAGATGCCAGTGTTGTAGCTGTACTGGAACAGCTTGGCTAGAGGCGCAGCTAGTTCTGGAGCACAAGTCTTCAGCACTACAGCTGGGATATTGTCGGGGCCCATAGCCTTTGCTGTATCCAGTGCACTCAGCCGTTTCTTGATATCACGTGGAGTGATTCGAATTGGCCGAAGACTGGCTTCTGTGATGGTGGGGATATCGGGAGGAGGCCGAGATGGATCATCCACTCGGCACTTCTGGCTGAAGATGGTTGCAAACGCTTCAGCCTTGTCTTTTGCACTCATGTGCTGGACTCCGCCATCATTGAGGATGGGGATGTTTGCAGAGCCTCCTCCTCCCGTTAGTTGTTTAATTGTCCACCACCATTCACGACTGGATGTGGCAGGACTGCAGAGCTTTGATCTGATCCGTTGGTTGTGGAATCGCTTAGCTCTGTCTATAGCATGTTGCTTCCGCTGTTTAGCATGCATGTAGTCCTGAGTTGTAGCTTCACCAGGTTGGCACCTCATTTTTAGGTACGCCTGGTGCTGCTCCTGGCATGCTCTTCTACACTCTTCATTGAACCAGGGTTGATCCCCTGGCTTGTTGGTAATGGTAGAGTGAGGAATATACCGGGCCATGAGGTTACAGATTGTGGTGGAATACAATTCTGCTGCTGCTGATGGCCCACAGCGCCTCATGGATGCCCAGTTTTGAGCTGCTAGATCTGTTCTGAATCTATCCCATTTAGCAGTGATCATTGATACTAAACCTTGTAATGATAATTGTAGTGTTATGGATTTGATTAAATTAAGTAGTTGTTAGTTCATTAAGTTTAGTGTCACGTGCTTGCGGTCTTTCAACTAGATTATGAGTTAATAGTAAATCTTTACAGTCCTGCATTCTATTCACATTAACCAGTGACTCTTAATCTCTTTAAGTAGGTCAGTTTATATAAGACAACTCTCGAAGCCAAACAGCATTACGCGTAAAATGCTTGACAAAAATGATCAAACCTGATCCAGTTTTTCCTATCGGATTTCCGATTTCATTTTTCCAACAAGGTTTTGCTGCTAAAGATAGTCATCTCTGGAAACCTGTAAATCAGGCTTTTTCCAAGAAAGAGCTGGAGGAAGAAGTTGGAGAATTGTTTTGTCATGCACTTTGAGAACTTTTTCAGTAAAAAGGACTTTTTATTATCCTCTGCAATTTAGCCGTGAAATGAACAAATTAACTTTTTGTCCACTGTTTCATAAAGTTTTATGTGTTTATTTTACTTTATTTCATTTAAAGTTTGAGTAATTTATATGAAAAAACAATATCCTGTGCAGGTCTTATGTGATGCAATATTTATGCGCTTTAATTTATAGGGGGCATAATGGGAACCCTATGTATATTTTAGTTTTCAATTTATCACAGTTGGGCTAATTATTAAACTGGGGCTGGGCTAGCTTTTGCACTCCTCATTCCTGCGGAATGAGGCATACTCACAGGAAGCATTGAACAACCATTCAAAGGGAAAGCTATGTTATCAAAAGCTCAAACTTTAAGAAAACATTAAGATTGCAACAGTATTCATGTATATTCTGTGCATAATATTGCTAACTTTGGTATAAATTTCCTATGTTGCAATGTAGTTACAAGCATATGTTTTTTGGCAGTTTTAGAAGCGTTAGTTTACATTATGAAAGTTCTCCATGATTGACTGCTAGTTAAAGGAAGAACTCAAAGTCAAGGTTATCAATCATCATTTGTGTCTGGTTTCTTAATGCTTTGGGTACAGAAAATTGCTGCAGACCACCCAGTATCTAAAGATTTAGAGCACAACAATAAAGTTCTTTCTAATCTTTTCAAATTTATATCCATTGCATAAATACATAGTCCCCTAAATGGTAATCTTCGTATACATTACTTCATTCAGAAGAGAATTGTAGCTGATATAAGGATTCTCCCTTTGAAGAAAATCAGACAAGGGGAATGTGCCATAATTTCACAAAATAGATTGAGATTTATTTGATTGGCCTTTTTGGAATGGGGTGGGGCCAGAAACCTTGAATTATACTCTGGTGTTATTTGAACGCATCAATAATGTTGTATCTAAACAAGTGATATATGTTGTAATATTGAATGCCTGGACCTGTGAAAGGGCTATTAAAAAGCAAATAAGGTTCCTCTGATGTTGGTGGCAGTGCCACCTGGTGAAATTGCAACATACAAATCAGGTGGATCCCATATTTGATGCCTAGTCTGTGCTGAGTTGGCTGATCTCAGCCGGGGTGGCATTAGGGGCTCAACAGATGTGTACTGTGCCCTGGGCTAGATAGGGGGGGGGAGTTTGGCCAGGCTTCTGCTCTTGATTGTTTTCCAAAAATCCTGCTGAAAAGTACATGTGTGTGGTTGTTTGATTGAAGACAGGGTTGGGATTGGCCTAGAGGCCCCACACAGTCAATTACCCTACCAGGCCACACTAGAGATTCACACGTGAAGTTATGGTACATTCATTTTGATTTTAATAGGTTTCAGTGTACATCTGTTAAGAGCTGGTAAAAAGAAATATTGCAGCTGTCCTCACTTCAGGCAGCAATTTTTTATTCATTCATGGGATGTGGGCGTCGCTGG